>NW_011495026.1:4790244-4800161 GCF_000754665.1 Bison bison bison | reverse complement strand
GAGTATCTATCCTAATATCAGTTGTCAGTCAAAAGATATGGAAGCCAATTGCATTGGGTATCCTATGACTATCTCAAAGGGTAAGAGTTTATGACTTCTAAAAGGGGTAGATCTGAGATTTAGAAGAACAAACAGCAGTTCTTTTGGTCAAGGTATTTTCAACAAATTTTGCCAAATGAGTAGTAATTAAGTGATTGTTATATTAGGCTGAACCAGAGAATTAAGGGTGGAAGGTTAGTGGAAGTGTTGTAAAGCTGCCCAAACATAACAAACTTGTCAAAATACTTGACCAGTAAAATCAGTTCCTCAATCACTATCAAGTGCAAGATTATCCCAGGCAGGAATAATCTTTTCCAAAGGAACCTTGGCCACAGAACAGGCAGTAGCCTGTCTGCAAGGGAAGGCTTCAGTCCAGTGTGAAAACAAACAATGACTAAAGATATTTATATCCATTAGACAGAGGAAGCTGTGTAAATCTATTTGTCTGAACTCCAATTTTAAATGTCTAGAAACAGTATGAATAGGCTTCCCTCGTTTGTACCTTACACAAGTGGGACAAGTAAGGCTGGTACTTCTTCCAGTCTTGTTAATGTTTCTCCACCACTACTGATCCATGGGGACATCCCTTGTGGCTCAGCTGGTAAAGAAACTGCCTGCAATGCAGGAGACCTGGGTTCAATCTCTGGATTGGGACGATCCCCTGGAGAAGGGAAAGTCTAGCCACTCCAGTACTCTGGCCTGGAGAATTCCATGGACTGTATAGTCCATGGGGTCACAAAAAGTTGGACACGACTGAGCAAATTTCACTTTCACTGATCAATGAATGTTATCACCATGTCAGTAGATCAATGTTTAATGTTTAAGTGATGAGGAGTGGGAATTTTAGAGCTTCCAGGAAGACTGGGTTTTTGGTCCAAGCCAGAACTTTTTTTTATCAAACCAACAATTGTTGAATTTCCATCTTGTTTTTTCCATTTCTACAGCCAGTTGTTTAGCTTCTCTAGCCAGTTTTCTAATTTATCATTTGGGGAAATATCTCTTTGGACTGTGACAGAGGTTTGGCTGTTGGTTCCTTCAAGGGCAGCATTCCTTGTGCAAATATCAGCCAGGTGATTTCCCTTCACTTCCAGAGAGTCAAGTTTAGAATTCCCCAGAATCTTAATAATACTTAAGGAGGCTAGTAAAAAGTATTGCATCTATTAATTCCTGAAAGTGGGGTCAATCTCTATTTTTATTTCTGCTGGAAGTAAGGAAACCATGTTGTTGCCACAACATTCCAAAATTATGAGCTACTTCCAAAGCATGTTTACTATCAGTATAAGTCCTGGCAGGTTTGTCCTTGGCTGAAGTAATCATAGGTAAAGATACTGCCTCAAAAACATGAGGAGGAATAGTAATAGCAAACCCATAACAATATTTGCCAGTGTCACCTTTTAAATCAGTGAACCATGAGAAGTCAGCATAACCCACAGGAACTCCTTATAGATCACAATGAGTCAAGATGTAATCCACCAGTGTTAAGTAATCATAAGTGACTTTGTCAGTGATGGAAGGGAGAAGAGTAGCAGGATTAAGGTTACTACAATATATGATAAAAAGTGTTCTGTGAGGAGGAATTAACAGAAGGAGTTTATAGGAGATAAGGCCACTAACTGAGAAATATTGTGATAACATTCTGGAAAGCTTTTACTGTATGAGATACAAAAATGATTAATCTCACAATTTCCTTGGTGGTTTTAACCAAAAGAATAGTGGCTGTAATGGCTATAAAGCAATGGAGTAACTCATGCCACAGGGTCCAACTGCTGGCTACAAAATCTAATGGGCCTATGGTGGCCCCCATGTTTTGGGGTGAGTACCCCAAGGGTATCCCCTTTCTTTTCATATATAAATAGGAAAAAATCTGGTAACTGGTATTCCCAAGGGCAGGCAGGTTTATCAAACTCTCCTTGAAACCTTGAAATTCGTTGTCCCGTTTTCTCATAAGAATAGGTCAGGGTTGTTTCTGTTTATTAAAATACACAAAGGTTTGGCCAGATGAGAGCTACTTGAAATTCATAATGACAGTAACCATTTAGCTCAAGAAAATCTTGCAGATGGTGCTTAGTTTGGATATGGGGAAACTTAGGGCACCATGAAGTCTATCTGGATCTAGGTATAGGCCTTGCTCTGATAACAGATGCCCTAAATATTGAACCTGAGTTTGAGTAAACTGTAATTTTTATTTGGCAACTTTACGTTCCTTTAAAGCTAAAAACTTTGGCAAGCGGATGCTGTCTTTCTGTGAGAGGACTCGAGAAGGCAAACAAAGAAGCAAATCATGCACATACTATTTGAAAGTAGAACCTCTAGGGAACTATATTTTATCCAGATCATCTTCCAGGACTTGTGAGAAATAAGAACTCTCAGTAAAACCTTGAGGCATTACTGTCCAAGTGTTTTTCTTCCCAAGTGAAAACAAAGGTATTAACTAGCTTCATAAAATGGAATACTAAGGAATACACTGGAAAAAACAATTTCAATAAAGAATCTGCTCCCAGTATGAATGGGTACTAGTAATGTATGAGGATTAGAACAACGGGGTGTCAAGGGAAAACAGTGTAGTTCAGTGCTCACAGGTCCTGGACAAACCACTACCCTCAGTCTTTGGGTTTTCTCACTGGTAAAATGGGAACATGATATCTTCTATTATGGACTTAAGGCCTTAAAGGGCTTTATGGGGTATTGAGTAATTCTGGGAAGAGATTTTGACAGATCTGTTTTTTCTTTTCCTTCTCTTGTGCTTCCTGTCTAGAAAGTTCCTTTAGCATTTGTCGTACAGCTGGTTTAGTGGTGCTGAATACTTTTAACTTTTGCTTATCTGAAAAGCTTTTGATTTCTCCATCAAATCTGAAAGAAAGTCTTGCTGGGTAGATTATTGTTGGTTGTAGCTTAGCTTCTTCCCTTTCATCACTTTAAATACATCATGCCATTCCCTTCTGGCTTGCAGAGTCTCTGTTGAGAAATCAGCTGATAGCCTGATAGGAGTTCCAGTGTATGTTATTTGTCATTTTTCCCTTGCTGCTTTTAATATTTTATCTCTGTAATTGTTGTCAGTTTGATTACTATGTGTCTCTGTGTGTTCCTCCTTGGGTTTATCCTGCCTGGGACTCTGTGCTTCCTGGACTTTGCTGACTATTTCCTTTCCCATGTAAGGGAAGTTTTCAGCTATTATCTCTTCAGATATTTTTTCAGGTCCTTCCTCTCCCTCTTCTCCTTCTGGGACCCCTATAATGTGGATGTTGATGCATTTAATGTCGTCCCAGGGGTCTCAGGCTGTCTTCATTTCTTTTCATTCTTTTTCCAATATTGTTTTGTGGCAGTGATTTTCACCATTCTATTTTCCAGTTCACTTGAATTCGTCTGCCTCAGTCATTCTGCTATTGATTCCTTCCAGTGTATTGTTCATCTCTGTTTGTTCTTTAGCTCTTCTAAGTCTTTGGTTGCATTTCTTGCATCTATTCTTTTCTGAGATTTTAGATGATTTTCACTATATTATTCTGAATTCTCTTTCTGGAAGGTTGCCTATCTCTACTTCATTTAGTTGTTTTACTGGGGATTTATCTTGTCCCTTCATCTGAGACAAAATGCTATGCCTTTTCATTTTGGTTAGCTTCTTGCGATTGTGATTTTCTTTCTGGAGGTTGTGGGATTACATTTCTTCTTGCTTCTTCTGTCTTACCTCTGGTGGATGAGGCTAAGAGGTTGTGCAAACTTCCTGATGGCAGGGACTGGCAGTTGAGGGATCTATTTGAATCCTGATGGGAGGTACACCGTGAATTTTGCCAAAATCAATAGGAAATTCTGACCATAAGGAAGGTGGCAGCTGATTCAACAGAGAAAAATGATCAGCATTTCCAAAATCAGCTCTAGTATGTGAGGGAAGAAACAATAAATGATGTCAAAAGTCATTTAATTCATATAAAGATGACTAGTGGAACTGAGAAGGCAATGGCACCCCACTCCAGTACTCTTGCCTGGAAAATCCCATGGACAGAGGAGCCTGGTAGGCTGCAGTCCATGGGGCCGCTAAGAGTCAGACACAACTGAGCGACTTCACTTTCACTTTTCACTTTCATGCACTGGAGAAGGAAATGGCAACCCACTCCAGTGTTCTTGCCTGGAAAATCCCAGGGACGGGGCAGCCTGGTGGGCTGCCGTCTATGGGGTCACACAGTCAGACACGACTGAGGTGACTTAGCAGCAGCAGTGGAACTGAGTACCAGCAGTACAGCTCTGGTGTCAGTTAAGACTGGCATCCTCAGTCTGAATAAATGCTTCTCCAAGCTGATTAAGAGAGAGTACTGGGAATACCCCTTGTAACCCTGTCAGTGACAAATGAGAGTACATCAGAAATAATTGTTAGAGGGCTGAAGGTGCCTAAACAACTTAAATTTGTAACATCTTGTTTCCAAAGTCCTGGCTCTTTACAATAGAAACTAGGAAAGTTTTGTTTTGTTTTTTATTTCATCTAGGAGTCTTCATTTGCTGGAGTTAATTAAAAATTTAGGTGGTCTTCCTTTTAGACAACTCATCTAGAGGGCAAGTAAGATGGTTTGCCAGATTAACTAAATCTGGATTGGGCACAGATTTCCATTCCATCCTGGTCCTTTTTACTAGAAAGGATATATCCCAGTTCAGCCTATTAAAAAGCATGAAGTTAAAGACTACCATGATGAAATCCACAAATAAAAGAAGACTGAAATCTCCTCTAAAATAACCTGAAGTCAACTGTAAGAGTCATAAACAGATACATCATATTTTTTGTGTGTAAGAATGAATTCTGTCTAATCAACTGGCTTTGGAAATGCCTTGGGAATTCCTAGAGAAAGTCACCTCGAAGTTGCCTGAGCTTGATTATAAAATAAGTTAGCAGACTGGTCTCTTGGTTTTAATTCTAAAGGCCTTTCAGAGTTTTCCCAATTAGCAGTTGTCATCCAATGCTGTGTCTGGCCTTCACAAACAAGCATATTAACCAGCTGTTAAAAGTCAGAGAAACCAAGTTGTAAGTTGAAAAGACTATATTAAATTCTTTATCAAATCTGTGAGAATCTCTACCTGCTTTAGGGAAATCTTTGACTATGGCTTATATTTCAGCTTTAGTCTGGGGTATATAAGGTAAAGGTTTAATCTCTTGATTCTAAGAAGGCTTAATTTTAAAGGAACAGGTTCTGATAAATTCAGGGGAAAAAAGTGAGTCAAGAAAATTAGCAGGAGGGAATTGAGGGTATAAGCAGACCCTCATTTTATTGTGCTTCAATTCATTGTGTTCTGCTGATATTGCATTTTTTACAAATTGAAGGTTTGTGGCAACTCTGCTTCAAGCAAGTCTATCAGTACCAGTTTTCCAACAGCATTTGCTCACTTCATGTCTCTGTGTCACATTTTGGTAATTCTTGCAATGCATCACAATTTTTCATTATTATTACATTTGTTACAGTTATCTGTGATCAGTGATCTTTGATGCTACTATTGCAAAGATTATGACTCACTGAAGGTGCAGATATAGGTAGCATTTTTTTAGCAATTAAGTAATTTTTAATTAAGTTATGTCTGTGTGTTTAGACAAAATGCCTTTGCACACTTAGTAGATTACAGTCTTGTTGTACAGTGCCAGTGGTGTCTGACTCTTTGCAGCTCCATGGACTGCAACTTGCCAGGCTTCCCTGTTCTTCACTATCTCCTGGAGTTTGCTCAAACTCACGTGCATTGTGTTGGTGATGCCATTCAACCATCTCGTCCTCTGCTGTCCCCTTCTCCTTTTGCCCTCAAACTTTCAGAGTATCAGGGTCTTTTCCAGTGAGTTAGCTCTTTGCATAAAGTAGTCAAAAACTGAATTTCAATTTCAGCATCAGACCTTCTAATGAATATCCGGGGTTCATTTCCTTTAAGGATTGACTGGTTTGATCTTGCCATCCAAGGGACTCTAAAGAGTCTTCTCCAGCACTAAAATTTGAAAGCATCAATTCTTCAGTGCTCAGTCTTCTTTATGGTCCAACTCCGACATCTGTACATGACTACTGGAAAAACCACAGCTTTAACTATATGGACCTTTGTTGGCAAAGTGATGTCTCTGCTTTTTTAATCCACTTCCTAGGTTTGTCACAGTTTTCCTTCCAAGGAGCAAGCATATTTTAATTTCATGGCTGAGGTCATGCTCCACAGTGATTTTGGAGCCCAAGAAGATAAAATTTGTCACTGTTTACACTTTTCCCCTATCTATTTGCCATGAAGTGATGGAACCAGATGCCATGATCTTAGTTTTTTTAATATTGAGTTTTAAGCCAGCTTTTTCATTCTTTTTATCCTTCATCAAGAGGCTCTTTAGTTTCTCTTCACTTTCTGCCATTAGAGTGGTATCATTTGAATAGCTGAGACTGTTGATATTTCTCCCAGCAAACTTGATTCCAGCTTATGATTCATCCAGTCTGGCCTTTCACATGATGTACTCTGCATATAAGTTAAATAAGCAGGGTGACAATTTAACTTAATTAACTAGTGTGAACATTACATTTACATGCATTGAGAAACCAAAAAAAAAAAAAAATGCATGACTTACTTTTTTGCAATATGTACATATTGTGGTGGTGTGGAACTGAACCTGAAATATCTCTCATATGCCTGTACAAAGGAATCCTAAGTGGCACAGAAGTAAAGGAGAAACATGGGTCCAGAGGCAGAATCTGAAACAAGCTAAGAAAAAAGAGCCTGAGGCTTCAAGATCCATTTTACCTTTTTTTAATCACTTGTTTGCCTCAGTTACTCTTAAAATTTTATTTTGCAGAAAGGCAGTTTGAGACTTCCAATAACCTTTGGAAGCTTCATGAAACCAACTGAAACAGGCATACCACTCAGTTCTGAAAATTGTTGCTCTATTGTGATCGATTCCTTGGAAAATTTAGTCTGGGGATTTCAGAACTTCCCCATAAATAGCCATTGATATATCCAATTGTTTTTGGCCAGGTTGGTCAATTTAGGTATAAATGTGCTTGAGGAAGGATCGCAAGTTGCAAAAATAAAACTGGTTGGAGTTCCGATAAGGGTGGTGCCCCCAAAATATTTACATAACTGAAATTCCATTTCTCAGAGAGTTCTTTTCACCCTAGAATAAAAGAACAATTTGCAAACAACTTAAATACCTTGCAGTTCAACCAGCTCAATCCAAACAGTTTGCAAGCCTAAATACCAGCCAACTCTAAGGAAACAGCTTAGACCCAGAAAAGCCATGTCAATGCCTTCTTTCAGCCAGTTTACAGAAAACAGCCTAGTCCCAAGGAATAGGCCAAAGCCTGAAAAACTAGCATAGTTTCAGGGAAGCAGCCCTTATTTCCCAAGAAATGGGTCAAAGGGGTTTTCAGCTAGCTTCAGCTCAAAAAGTCTGACTAAAAATCAGGCTTAAGTGCCAAACAAGCAATTGCATACAGAAGAAGGTCTTTATCAGAAAGACAAAAGCTTAAAAAAGATCAAAAATAGAAACCAGAAAGCTTCAAATTCAGAGTGTAGCTCAGATCCATGAGAAAGATATACCTTCAAACTTCAAGATGCAAAAGCAATGAGTAAAAACAACCTCAATTTTGGGTACTGCACCTGTTTGCTCACCAGCCGCTGAGCCTTGGGACGGGGGGCGGGGGGGAGGGTGTCTTCTCTAGTTTCTATAAAGACCCCCAAAATGTTGACCTAAAACAGAATACCACATATTCCTCCAGGAAAAATGAATTCGGGATCAGCAGTAAAAAGCAATTTAGGGTCTACAACCATGGTGATCCAAGTCCAAGTTCTTGCACAGCAAGAAAAGAAGAACACTTTCATAGAGGCGGGGAAAAGAAGTTGGACGGGCTATGGTAAACAATGAGTATATGTTTTTTCCTCAGCTGAGTCCTTGGCGGGAAAGAAAAGGAATATTTCCTCTTCCTACTGGTCTCCTCCACAGTCACAGGGTGTGAGACCTCCTGCTTCTGGACTCCTGACCCAGCTGAGGTTTCTATTCATTAATTTTTTAAGAGTGTGCAAGTCAAAAAGGAGATCTGGCTGGAGATACTCATTTTGGCATTGGTGACCTATAAAAGGTAATGGAAGCAAAAGAACAGCGATCACTTAGGAAAACAAGTATTAAAATGAGAATTGAAGAGGACTAGAAACACAGCTATGAGGAACACTTACATATGAAGATCAGGGAGAAGAATCTGCCTCCAGTCTCTAGCTATATTTTCTACTAGTGAATTCATGTGTCACACTGACTACTTAGAAATTTAAAATTGGAGAACACTTTTGTGTTATTAATGAACATTTATTGAAAATTTACCTTATGTTAGATATCTCATAGGCACTGGAAATACAGACTTAAAGCATATTCATTGTCCTTGAAGAGCTCAGTGACACAATTAGCCATATGATTCTGTTCTGAATTATTATACATTCTGTGATACCTAAGAAGAATGGGAAAGATAAAACATTTTATTCCTTCACCATAAAGAGTGCTCTGAGCCCAACTGCAGAAAAATGAAGCTATATTTACACACATCTGAGTCACAGTTTATACATCCTAAACCTGCTATAGTCAAGTGGGCCTTAGAAAGCATCACTACAAACAAAGCTAGTGGAGGTGATAGAATTCCAGTTGAGCTATTCCAAATCCTGAAACATGATGCTGTGAAAGTGCTGCACTCAATATGCCAGCAAATTTGGAAAACTCAGCAGTGGCCACAGGACTGGAAAAGGTCAGTTTTCATTCCAATCCCAAAGAAAGGCAACGCCAAAGAATGCTCAAACTACCGCACAATTGCACTCATCTCACACACTAGGAAAGTAATGCTCAAAATTCTCCAAGCCAGGCTTCAGCAATATGTGAACCGTGAACTTCCTGATGTTCAAGCTGGTTTTAGAAAAGGCAGAGGAACCAGAGATCAAATTGCCAACATCCGCTGGATCATGGAAAAAGCAAGAGAGTTCCAGAAAAACATCTATTTCTGCTTTATTGACTATGCCAAAGCCTTTGACTGTGTGGATCACAAGAAACTGTGGAAAATTCTGAAAGAGATGGGAATACCAGACCACATGACCTGCCTCGTGAGAAACCTGTAGGCAGGTCAGGAAGCAACAGTTAGAACTGGACATGGAACAACAGACTGGTTCTAAGTAGGAAAAGGAGTACGTCAAGGCTATATATTGTCACCTTGCTTATTTAACTTATATGCAGAGTACATCATGAGAAATGCTGGACTGGAAGAAACACAAGCTGGAACCAAGATTGCCGGGAGTAATATCAATAACCTCAGATATGCAGATGACACCACCCTTATGGCAGAAAGTGAAGAGGAACTCAAAAGCCTCTTGATGAAAGTGAAAGTGGAGAGTGAAAAAGTGGGTTTAAAGCTCAACATTCAGAAAAAGAAGATCACGGCATCCGGTCCCATCACTTCATGGCAAATAGATGGGGAAACAGTGGAAACAGTGTCAGACTTTATTTTTCTGGGCTCCAAAATCACTGCTCATGGTGACTGCAGCCATGAAATTAAAAGACGCTTACTCCTTGGAAGGAAAGTTATGACCAACCTATTCAAAAGCAGAGACATTACTTTGCCAACAAAGGTCCGTCTAGTCAAGGCTATGGTTTTTCCTGTGGTCATGTATGGATGTGAGAGTGGACTGTGAAGAAAGCTGAGTGCCAAAGAATTGATGCTTTTGAACTGTGGTGTTGGAGAAGACTCTTGAGAGTCCCTGGACTGCAAGAAGATCCAACCAGTCCATTCTGAAGGAGATCAGCCCTGGGTGTTCTTTGGAAGGAATGATGCTAAAGCTGAAACTCCAGTACTTTGGCCACCTCATGCGAAGAGTTGATTCATTGGAAAAGACTCTGATGCTGGAAGGGAGTTGGGGGC
>NW_011495026.1:4782562-4790144 GCF_000754665.1 Bison bison bison | reverse complement strand
ACTCCTCGGAAGGAAAGTTATGACCAACCTAGATAGCCTATTCAAAAGCAGAGACATTACTTTGCCAACAAAGGTCCGTCTAGTCAAGGCTATGGTTTTTCCTGTGGTCATGTATGGATGTGAGAGCTGGACTGTGAAGAAAGCTGAGTGCCAAAGAATTGATGCTTTTGAACTGTGGTGTTGGAGAAGACTCTTGAGAGTCCCTGGACTGCAAGAAGATCCAACCAGTCCATTCTGAAGGAGATCAGCCCTGGGTGTTCTTTGGAAGGAATGATGCTAAAGCTGAAACTCCAGTACTTTGGCCACCTCATGCGAAGAGTTGATTCATTGGAAAAGACTCTGATGCTGGAAGGGATTGGGGGCAGGAGGAGAAGGGGACGACAGAGGATGAGATGGCTGGATGGCATCACTGACTCGATGGACCTGAGTCTGGGTGAACTCCGGGAGTTGATGATGGACAGGGAGGCCTGGCATGCTTCGATTCATAGGGTCGCAAAGAGTCGGACACGACTGAGCGACTGATCTGATCTGATCTGATCTGAAACCTGCTATACCATGTAATGACTAGTTAAATCATTATATGCTATATGCTCTTTTGTTTTTACAGATATAGAGGAGACATAGTAGAGTGATACAGAAAGAGGATTTGACAAAAAAAAAAATGAGACTAGATCTGTAAAAATTATTTCCTGAATGACTTGATCAAACAATGAATTGTCTTATGTGAAATGCCTCACGAATTTCACTTCTGAGAGAAGTTATCAGGAGTCAGAACTGCTATGCTCAAAGCCAGTCTCTGGTAGTTACAGAAGGACTATCAATCTAAGGGGGGGAAAAAAAAAAAAAAACTGACTGAGGCTTTTGGATCTATATATCTGATTCCTTAAAAAAGTATAACTTTTAGGTTTATTAGAAAAAAAATCTTTACCCAAGCTCTCAGCTGAATTGCTGTTCTAGACTATGATTTCCAAAAATAATTAATAATAGAATATAATACACACAGTAATAATAGAATATATATATGCATATATATACACACACACATACATACATACAAACCCCTCCCCATGTATATTTCATGTGATCCTGGGCACACCACTGACTATAAATTACCAGAGTTCTTCATGCTAGACGAGGTGCTAACAGTGACTATTCAGTTCAGTTCAGTCGCTCAGTTGTGTCCGACTCTTTGTGACCCCCATGGACTGCAGCACTCCAGGCCTCCCTATCCATCACCAACTCCCAGAGTTTACTCAAACTTACGTCCATTGAGTTGGTGATGTCATCCAACCACCTCATCCTCTGTCATCATCTTCTCCTCCTGCCTTCAATCTTTTCCAGCATCAGGGTCTTTTCAAATTAGTCAGTTCTTCGCATCAGGTGACCAAAGTATTGGAGTTTCAGCTTCAGCATCAGTCTTCCCAATGAATATTCAGGACTGATTTCCTTTAGGATGGACTGGTTGGATCTCCTTGCTGTCCAAGGGGCTCTCAAGAGTCTTCTCCAACACTATAGTTCAAAAGCATCAATTCTTCGGCTCTCAGTTTCGTTTATAGTCCAACTCTCAAATCCATACATGACTACTGGAAAAACCACAGCCTTGATTAGATGGACCTTTGTTGGCAGAGTAATGTCTCTGCTTTTGAAAGGTTGTTGCTGAATGAAAAGACGCCGGGATTCTTGGCCTCCGGAGGAGAAGGATTCAATCTGGGGCCAGAGACAAGGCTTGATCACTCAGAGCTTTAGTGTAATAAAGTTTTATTAAAGTATAAAGGAGATAGAGAAAGCTTCTGACATAGGCATCAGAAGGGGGCAGAAAGAGTACCCCCCTGATAGTCTTCAGCTGGATGTTATATAGTCACTAGCAGTCTGTTAATGAAAGAAAGGAATGTCTTAAAACTCAGAATGGCACCAGGCCCCTCACCCATAAGATGCATTTTGGGATAATCTTGACACCATACGATTCATCCTGGGCCATAAAATGATTAACTTGAATCTTGTAGAACAGCAGATTACCATATGAATAGTTTTGTTTACATAGATTAGGGGAACAATATCTGAGTATAACACCCTGGTTTGTCCAGTAGGTTCTGAGCCATTAGGCAGAACGACTTGAAGACAGAGTTTGGGATAAATGCATAGTACGTTAACATAGCTTAAGACAAATATTTCCATAAGAAAAATGTATTGGTTAACTCAAGGTTTGAGAATAGTTAACTTCAGATGAAAACAGGTGTCATTATGGCAACACAGTATTTTAAGAGAAACCTTTTAAATTTGTATAGAGAAGAAAAATATATTGCTAGTTTGTTTCCTTCTGCTGCTTAAAAGAGATAAAAATGTCTGACACTTGCAAGCTATTTCCTCCATTTGGAGACCCCTGGTCTTCCTGGCTGTTACCCTCTCACTTTTTAACAAGCTGTCTAGGTTGGTCATAACTTTTCTTCCAAGAAGTAAGCATCTTTTAATTTCATGGCCGCAGTCACCATCCACAGTGATTTTGGAGTCTGAAACAATAGAGTCCATCACTGTTTCCACTGTTTCCCCATCTATTTGCCATGAAGTGATGGGACCACATGCCATGATCTTAGCTTTTTGAATGTTAAGTTTTAAGCCAGCTTTTTCACTCTTTCACTTTTATCAAGAGGTTCTTTAGTTCTTCTTCGCTTTCTGCCATAAGCGTGGTGTCAACTGCATGCTTTTGATATTTTTCCTGGCAATCTTGATTCCAGTTTGAGCTTCATCCAGTCCAGCATTTCTCATGATGTACTCTGCATATAAGTTAAATAAGCAGGGTGACAACATACAGCCTTGACAGATTCCTTTCCCGATTTGGAACCAGTCTGTTTTTCCATGTCCAGTTCTGACCATTGCTTCTTGACCTACATACAGATTTCTCAGGAGGCAGGTCAGATGGTCTGGTATTCCTATCTCTTGAAGAATTTTCAACAATTTGTTGTGCTCAAGCTACCACACAATTGCACTCATCTCACATTGTGGCTCAGCTGGAAAAGAATCTGCCTGCAATCGGGAGACCTAGGTTCAATCCCGGGGTTGGGAAGATTCCCTGGAGAAGGGGAAGGCTACCCACGCCAGTATTCTGGCCTAGAGAATTCCATTGACTGTATAGTCCATGGGATTACAAAGAATCGGACACGACTGAGCAACTTTCATACATACATGCTAGCAAATTAATGCTCAAAATTCTCCAAGCCGGGCTTCAACAGTACGTGAACAGTGATTATGCCTAGGGATAATTTAAGAGATTAGTGAGTGCACAGTCACTTCAGTCATGTCCAACTCTTTGCCACCCCATGGACTGTAGCCTGCCAGGCTCCTCTGTTCATGAGATTCTGCAGGCAAGCATACTGAAGTGGGTTGCCATGCTCTCTTCCAGGGGATCTTCCCAACCTAGGGGTTGAACCTGGGTCTCCTGCATTGCAAGTAGATTATTTACTACTGAATCTCCATTACCCTGTCCCAAACTAACATATAAGCTAAGCAATAATAAATGTGATTGGAAATTCCCTGGTGGTCCAGTGATTAACTCCATACTCCCAATGCAGGGGTACAGGTTCAATCCCTATTCTTTGAGCTCCAGACTTACATATCCTACTGCTGCTGTTGCTGCTGCTGCTGCTATGTTGCTTCAGTCCTGTCCAACTCTGCGCGACCCCATAGACGGCAGCCCACCAGGCTCTCCCATCCCTGGGGTTCTCCAGGCAAGAACATTGGAGTGGGTTGCCATTTCCTTCTCCAATGCATGAAAGTGGAAAGTGAAAGTGAAGTTGCTCAGTCGTGTCCAACTCTTAGCGACCCCATGGACTGCAGCCCTCCAGACTCCTCCATCCATGGGATTTTCCAAGCAAGAGTACTGGAGTGGGGTACCATCGCCTTCTCCGATAATAATTGTTTGCATTATACATATTTTATCAGAGTATGTTCTACTAAGAAAAACTTAACTTCAATGTTCCATGGTTGTGGAGTGATGTCACTTTCCCAGAACATTAATACAATTTGCTCCAGCTAGTTTATAAATATGGGATTTTCTTAATAAAAACTATGATGAGGGAAAAAACAATCCCCCAAAAAAGAGTATAGAGTTATCCTCTTCTGTGGAAAAATGCAGCACAAAATCACAAACAAATGTCAAGTAAAGTTGTGCTTTGAAATTCCGTAATCACTAAAAGATATACAAGTCTGGATGTATGAAATTGTTATATATTTTATTTAAAAAGAATATAAATATTTATTTTCTTTAATATCATCACCCTTGTAAGTTATCCCCAAAACTTCCCTTGTTGAGGACCAAGCTCCCAGAAAGCTCGAAATTTTAAAATTGAGTTCTTCTTTTTGTTATGGTATACAAAAAAGAAAAAAAAAAACATATATATATATATATATGATTACTTCAAAAATGGAAAATGTGTAATCTATACATACTCACATAACTCAAAACCAAGTAAGTATTTTTTAAGCTCTTTCTCAAAATAGTACTAAAGTGAGACTGTGCATCAGTATGAGTCCAATAATTTTTCAATTATAACTAAATAAATATCCAGATAACAGCTTGCAAACCCTACCTTATTAAAGCAATTTTCTTCCAAGGAATGCAAGGAGATTTCACAATATCACTCATTCATGCAACTTATTTTCACTAAATTATATCAAAGCTCATTACTTGGGGGAAAAAACTAATAAAAACAAATATTTATTTTAAAATAAATGTCCAAAACTCAGTTTCCATTTGTGAAATTCAAAGAAACAGTTGACTGATATCAAAGGAAGAGAAACCACCCATAAAGCATAACTAATCATTATTATAATATTATCTTAAAAATCTGAATTAATGTCTCATTTTTCCTACTATTATCCAAACCATAAAAGAATCTTGTTTAGATTTTCATTTTTTTTTCATTCGCTGGCCATAAACTTTCTTTTTATTTCTTTTTGAATGCCTTGTACCTCCTAATATATAAACTATCCATCACATTATCTAGTACACAGTAATACCAATAATAAGAAAATTCTTCCAAATTAGAAATATATGATGTTATATTTAGATAGTTTTGAAAAGTTTTGATTCCTCATACAGGGCAAATTCTTCCTGTATGCTGATTCCTTTTGGGGGGAAAAAAAAAGACTAGCTCACAGAAATTAAAGATTTGTGTGTTTTCAGAGGAAATGTTGCATGTATACTCTGAAGCTCTTCTCAGCACACTAAGACTTGTAACAATCATCTGCTATGCCACACCATGTGCAATGTATCATCATGTATCACACAGTATTCATTTTGGAGCAAGAGCTCTAACTGTTTGTTTCCACAAAAAGAGAACAGAGATCCATTTATTGGACAGAACAATATATTAAAGTTCCAAGATCTTTGCCAGATGGAATGTGCCCCTTGGGTAGGAAGCCCCATTACCACTTCTAAGGGACAGCCCATGGATTCAACAATCAAAGACATGAAGACAATAAACTCAAAAAAAACCTCTTTGAACAAACTGAAAACCTAAATGCTTACAAGAGTGTCCTTCATATTATGAAGTAGGGGGGAAAAAGTAAAATAACAATGTACTATTCCCTATGCAAACTGCTCATGTTCTCATGATACCACAAGATAGTATAGCTTAGGCCCTATAATTGACCTTTTCAAGTAATAATGCAAAAATGGTAAAGATAATTCTCTAATCAAGAAAATATTCAAAACTCTTGTTTTGTGTACTCCTAACTCAAAACCACTAGTGCCATAAAGCACATTCTTGGTAATATCAACCTCTATCAAGCCCAATTTGAGTAATATTTTTTCAAGGAGAAATGGTTTGAAATTCTGCATCTATGTAAGAGTAGCAGGAAATGAGTCTATTTACTTTTATTTATTTTAAATTTGCTCGGAGATGTTGCCATGAATATTATTAAACATTTTATCGTCCCTGCTCTCTGACCACTTCTCTCCAAAATGTATTATAGCTTTCCTGCATCATTGTTTATTCACTAAATTGTGTCCAACTCTTTACGACCCATGGACTGTAGCCTGCCAGGCTCCTCTGTCCATGGGATTCTCCAGGCAAGAATACTGGAGTGAGTTGCCATCTCCTGAAACTCACTGTAGATAAAACCTGCAACTACCACTGAGCCATCCTTTTTTATTTCATTCAGAAGAAATCAATAATTATAAATAACATGCTCAGTAAATCTATTATTTTTATTGTTTCTTTTGGACATGATTTTCTCCACAATCCACCCTAATACTCTTCTATTCCATGCCTGTCAAATAAAAAATAACCCCAGGATTCTACAAATTCTGGCTGGTTCAGATGGCTTCCATCCATTCACTCAGGACTCATAAGAGGGGTGATTTCCTTAGTGCTCTTCTGGCTGAGCTATTAAATAACAATCTCACAGTTACAGAACTTCTACGAAAAGTGTAATATTTAGCACATTAATGGTAATGCTGCTGTTGCTAAGTCACTTCAGTCGTGTCCGACTCTGCGACCCCATAGTCAGCAGCCCATCAGGCTCTGCTGTCCCTGGGATTCTCCAGGCAAGAACACTGGAGTGGGTTACCATTTCCTTCTCCAATGTATGAAAGTGAAAAGGGAAAGTGGAGTCGCTCAGTCGTGTCCGACTCTTCGAGACCCCATGGACTGCAGCCTACCAGGCTCCTCCGTCCATGGGATTTTCCAGGCAAGAGTACTGGAGTGGGGTGCCATTGCCTTCTCCTAATGGATAATGCTAGACGTTAAAAGTTTGTTGGCGTAATTAATCACAGCTCTTGTCCTAAGGATTCTACCTAATTTGTGAGATAGAAATATAGTATTCAGGGAATAAAAGACTACTCATTAAATACATGACTTCTGGAATGCTTAATTCTCCCATCATGATTACTCAAATCATGACCTTATAGCCATTTGTTTTCTACCTGGAAAGATAGAGAGGAAATGCTAGACTCTTACAAATACCATAACCAAAGAAAATTGAGCGACCATGGACACTTGGTTTTCCCCAGAGAAATAAATGAACAGAGTGGAAGCAGGAATTTTTACATATACTCTACTTTCTCCTTGGAAGTAGAATGCAAGTCCTTGTCAAGAAATACATTATCTTTCCTTTACAGAAGAACAGAATGAGCTATTACCAAAACATTTTAATTTTATCCAGTAACCTGGTAGAAGAGTTTGATATCAACATCAATTTCAGGTACTTTTCCTCAGTACATTTTGTTGTCCAAAGATACATTCTGTTCTATGTACAGACTGTATGGAGTAATGCTGAAGCTTTTATCCAATGTGAAATACAGCTAGACACATATCCATTACATATCTTAGTTTCTATCTCTAATACAGTAAATGAAACACATTTTCTATCATAGGTATATAGCTATTCTTCAAAACAGAAAAATGACCTGGTTTTTGACATATGTGGGAGGTAATAAAGAGCTATGAGAAGAATGGTTTGGAACCCAGTTGAGGGACCGGGTAATGGAAACTAATTCTAGACCTTATTACCAGATAACTAACTCTTCTTTTTTTTTTTCTTTTCCTCTTTCTTTTTTTTTTTTTTTTTTTTTTTTTTTTTTTTT
>NW_011495026.1:4780510-4782462 GCF_000754665.1 Bison bison bison | reverse complement strand
ATACATGTGTTCCCCATCCTGACCCCTCCTCCCTCCTCCCTCCCCATACCATCCCTCTGGGTCGTCCCAGTGCACTAGCCCCAAGCATCCAGTATCGTGCATCGAACCTGGACTGGCAACTCATTTCTTATATGATATTTTACATGTTTCAATGCCATTCTCCCAAATCTTCCCACCCTCTCCCTCTCCCACAGAGTCCATAAGACTGTTCTATACATCAGTGTCTCTTTTGCTGTCTCGTACACAGGGTTATTGTTACCATCTTTCTAAATTCCATATATATGTGTTAGTATACTGTATTTATGTTTTTCCTTCTGGCTTACTTCACTCTGTATAATAGGCTCCAGTTTCATCCACCTCATTAGAACTGATTCAAATGTATTCTTTTTAATGGCTGAGTAATACTCCATTGTGTATATGTACCACTGCTTTCTTATCCATTCATCTGCTGATGGACATCTAGGTTGCTTCCATGTCCTGGCTATTATAAACAGTGCTGCAATGAACATTGGGGTACACGTGTCTCTTTCCCTTCTGGTTTCCTCAGTGTGTATGCCCAGCAGTGGGATTGCTGGATCATAAGGCAGTTCTATTTCGAGTTTTTTAAGGAATCTCCACACTGTTCTCCATAGTGGCTGTACTAGTTTGCATTCCCACCAACAGTGTAAGAGGGTTCCCTTTTCTCCACACCCTCTCCAGCATTTATTATTTGTAGACTTTTGGATCGCAGCCAGATAACTAACTCTTAGAGATCGGCTCCCATGAGCTAAAAAATTTAAACATCATATTTTACTTTCAAACTATTCATATCTCTGTTATACCCACACTGCATAGAACCTTGAATGTTAAAATTCCCAAGAAGCCATACAGAAGAAATCATACTACTGTGCCAAGTGTTCTAAACTGTGAAACTGAGAAAAAAAGATCTGCATGAATTTTAGTTTCTTTAACTATACAACAGTTATCTCCAAAGTCACTTCCAATCCAAAATTCTGTAATTCTACAACTGTTTCACATAGCTAATTTTTACAAAATAGTATCTATCTTGAATAGAGATAATAGGCGGTACATTAAGTTTTTTATACTACTGACATTAACTCAATAGTATTGACTATGCTGTTTCACTTTATTATATAGCATATGGTTTTATCCAATTGTGTACTTGATAATAGTAAATTCACATACACATGCATACACACACACACACACACACACACACAATGTACTCAGACTTCTGATTCTTTGGTGATCTTGTCTAGTTCTATGCCTTTAAATGCTGTCTATTTGTATACAATCTCCATTCTAGACCTCTCCCTAAATTCCAGACTCATCTCCTTTCCTACTTGATCTCTCCTGTGATATCTATATCTAAAAATAGAGATTTACTATATAGATATAAACTAAAATTTAGGCATCTGTATGCAAAATGTGACCACTTCTTACAATCTACACAATTACTACCCTAGACCAAGGCAGCATCTTTTCTCCTAGACTATTAAAACCAAATCCTACTAATTACCTATTTCTACTCTTGACTTCCCTGAAGATTTTTCTTCTCCCAGTGACCAGAGGGAACCTTTTATCATGCAAGATGGGCCACATGACTCCTCTGCTCAGAACCCTCCAATGGCTTCCACTCTAAGTTAATAATCACTTCTTGCCTGTACAGCTCTAATTCATTTAGATCTGCTCCTCTTTGACCTTATCACCTTTGATTTTCCTCTTACTCACTGTATTCCAGCTAAATGGCCCCATATCCTGACTACTATTTCTTTTTTTTTTTTAATTTTATTTTATTTTTAAACTTTACAATATTGTATTAGTTTTGCCAAATATCGAAATGAATCTGCCACAGGTATACCCGCGTTCCCCATCCTGAACCCTCCTCCCTCCTCCCTCCCCTACCCTCCCTCTGGGTCGTCCCAGTGCACCAGCCCCAAGCATCCAGTACC
>NW_011495026.1:4779299-4780410 GCF_000754665.1 Bison bison bison | reverse complement strand
TTTTTTTTTTTTTTTTTCTTTTTTTTTTTCTAATTTTATTTTTAAACTTTACACAATTGTATCAGTTTTGCCAAATATCAAAATGAATCCACCACAGGTATACATGTGTTCCCCATCCTGAACCCTCCTCCCTCCTCCCTCCCCATACCATCCCTCTGGGTCGTCCCAGTGCACCAGCCCCAAGCATCCAGTACCGTGCATCAAACCTGGACTGGCGACTCATTTCATACATGATATTATACATGTTTCAATGCTATTCTCCCAAATCTCCCCACCCTCTCCTTCTCCCACAGAGTCCATAAGACTGATCTATACATCGGTGTCTCTTTTGCAATCTCGTACACAGGGTTATTGTTACCATCTTTCTAAATTCCATATATATGCGTTAGTATACTGTATTGGTGTTTTTCTTTCTGGCTTACTTCACTCTGTATAATAGGTTCCAGTTTCATCCATCTCATTAGAACTGATTCAAATGTATTCTTTTTAATGGCTGAGTAATCCACATACATATGGACACCTTATCTTTGACAAAGGAGGCAAGAATATACAATGGATTAAAGACAATCTCTTTAACAAGTGGTGCTGGGAAATCTGGTCAACCACTTGTAAAAGAATGAAACTAGAACACTTTCTAACATCTTACACAAAAATAAACTCAAAATGGATTAAAGATCTCAACGTAAGACCAGAAACTATAAAACTCCTAGAGGAGAACATAGGCAAAACACTCTCCGACATACATCACAGCAGGATCCTCTATGACCCACTTCCCAGAATATTGGAAATAAAAGCAAAAACAAACAAATGGGACCTAATTAAACTTAAAAGCTTCTGCACAACAAAGGAAACTATTATCAAGGTGAAAAGGCAGCCTTCAGAATGGGAGAAAATAATAGCAAATGAAGCAACGGACAAACAACTAATCTCAAAAATATACAAGCAACTCCTACAGCTCAACTCCTGACTACTATTTCTTTATAGCAGTATGGGATATATTGTAAGGGACATTTACTTCAGGCTTTTGCTCTCCCTCTCAGCTGGAATGTACTCTTCAGAGTAAAGGGTTCTGTTCATAGCTATATCCTCACAGTATTCTGTGTGTGTGTAT
>NW_011495026.1:4775738-4779199 GCF_000754665.1 Bison bison bison | reverse complement strand
TATAAATCTTTTATGTCTTATCTACTGCACAGTTTTCCCAGTCTATTTTTCCCCTTTTTGTCTTTCTCAAAATATTTATGTGCCAAATATAATACTTGTTAAATAAAATTCATCTATTTTACATTACTTTTGGATTATGTACTATTTCTGGACAGTATTACATAAAGGATTAATATATTTGTTATATAAAGAGTTCCTACAAATCAGTAAGAAACAGAAAGACCAGAACAACACCCAAGATACTCTATTCACTGACATTTATTATACACATCTATGAACATTTCAACTGCTGAATTCTCTACCAGGAATATTATTTCTCCCTTATTTGTCTTGTAAACTCTCAACCACACTTCTAAATATAAATTAAATAATATTTTTGTGATATCCTGAACAAAAAAAATTCAAGCAATAAGCACATATGAACTGTGAATATGCTGGATTTTCTAGTAATGACAATGTAGAATAAAATGACAACAAATAGTTTTCCTTCATTAAATTTAAATAATTAATGGATAGAAATCTCTTGCATTCCTATACACTACCAATGAAGGATCAGAAAGAAGAAACAAAACAATTCTATTTACCACTGCATCAAAAAGAATAAGATACCTAGAAATAAATCTACCTAAGGAGGCAAAATGCCTAGATTCAGAAAACTATAAGTTCAGTTCAGTTGCTCAGTCGTGTCCGACTCTTTATGGCCCCAGGAATCACAGCACACCAGGCCTCCCTGTCCATCACCAACTCCCAGAGTTTACCCAAACTCATGTCCATCGAATCGGTGATGCCATCCAGCCATCTCATCCTCTGTTGTTCCCTTCTCCTCCTGCCCCCAGTCCCTCCCAGAATCAGGGTCTTTTCCAATGAGTCAACTTTTCGCATGAGATGGCCAAAGTACTGGAGTTTCAGCTTCAGTATCAATCCTTCCAATGAACATCCAGGACTGATCTCCTTTAAGATGGACTGGTTGGATCTCCTTGCAGTCCAAGGGACTCTTAAGAGTCTTCTCCAACACCACAGTTCAAAAGCATCAATTCTTTGGCACTCAGCTTTCTTCACAGTCCATGACCACTGAAAAAACCATAGCCTTGACTAGACAGACCTTTGTTGGCAAGGTACTGTCTCTGCTTTTTAATATGCTATCTAGGTTGGTCATAACTTTCCTTCCAAGGAGTAAGAATCTTTTAATTTCATGGCTGCAATCACCATCTGCAGTGATTTTGGAAATCAAAGATGACGCAAACAGATGGAGTGGTATACCATGTTCTTGGATTGGAAGAATCAATATTGTCAAAATGACTATACTACCCAAAGTTATCCATGGATTCAAAGCAATCACTATCAAATTACCAACAGCATTTTTCACAGAATAAGAACAAAAAGTTTACAGTTTGTCTGGAAACACATAAAACCCCAAGCAGCCAAAGCAATTTTGAGAAAGAAAAAACAGAGCTGGAGGAATCAGGCTTCTTGACTCAAGAGTATACTACAAAACTACAGTCAGTAAAATAGCAGTACTAGCACAACAACAGAAATACAGATCAATGGAACAGGATACAAAGCACAGAGATACACAGCTATGGCCACCTAATCTATAACAAAGGAGGCAAGAGCATACAATAGAGAAAGGACAGTCTCTTCAACAACTGGTGCTGGGAAAACTGAACAGCTACATGTTAAAGAACGAAATTAGAACACTTTTTAAGAACATAAAAATAAACTCTAAATGTATTAAAAATGTAAGGCCAGATACTATAATACTCTTAGAATAAAACATAGGCAGAACATTCTCTGAAATAGCAAGCTCTTTTTTGATCTACTTCCTAGAGTAATGAAAAATAAACACATGGGACCTAATTAAACGTAAAAGCTTTTGCATAACAAAGGAAACCAAACAAAATGAAAAGACACCCCACAGAATGGGAGAAAGTATTTGCAAACAAAGTGACAGACAAGGGATTAATCTCCAATCTCTACAAATGGCTCATGCAGCTCAATAACAAAAATACAAACAATCCTATAAAAACATGGGTACAAGATCTAAACCGACATTTCTCGAAAGGAGGCATACAGATTGCCAAAAATCACAATAAAAATACTCAACATACTAGTTATTAGAGAAATGCAAATCGAAACAACAATAAGCCATCACACCAGCCAGAATGGCCATCATCAAAAAACTCTACAAACAATAAATGCTGGAGAGAATGTGGAGAAAAGGGAACCCTCCTACACTGTTGGGAATGTAAATTGGTACAGCTGCTATGGACGGTCCTTAAAAAATTGAAAACAGAGCTACCATATGATCCAGCAATCCACTCCTGGGCACATATCCAGAGAAAACCATAATTCAAAAAGATATATGCACCCCAATATTCACTGCAGCAAAAGTCAGGACAGTGAAGCAACCTAAGTGTCCATAGATGGAGAAATGGATAAAGAAGATGTGGTATATATACACAATGGAATACTGTTCAGTCTTAAAAAATAATAAAATAATGCCATTTGCAGTGACGATGATGATCCTAGATATTGTCACACTGAGTGAAGGTAAGTCAGAGAAAGGCAAATATCATTGATATTGCTTATTTGTGGAATCTAAAAACAGTGTAAAAACAAACTTATTCTTAAAACAGAGAGTCACAGATGCATAAAACAAACTTCAGTTCAGTTCAGTCCAGTCACTCAGTTGTGTCCAATTCTTTGCGACCCCATGAATCGCAGCACGCCAGGGCTCCCTGTCCATCACCAACTCCTGGAGTTCACTCAGACTCACGTCCATCGAGTCAGTGATGCCATCCAGCCATCTCATCCTCTGTCGTCCCCTTCTCCTCCTGCCCCCAATCCCTCCCAGCATCACAGTCTTTTCCAATGAGTCAACTCTTCACATGAGGTGGCCAAAGTATTGGAGTTTCAGCTTTAGCATCATTCCTTCTAAAGAACACCCAGGGCTGATCTCCTTCAGAATGGACTGGTTGGATCTCCTTGCAGGCCAAGGGACCCTCAAGAATTTTCTCCAACACCACAGTTCAAAAGCATCAATTCTTCGGCACTCAGCCTTCTTCACAGTCCAACTCTCATATCCATACATGACCACAGGAAAAACCATAGCCTTGACTAGACGGACCTTTGTTGGCAAAGTAATGTCTCTGCTTTTGAATATGCTATCTAGGTTGGTCATAACTTTCCTTCCAAGGTTAAGCGTCTTTTAATTTCATGGCTGCAGTCACCATCTGCAGTGATTTTGGAGCCCCCCAAAATAAAGTCTGACACTGTTTCTACTGTTTTCTCATCTATTTCCCATGAAGTGATGGGACCGGATGCCATGATCTTTGTTTTCTGAATGTTGAGCTTTAAGCCCACTTTTTCACTCTCCACTTTCACTTTCATCAAGAGGCTTTTGAGTTCCTCTTCACTTTCTGCCATAAGGGTGGTGTCATCTGCATATCTGAGGTTATTGA
>NW_011495026.1:4770380-4775638 GCF_000754665.1 Bison bison bison | reverse complement strand
TGATGTACTCTGCATATAAGTTAAATAAACAGGGTGACAATATACAGCCTTGACATACTCCTTTTCCTATTTGGAACCAGTCTGTTGTTCCATGTTCAGTTCTAACTGTTGCTTCCTGACCTGCATACAGATTTCTTAAGAGGCAAGTCAGGTGGTCTGGTTACCAAGGGAGTAATCTGGGAGTAAGGATAAATTGAGAGACTGGGATTGACATATAAACACTACTATATATAAAAAAGATAACTAACAAGAACCAACTGTAAAGCATAGGAAACTACTCGATATTCTGTAATGACCTATAAGAAAAAGAATCTAAAAAAGAGTGGTTACATGTAAAACCCATTCACTTTGCTGCACAGCAGAAACCAACACAACACTGTAACTCAACTGTATTCTAATAAAAATTAGTTTAAAAAATAACTGAAAAATAAATACTCAAAATCTGATACTGATGAGTTATACTGAAACTGATAGGCTCATATATTGCTTGCTAGTAGAACTGAATTGCAAAACACTGGTGATAAGCAATTTAGCAACATTTTTGAATATACTCATCAGCTTTTAAAAAGGCAAGAATATCAGAAATAGTTAAATAGTAAAATGTCATGCATTTATTAAATATATTCTGGTATGTACACAAAATAGAATGCTATTCAGATATTTAAACTGCTTGTACAGAAAAGGTTGCAAAGAGAAAAAAACGTATTAATGATACATTAAGCAGAAAAATGTCTAGATATTCTCCTATGACATCTACTTGGAGTTTATGAATTATGTTGTCACTACCTCTGAATCCATGACCTTGTGAGCCCCGCCCACTGTCATTCCTACACAAAGTCCCACTCTTACTGCAATAGGATGTAACAGCATCACAGCCTAACAGAACCAGTGAAGCACAGCTGTCTTCTCTAAAACTGAGTGACACCAGCAAATGCATTGTGAAGAACAACAGTATACAATGGACATCCATCCGAATGAAAGATGCACATCCATATTTAATACCTAAAATATCAGGTCATGAGAGGTATTAGCAGTAGTACTTAAAGGAAAACATGTCCAAAAGAGTACTGTCAATGATACTGAAATTTTGATTACAAATCAGAAAATTTTAGACTAACTGGACCAATCAGAGTTCCTATTAGTTTTAAGACCTGTTACTAGAGAATGGTGAAAATGACTACTGAAAACCAATCAGCAGCTATTGACTCTGAAGCACCTATATTCAAAAGATGATCAGGAAATTCTGATTAGAAATGAAACATATTCTAGGCCCAGATAATTTATACAGTACTTCTGAATCATGTGGGAAATCAAGCTGTTACATGATTCTGGTCTTTATCAATCCTTCTGTCCTATGCTTTAGAAAACACATTTTGAGTTATAGTTCCTTGGATACTCAGGGGCCATAAGACTCCACATTAATAACAGTGTAGAAGGCACTGGCGACCCCACTCCAGTACTCTTGCCTGAAAAACCCCAAGGACGGAGGAGTCTGGTAGGCGGCAGTCCATGGGGTCGCCAAGAGTTGGACACGACTAAGTGACTTCACTTTCACTTTTCACTTTCATACATTGGAGAAGGAAATGGCAACCCACTCCAGTGTTCTTGCCTGGAGAATCCCAGGGACGGGAGAGCCTGGGGGGAGGCCGTCTATGGGGTCGCACAGAGTCAGAAACAACTGAAGCGACTTAGCAGTTTTATTAAACACATTATTTCAGAACCACATATGAAGACACATTTGTTTATACTGTGAAGACATGTCCAAACCTGTTCTTCCTGATTCCTTTATAGCCTGTAGAGTTGCCTTCTCTCAATGTAAATAAGCTAAAATAAAAATAAATCATATTTTTTTCTAAAAATGGAAAGAGCAGTTTTCTACTAAGAAACAAAATCAAGGAACAATCAATTTCTTCAAAGTGTAGAAAGAATAACTGAAAGTGAATGTGAAGTGATAATGAATAGATTTTTGAAAAGGACAAATATTTAAAGATTTTCTCTACCATAAAATAAAACTATAATAATGTACCAAAACAACATGATTTTGCTGCAGAAATGGAAAACCAGAGTAACAGAAGAAAACTACAGCCTTTCTTAGAAACAGAAATACATGTACTTAATGTGTGTGCATGTATGTGATACATATAGATAAAGATATAAATGCTTGGTTAGGGTGATATTTGAAATTATAGGTAACAGAAGTCAGTAAGTGGTAAGTGACAACTACAGATACATTTAGAAGAAAGAAAGTTTACAGTCTCACATTATTGAAAATTATTATTTCCAGAAAGATTAAGAAGAAACATTTTTTGGAGAGAAAAAGATGGCAGAGGAGTAGGTGGCCGTGGAGTACATCTTTCTCCACAGATACATCAGGAATACACCTTCAGACACAGAAGTGCATGCAGAACACATGCGGACAGGAGCACCTGACCAGCGGAAAAGAATATACAGACCCACACGAAACTTGGTAGGAGGAAGGAACTAGGGGGAAAAACAGGAGTGTTAGTAGGGCTAGACCTGTCCTCAACGAGTGGGGGAACTAAAGCAGGGGTCCGATCCCCATACTGGAGTAATTTTCTGAGTCGGAGAAGAAACATTCCATGCTGAGAGTGAAACAGCTGATCTGCGGCAGCCTAAATGGAATGAGAATCAGACAATCCTTGCTGCAGCCATACATATTCCAGACAGGGACACAGGTCCCCTGGAAGGCATAGGGGCTGGGAGCTGAAGTTTAGGTATAGTGCAGCAATCCCAGGGCGAGAGCTGCTATTGACTGCAGAGAGATGGATCGAGGGATGTGAGGGAGGAGACTGTGGTGGGACATGTCTGTGGAGGAAAGCGGAGCAGCCATGGAAGCAAGGTGATACTGCCGAGTCATGCATACGGGGTGGACCCATCACCATACCCTCTCTCCCAACACGCCAGCACTAGCAGCTGAACAATAGAGAGAGTGGCCTAACAAACGCCTGACACACTAAACTTCAGAGTAGGACCCCACCCAGGATGCCCCATTAAGTATCTGATGCACTGATCTACAGAGTAGGATCCCAGCCAGGAGGAGCCCTCTATGTGCCTGATGTGCCAAACAACAGAGTAGGACCACAGGCAAGGGAGCCCTCTACATGCCTGAACAAGCAGAGCTACAGAGAAAGACTGGCCAAAGAGGCCTTCTGATCACCAGCTACAAGAGGCTTGAAAAAAGACTCTGATAGGGCCATAACTGCTATGGCGGAGGCAGTCTGTGTCCCTGCACACTTGGTGCCACCAGGGTCTCTGCAAGCCAATCAGCTGTGCCACCTTCCTGATCAACTTTCACTGGGGTAGAGCTGCCACAGGCCAAAAAAACCCATCTTGTGTCTATGCACACAGGGTCACTTTGGTCATATACAACTCTTTGCAACCCTGTAGACTATGGCCTGCCAGGTTTCTGTCAGGGAGTGTGGTTCTCCAGGCAAGAATACTGGTGCATACCGGCCAGTACTGGTTACCATACCCTTCTAGGGCACTATATTTCCTGCCGCACTAGCCACCAACTCCCCGGAGTACCTGGAGCTGAGTACCCTGCAATCCAAGCACCTGGCCCTCACAGGAGCAAACCCAAGTCCTCCAAGGCAGCCTCAGGAGCAAACCCCAGTGGACGATCCACATGCAGAGGTGGAAATAAAACCACAATCGAAACCCAGAGGCAGTGTAGCTAACGAAGAAGACCCAAAACCTTCCCAACAGCTACACAAGCTGCAGATTAAATCCACAAGATCTACTAGGCAGACTCTGTGACTATGGAATATATAAGAGGACACTGAGAGCTTCCACAAAAGAAAACACACTAGTTCTGATAGCTGTGGCCATCGGAGGCAAGAACACACAGGAGTAGGACCAGATTAGAATCTGAGCTGCCCCCATAACAAGTCCAGAAATCAGCACAGTGTTGGAGGGCATCCGAGGGAGGTGAGGTGGACTGTGACTCCCAGTGAGGGAAAGGACTCTGACAGGGGTGACTCAATAAAAACTTTTATTATTCTTATGTTTTGACTTGTTCTCTAGATTCTTTTGGATATTTTTTTTTCCTTTCTCCCTTCCTCTGCTGTAGTTGTTGATTTTATTGGCATTATGAAAACTAATTAAGCTTTGAGCTTTTTTTCCCCCCCTCAATCACATTTTTTATTGTTGTTATAAACCTCTGCCTCTATGTTGGGTTTCTGCAGTTCTGTGGAGTTTCCTTTTTTTTTTTTTTTGGTCTTTTTACTTTTTTTAACTTTTTAATTTTTTAAACCTATTCTTAGTTTTTCTGCATTTATTCATTTGCTTATCCTGCTGTTATTTTCTCCTTGCAGTAATCTTTAATGGATATAAATCTTCTTTATCTACCTTTATTTAACTTTGCATACCTATTCTTTTTTTTCTTTCCATTCCTCTCAACATATTCGTTAGTTTTATTTTCATTGCTTTATTCCCTAATTGGCATCTTTCTTTGTTTTGTTTTGTTTTTTTCCAGTATATGCTTTAGTTAGTTTTGTTCTTAACTGGTAGATAAAATTTTTGGTTCCTTTGTTTTCTGGGTAAATCTATTGTACTTTACTTTTGTGGAACTGTTTTGATTTTGCTTGTGGGTATATATGTATATGTGTATATTCAGTCACACTTTTTACTGTTGTTATAAACCTCTGCCTCTATGTTGGGCTTTTGCAGTTCTGTGGAGTTTTCCTTTTTCTTTCTTCCTTTTTTTTTCTTTTCTCTTTATTATACTTTTAAATTTTTTTTTCTTTTAAATTTTATTTTATTTTTAAACTTTACACAATTCTATTAGTTTTGCCAAACATCAAAATGAATCCGCCACAGGCACACATGTGCTCCCCATCCTGAACCCACCTCCCTCCTCCCTCCCCACACCATCCCCCCGGGCCGTCCCAGTGCACCAGCCCGAAGCATCCAGTATCGAGCATCGAACCTGGACTGGCAACTCGTTTCTTACATGATATTCTACACATTTCAATGTCACTCTCCCAAATCTTCCCACCCTCTCCCTCTCCCACAGAGTCCATAAGACTGTTCCATACATCAGTGTCTCTTTTGCTATCTTGTACACCAGGTTATTGTTACCATCTTTCTAAATTCCATATATATGCGTTAGTATACTGTATTTATGTTTTTCCTTCTGGCCTACTTCACTCTGTATAATAGGCTCCAGTTTCATCCACCTCATTAGAACTGATTCAGATGTATTCTTTTTAATGGCTGAGTAATACTCCATTGTGTCT
>NW_011495026.1:4770144-4770280 GCF_000754665.1 Bison bison bison | reverse complement strand
TTGATTGGGTCATTTATTTTTCTGGAGTTGAGCTGTAGAAGTTGCTTGTATATTTTTGACATTAGTTGTTTGTCAGTTGCTTCATTTGCTATTATTTTCTCCCATTCTGAAGGCTCTCTTTTCACCTTGCTAATAG
>NW_011495026.1:4768341-4768562 GCF_000754665.1 Bison bison bison | reverse complement strand
ATATATAGGTCTTTAGTTTCTTTAGGTAGATATATTCCTAAGTATTTTATTCTTTCCGTTGCAATGGTGAATAGAATTGTTTCCTTAATTTCTCTCTCTGTTTTCTCACTATTAGTGTATAGGAATGCAAGGGACTTCTGTGTGTTGATTTTATATCCTGCAACTTTACTATAGTCATTGATTAGTTCTAGTAATTTTCTGGTGGAGTCTTTAGGGTTTTC
>NW_011495026.1:4766847-4767389 GCF_000754665.1 Bison bison bison | reverse complement strand
AGGACTATATAAAAAGATACTAATGTCCCAGACAACCATGATGGTGTGGTCACTCACCTAGAGCCAGATATCCTGGAGTCTGAAGTGAAGTGTGCCTTAGAAAGCATTACTATGAAGTGCAGGTGATGGAATTCCACCTGAGCTTTGAAAATCCTAAAAGATGATACTATTAAAGTGCTGCACTCAATACTCAAAAAAATTCAGACAGTTTTTTCACACTCCTCTTTCACCTTCATCAACAGTCTCTTTAGTTCTTCCTCGCTTTCTGCCATTAAAGTGGTATCATCTGCAATCTGAGGTTGTTATTTCTCTTGACCTTGATTCCAGCTTGTGATTCATCCAGCCTGGTATTTCTTATGATGTATCCTGAATACAAATAAGCAGGGTGACAATATATAGCCTTGATATCAGTTCAGTTCAGTCACTCAGTCTTGTCTAACTCATTGCAACCCCATGAATTGCAGCAGGCCTCTCTGTCCATCACCAACTTCCAGAGTTCACTCAAACTCACGTCCATCGAGTCGGTGATGCCATCCAGCCAT
>NW_011495026.1:4766255-4766747 GCF_000754665.1 Bison bison bison | reverse complement strand
TCTCTTTTCACAGCCTTTGTTTTAAAGTCTATTTTATCTGATATGAGTATTGCTACTCCTGCTTTCTTTTGGTCCGTATTTGCATGGAAAATCTTTTTCCAGCCCTTCACTTTCAGTCTGTATGTGTCCCCTGTTTTGAGGTGGGTCTCTTGTAGACAACATATGTAGGGGTCTTGTTTTTGTATCCATTCAGCCAGTCTTTGTCTTTTGGTTGGGGCATTCAGCCCATTTACATTTAAGGTAATTACTGATAAGTATGATCCCGTTGCCATTTACTTTATTGTTTTGGGTTCAAATTTATACACCGTTTTTGTGTTTCCTGTCTAGAGAATATCCTTTAGTATTTGTTGGAGAGCTGGTTTGGTGGTGCAGAATTCTCTCAGCTTTCCTTGTCTGAAAAGCTTTTGATTTCTCCTTCATATTTGAATGAGATCCTTGCTGGGTACAATAGTCTGGGCTGTAGGTTATTTTCTTTCATCATTTTAAGTATGT
>NW_011495026.1:4763657-4766155 GCF_000754665.1 Bison bison bison | reverse complement strand
GGAGTTTCAGCTTTAGCATCAGTCCTTCCAATGAACACCCAGTACTGATCTCCTTTAGGATGAACTGGTTGGATCTCCTTGCAGTCCAAGAGACTCTCAAGAGTCTTCTCCAACACCACAGTTCAAAAGCATCAATTCTTTGGCGCTCAGCATCAATTCTTTGGCGCTCAGCTTTCTTCACAGTCCAACTGTCACATCCATACATGACCACTGGAGAAACCATAGCCTTGACTAGACGGACCTTTGTTGGCAAAGTAATGCCTCTGCTTTTCAACATGCTATATAGGTTGGTCATAACTTTCCTTCCTTGATATATTTCTTTCCCAATTTTTGGAACCTGAAGTTCATTGTTTCATGTCCAGTTCTAGCTGTTGCTTCTTGTCCTGTACATAGGTTTTTTAGGAGAACTGTAAGGTGATCGGGTATTTCCATCTCTCTGAGAATTTTCCGCAATCTTCTGTGATCCACAGAAAGGCTTTAGTATAGCCAATGAAGCAGAAGTAGATATATTTTTCTTTTCTTTTTTAATTCCCTTGATTTTTCCATGATCCAGCAGATGCTGACAATTTATCTCTGGTTCCTCTAACTTTTCTAAGTCCAGCTTGTCCATCTGGAGTTCTCAGTTCTATTAAAGCTCAACATGGTTTTTATCTATTTATTTATTTCTGTTGTGCTGGGTCTTTGTTGCATATAGCATGTGAGCTCTTCATTAAGCACAGGCTTCTCTTAATGCAAAGTATGGCCTCTAGCATGTACAGGCTTCAGTAGCTGTGTCATGTGGGATCTTTGTCGTGGTTGAATGGGCTCCTTATTGTGGTGTGTGAGCTTCTCTTGTTGTGGAGAACAGGCTCTAGGGTTTGCGGTCTTTAGTAGCTGTGGCAAGCAGTTTTAGTTGCCTTGCGCCATGTGGGCTCCTAGCTTCCTGGCCAGGGATCAAACATGTATCCCTACACTGGAAGCCAAATTCTTAACCACTGGACCACCAGTCCCATAGTTTTATATTCTAATCGATTTTTATTTTTTTAATTCTATTTGATTTTTTTCAAAATTGCCTCACTTTTGATACCTGCTCTTTTCTTAATATGTTACATGTTATTTTTCATGTCTTTAAATACAACATATATACTTTAACAATATTTTATTCTGTATATTTTTTAAAACTCAGAGGTAGGTGAGAGTTTTCCCGAATATCCCCTTCTTCTGTTCATGTATGCTGCTGCTGCTGCTGCTGCTAAGTCGCTTCAGTCGTGTCCGACTCTGTGCGACCCCATAGACGGCAGATCACCAGGCTCCCCCGTCCCTGGGATTCTCCAGGCAAGAACACTGGAGTGGGTTGCCATTTCCTCCTCCAGGGAATCTTCCTGATCCAGGGATCAAACCCTCATTTCCTGCATTGGCAGGCAGATTCTTTACCACTGCAGGATCTGAGAAGCCCAGAACACTTCCACCTGTAACCAAAAGGAACTCCTGCAGGTATGCTATTTGTGCTTTTTTTTTTCTTTAATGTTTCCTTTTTTTCCCCTCTCTCTTCCTCCCCTTTATTCCTCTCTCCTCCATCATTATCTTCTTCTCTCCATCCCTCCTTCCTTGCTTGTTTATTTCTCCCTTCCTTTTTCTCTAGTACTGCTTTCATTATGGCACCACTAACTGTTTCATGTTCATCTTGGATTTTTTTTTTTGTCGCAGCACAGTGATCAACAACTTCTACAAGCTGTGTAGGTTTCTTTTTAAAAACACTACTTTTTAGTAACCAAGAAAGGACATTAAGCATATGTTTTTCTATGAGAAGTTATTACTTACAATTCCTTGTGTTCAAGCTAGGAAATATATGCATATATCCTAACCATATATATATACAGTCATCTTTATTTCTGTACTTGTATTAATATGCTAATTCATATTTATATCTATTTCTGTATATCATCTATCTACCAATTGTTTATCTAAAACATGTGCTCATACTGACACCTTATATTTACCCAACATCACAGGATTAATTTTAGGTTTTCCCTTTGCCTTAATTGTAATTTACCTAATTTTGTAAAAATAAAGTCTTATTATCTATAATATATTTACTTATTTTTTCAACACTGGTATACAAACATTGTGGTTTTAAAAAATGCAAGGAACAAAATAGGATAGGAAGTAGTAAGATGGTCATACATGAAAAATTTTAATGACAGCACCCCCCCCAAAAGACTACTAGAAAGTTGCAAGATATACAGTTGCAAGATATACAGTTAATATACAGAAATCTGTTGTGTTTCTATATACTAACAACAAGCTATCAGAAAGAGAAATTAAGGAAATAATCCCATTTAAAATCACATCAAAAAGAATAAAATACCTGCCAATAAACTTAACCAAGGAGGTAAAAAATCTGTACTTGGAAAATTATAAGACAGTGATGCAAGAAATTGAAGACAACACAAATAGACAGAAAGATATAATGTGTTTATACGGAAGAATCAAGACTGTTAAAGTGACTATATTACCAA
>NW_011495026.1:4763451-4763557 GCF_000754665.1 Bison bison bison | reverse complement strand
CACACTGCTCGGGCTCTAGGTTGTTCCGCTGGGAACAATCCGAGGCTGGCCCTGGGCTGCAGGCACCTCCCAGGTCCAAGCCGCTCAGGTTCAGGCACTCGGGTAG
>NW_011495026.1:4762366-4763351 GCF_000754665.1 Bison bison bison | reverse complement strand
TTCTCCTTGGGTTTATCCTGTTTGGGACTCTCTGGGTTTCTTGGACTTGGGTGATTATTTCCTTCCCCATTTTAGGGAAGTTTTCAACTATTATCTCCTCAAGTATTTTCTCATGGTCTTTCTTTTTGTCTTCTTCTTCTGGAACCCCTATTATTCAAATGTTGTAGCGTTTAATATTGTCCTGGAGGTCTCTGAGATTGTCCTCATTTCTTTTAATTCGTTTTTCTTTTATCCTCTCTGATTCATTTATTTCTACCATTCTATCTTCTAATTCACTAATCCTGTCTTCTGCCTCTGTTATTCTACTATTTGTTGCCTCCAGAGTGTTTTTAATTTCATTTATTGCATTATTCATTATATATTGACTCTTTTTTATTTCTTCTAGGTCCTTGTTAAACCTTTCTTGCATCTTCTCAATCCTTGTCTCCAGGCTATTTATCTGTGATTCCATTTTAGTTTCTAAGATTTTGGATCAATTTCACTATCATTATTCGGAATTCTTTATCAGGTAGATTCCCTATCTCTTCCTCTTTTGTTTGGTTTGGTGGGCATTTATCCTGTTCCTTTATCTGCTGGGTATTCCTCTGTCTCTTCATCTTGTTTAAATTGCTGAGTTTGGGGTGCCCTTTCTGTATTCTGGCAGTTTGTGGAGTTCTCTTTATTGTGGTGTTTCCTCGCTGTGTGTGGGTTTGTACAGGTGGCTTGTCAAGGTTTCCTGGTTAGGGAAGCTTGTGTCGGTGTTCTGGTGGGTGGAGCTGTATTTCTTCTCTCTGGAGTGCAATGAAATGCCCAGTAGTGAGTTATGAGATATCTATAGTTTCGGGGTGACTTTGGGCAGCCTGTATCTTGAAGCTCAGGGCTGTGTTCCTTTGTTGCTGGAGAATTTGCTTGGTATGTCTTTCCCTGGAAGTTATTGGCCCTTGTGTGGTGCTTGGTTTCAGTGTCGGTTTGGAGGCATTTGATGAGCTCCTGTCAATTAATGTTC
>NW_011495026.1:4758035-4761144 GCF_000754665.1 Bison bison bison | reverse complement strand
GGTGTTGGGCGAGCGCCAATGCTGCGACTTACCCCCCCCCCGCCACTCGGTTATCTGGGTGTAAAACCAGCGCACCTTCTCAGGCAGATGTTGACCATCCAGACCCCCAAGAAGTTTTAGTTAGCAAAGAAGCCTGCTTACAGTTTTATAGATAATGTCTCTCTGGGGCTGCGATTGCCCCCTTCTGGCTCTGGCTGCCTGTCACCGGAGGGGAAGGTCTGCAGCCGGCTATCTCTGTTCAGTCCTTTGTTCCGTGCGCGGGCCTGGCGGTCTTAGGTTAAGACTGGCTTTTCACGTGGTAGATATCCCACAGTCTGGTTTGCTAGCCCAAATTATTTCGCTCAGATAGCGCTCAGGGTATTCAGGCCAGATTCTTACTCTCAGTGATGCAGCCCACGCCGCGCCTCCCTGCCCAGCCCCCGCTTGCTAATGGCGGATGCAGGCATCTGTGCTGCTTCTCCGCTGGGGGAGTTACCGTAGAGCTCTCAATCTGCGAGTTTTAATTGTTAATTTATTTTTTCTCCCTGTTATGTTGCCCTATGTGCTTCCAAAGCTCGGCACAGATTCGGCAGTGAGAAGGTTTCCTGGTGTTTGGAAACTTCTCTCTTTGTAAGATTCCCTTCCCGGGACTGAGCTCCGTCCCTCCCTCTTTTGTCTCTTTTTTTTGTCTTTAGTATTTTTTCCTACCTCCTTCCGAAGAGTTGGGTTGCTTTTCTGGGTGCCTGATGTCCTCTGCCGGCATTCAGAAGTTGTTTTGTGGAATTTACTCGACGTTTAAATGCTCTTTTGATGAATTTGTGGGGGAGAAAGTGTTCTCCCCATCCTACTCCTCCGCCATCTTGGCTCCTTCTACCTATACTTTTAAATTTTTTTAACCTATTATATTTTTTCTACATTTATTCTTTGTTTGTCTTTCCTACTGCTCTTTTCCCCTTGCAGTTAAACTTTAATATATATAAATCTTGTTCAACGACCTCTATTTAACTTTGCATATCTAGCTTGCTTTCTTTTCTTTCTTTCCTTTCCTCTCAACATACTTGTTAGTTTTGTTTTCACTGCTTTATTCCCCATTCGGCACCTAGTTTAGTTTTGTTTTCCAGTTTGTGCTTTAGGTGGTTTTGCTCTTAACTGGTACTTAGAATTTTTGATTTCCTTTGTTCACCAGGTCAATCTACTATACTTTTTTTTGTTGAACGGTTTTGACTTTGTTTATGGGTATATATGTATATGTGTATATTCCATTCTTTTAATTATTCTTTGTTTGATTTTGTAACTGTCATTTGTCTGGGGTTCACCATTGGTTTCTCGTTTTGGGGTATTTGTTTCGATCTCATTTAATGCCATAAAAAACCACTTGTGAAATCTACATTTCTGACCAGAGAACAAGTCCTGAACCTTTGGAGTGGGAGCACTGACTACGAGATCTTAGACTACCAGAGTACTAACCCTATGGAGTATCAAATAGTGAGAACTCATACAAACGAAGGAAACCACTGGAATACAAGACCCAACATCACCCAACCCTGTGCAGGATGCCTCACCTAAACAACAAACAAAACAAAAATACAAACCAAATCATCAGCAGACAGGATTACCACCTCACTCAGCCTTATCCTTCAGAGGAAAAACAAACAAACAAACAAAACACCTCAGCACAAATATAGGGGACTGGAATGCAGGAGTAGAAAGTCAAGAAACACCTGGAGTAACAGGCAAACTTGGCCTTGGAATACGGAATGAAGCAGGGCAAAGACTAAGAATTTTGCCAAGAGATCGCACCGGTCATAGCAAACACCCTCTTCCAACAACACAAGAGAAGACTCTACATATGGACATCACTAGATGGTCAACACAGAAATTAGATTGATCATATTCTTTGAAGCCAAAGATGGAGAAGCTCTATACAGTCAGCAAAAACAAGACTGGGAGCTGACTGTGGCTCAGATCATGAGCTCCTTATTGCCAAATTCAAACTTAAATTGAAGAACGTGGGGAAAACCACTAGACCATTCAGGTATGACCTAAATCAAATCCCTTATGATTGATTATACAGTGGAAGTGAGAAATAGATTTAAGGGACTAGATTTGATAGATAGAGTGCGTGATAAACTATGGATGGAGGTTCGTAACATTGTACAGAAGACAGGGATCAAGACCATCACCATGGAAAAGAAATGCAAAAAAGCAAAATAGCTGTCTGGGGAGGGCTTACAAATAGCTGTGAAAAGAAGAGAAGAGAAAAACAAAAGAGAAAATGAAAGATATAAGCATCTGAATGCAGAGTTCCAAAGAATAGCAGGAGGGATAAAAAGCCTTCCTCAGCAATCAATGCAAAGAAATAGAGGAAAACAACAGAATGGGAAAGACTAGAGATCTCTTCAAGAAAATTAGAGATACCAAGGGAACATTTCAGGCAAAGATGGGCTCGATAAGGACAGAAATGGTATGGACCTAACAGAAGCAGAAGATATTAAGAACAGGTGGCAGAATACACAGAAGTGTACAAAAAAGAGCTTCATGACCAAGATAATCACGATGGTGCGATCACTGACCTAGAGACAGACATTCTTGAATGTGAAGTCAAGTGGGCCTTAGAAAGCATCACTAAGAACAAAGCTAGTGGAGGTGATGGATTCCAGTTGAGCTATTCCAAATCCTGAAACATGATGCTGTGAAAGTGCTGCACCCAATTTGCCAGCACATTTGGAAAACTCAGCAGTGGCCACAGGACTGGAAAAGGTCAGTTTTCATTCCAATCCCAAAGAAAGGCAGTGCCAAAGAATACTCAAACTACTGCACAATTGCACTCATCTCACACACTAGTAAAGTAATGCTCAAAATTCTCCAAGCCAGGCTTCAGCAATACGTGAACCATGAACTTCCTGATGTTCAAGCTGGTTTTAGAAAAGGCAGAGGAACTAGAGATCAAATTGCCAACATCAGCTGGATCAAGAAAAAGCAAGAAAGTTCCAGAAAAACATCTATTTCTGCTTTATTTACTATGCCAAAGCCTTTGACTGTGTGGATCACAATAAACTGTGGAAAATTCTGAAAGAGATGGGAATACCAGACCACCTGACCTGCCTCTTGAGAAACCTGTATGCAGGTC
>NW_011495026.1:4745284-4757935 GCF_000754665.1 Bison bison bison | reverse complement strand
CTGGGAGAAATATCAATAACTTCAGATATGCAGATGATACCACCATTATGGCAGAAAGTGAAGAGGAACTCAAAAGCCTCTTGATGAAAGTGAAAGAGGAGATTGACAAAGTTGGCTTAAAGCTCAATATTCAGAAAACGAAGATCAAGGCATCTGGTCCCATCACTTCATGGGAAATAGAGAGGGGAAACAGTAGAAACAGTGTCAGACTTTATTTTGGGGGGGCTCCAAAATCACTGCAGATGGTGACTGCAGCTGTGAAATTAAAAGATGCTTACTCCTTGGAAGGAAAGTTATGACCAACATGGATAGCATATTGAAAAGCAGAAACATTACTTAGCCAACAAAGGTCCGTCTAGTCAAGGCTATGGTTTTTCCAGTAGTCATGTATGGATGTGAGAGTTGGACTGTGAAGAAAGCTGAGCACTGAAGAATTGATGCTTTCGAACTGTGGTGTTGGAGAAGACTCTTGAGAGTCCCTTGGACTGCAAGGAGATCCAATCAGTCCATTCTAAAGGAGATCAGTCCTGGGTGTTCGTTGGAAGGAATGATGCTAAAACTGAAACTCCAGTACTTTGGCCACCTCATGCGAAGAGTTGACTCATTGGAAAAGACTCTGATGCAGGGAGGGTTTGGGGGCAAGAGGAAAAGGGGACGACAGAGGATGAGATGGCTGATGGCATCACTGACTCGATAGACGTGAGTTTGAGTGAACTCTGGGAGATGGTGATGGACAGGGAGGCCTGGCGTGCTGCAATTCATAGGGCTGCAAAGAGTCGGACACGACTGAGTGACTGAACTGAACTGAACTGATAGGAAGTTTACACAAACCACTGGACCAACCTTAGGAGAGCAGAAACCAAAAGGAAGAAGGAATTCAACTTTGAAGCCTGGGAAAAGGAGACCTCAAACACAGGAAGTTTAAAAAAATAATAATAAAAATGCTGAGAAATACTACCCAAATGAGGTAAGAATTTAGAAACACAGAAGTCCAAATAAATGAAGAGGAAATAGGCAAACTACCTGAAAATAATGCAGAATAATGATAGTAAAATGATAAAAAGAAAAATCTTGAAAACAAAATGGAGAAAATGCAAAATCAATTAACAAAGAGCTAGAAGAATTAAAAAATAAATATGCAGAGACAAACAACAGAAATACTGAAATTAAAAATACTCCAGAAGAAATCAATAGTAGAATATCTGAAACAGAAGAACGAATCAGTGACCTGGAAGAAAAAATAGTGGAAAAACTTTCTGAAAAGCAGAATAAAGTAAAAAAAAAAAAAAAAACTGAAAAGAACTGAGGATAGTCTCAGAGACCTCTGGGACAATATCGAAAGGAAGAACATTTGAATTATAGAGGTCCCGGAATAAGAGAAAAAGAAAGGGTAAGAGAAAATTTTTGAAGAGATTATAGTTGAAAATTTACCCAACATGGAAGAGGAACTAGTCAATCAAGTCCAAGAGGCAAAAAGAGTCCCACACAGGATAAACCCAAGGAGAAACACATCAAGACACATACTAATCTAACTAACAAAGACTAAACACAAAGAAAGCCTATTAAAAGCAGAAAAAGAAAAGCAACAAGTAACATACAAGGGAAACCCCATATGCTCAACAGCTGACCTTTTAGCAGAAACTCTGCAAGCCAGAAGGGAATGGCAGAATATATTGAAAGTATGGAAAGGGAAAAGTCTACAACAAAGATTACTGTACTTGGATCTCATTCAAACTTGATGGAGAAATAAAAAGCTTTTCAGACAAACAAGAGTCCTCAGTACCAACAAACCAGCTTTACAACAAATGTTCAGTTCAGTTAAGTCGCTCAGTCATGTCCGACTCTTTGCGATCCCATGGATTGCAGCACACCAGACCTCCCTGTCTATCACCAACTCCCAGAGTTTACTCAAATTCATGTCCATTTAGTCAGTGATGCCATCCAACAATCTCACCCTCTGTCGTCCCCTTCTCTTCCCACCTTCAATCTTTCCCAGCATCAAGGTCTTTTCAAATGAGTCTGTTTTTCACATCAGGTGGCCATAGTATTGGAGTTTCAGCTACAGCATCAGTCCTTCCATTGAAGATTCAGGACTGATTTCCTTTAGAATGGACTGGTTGGATCTCCTTGCAGTCCAAGGGACTCCAAAGAGTCTTCTCCAACACCACAGTTCAAAAGCATCAATTCTTCAGTGCTCAGCTTTCTTCACAGTCCAACTCTCACATCCATAATTGACCACTGGAAAAACCACAGCCTTGACTACACAGACCTTTGTTGGCAAAGTAATGTTTCTGCTTTTTAATATGCTGTCTAGGTTGGTCATAACTTTCCTTCCAAGGAGTGTCTTTTAATTTCATGGCTGCAGTCACCATCTACAGTGATTTTGGAGCCCAAAACAATAAAGTCTGACACTGTTTCCACTATTTCCCCATCTATTTGCCATGAAGTGATGGGAACAGATGGCATGATCTTCGTTTTCTAAATGTTGAGCTTTAAGCCAACTTTTTCACTCTCCACTTTCACTTTCATCAAGAGGCTTTTGGGTTCCTCTTCACTTTCTGCAATAAGGGTGGTGTTATCTGCATATCTGAGGTTATTGATATTTCTCCTGGCAATCTTGATTCCAACTTGTGCTTCATCCAGTCCAGAATTTCTCATAATGTACTCTGCATATAAGTTAAACAGGCCGAGTAACAATATACATCCTTGACATACTCCTTTTCCAATTTGGAACCAGTCTGTTGTTTCATGTCCAGTTCTAACTCTTGCTTCCTGACCTGTATACAGGTTTCTCAAGAGGCAGGTCAGGTGGTCTGGTATTCCCATCTCTTTCAGAATTTTCCACAGTTTACTGTGATCCACACAGTCAAAGGCTTTGGCATAGTTAATAAAGTAAAAATAGATGTTTTTCTGGAACTCTCTTGCTTTTTTGATGATCCAGCGGATGTTGGCAATTTGATCTCTGGTTCCTCTGCCTTTTCTAAAACAAGTTTGAACACCTGGAAGTTCATGGTTCAGGTACTGTTGAAGCTTGGCTTGGAGAATTTTGAGCATTATTTGCTGGCGTGTGAGGTGAGTGCAATTGTGCAGTAGTCTGAGCATTCTTTGGCACTGACTTTTTTGGAACTGGAATGAAAACTGACCTTTTCCACTCCTGTGGCCACTGCTGAGTTTTCCAAATTTGCTAACATATTATGTGCAGCACTTTCACAGCATCATCTTTTAGGATTTGAAATAGCTCAACTGAAATTCCATCACCTCCATTAGCTTTGTTCTTAGTGATGCTTCGTAAGGCCCACCTGACTTCACATTCCAGGATGTCTGGCTCTAGGTGAGTGATCACACCATTGTAATTATCTGGGTCGTAAAGATATTTTTTGTATAGTTCTTCTGTGTATTCCTGCCACCTCTTCTTAAGATATTCTTTTTCTGTTAGGTTCATACCATGTGTGCCTTTTATTGAGCCCATCGTTGCATGAAATGTTCCCTTGGTATTTCTAATTTTCTTGAAGAGATCTCTAGTCTTTTCCGTTCTATTACTTTCCTTTATTTCTTTTTGCTGATCACCAAGGAAGGCTTTCTTATCTCTCATTGCTATTCTTTGGAATTCTGCATTCAAATGGTATATCTTTCCATTCCTCTTTTGCATTTTGCTTCTCTTCACAGCTATTTGTAAGGCCACCTCAGACAGTCATTTTGCATTTTTGCATTTCTGTTCTTGGAGATGGTCTTGATCCCTCTCTCCTGTACAATATCACAAACCTCCATGCATAGTTCATCAGGCACAAATAGTTCATCAGGCACAAATAGTACATCAGGCACACAGTCCCTCAGGCACAAATGTTAAATGGACTTACATAGTCAAGAAATACAAGAGAAGGGGAAAAATCTACAAAATCAATCCCAAACAATTACAAAAATTGTTCCTATGAAATAAGAACATAGATATCAATAATTACTTTAAATGTAAATGGATTAAGTGTTCCAACCAAATAACACAGACTGGCTGAATGGACACCAAAAAAAACTTATATACATGCTGTCTACAAAAAACCCACCTCAGACTTAATGACACATATATACTAAAAGTGAAAGGATGGAAAAATATTTTCCATGCACATGAGAAGCAAAAGAAAGCTGGAGTACCAATCCTCATATCAGACAAAATAGACCTTAAAATAAAGAAGATTACAACAGATAAGGAAGGACAATACATAATTATCATGGGATCAATCCAAGAGGAAGACATAACAACTGTAAATATCTATGCATTCAACATAGGAGCACCTGAATGCATAAGACAAACACTAACAGACATAAAAGGAGAAATTGACAGTAACACAGTAATAGTAGGATACTTTAACACCCCACTCACACCAATGGACAGATCATCAAAACAGAAAATTAATAAGGAAATGCAAGTCTTAAATGATACATTAGATGAGATGCATCTCATTGATATCTTCAGGATATTGCATCCAAAGGCAGAAGAATACATCTTCTTGTCAAGTGCACATGGAACATTCTCTAGGATAGACCACATCTTGGGTCACAAATCAAACCTCAGTAAATTTAAGAAAACTGAAATCATATCAAGGATTTTCTCCAACAACGCTGTGAGGGTAGATATCAATTACAAGAAAAAAAAGTGTAAGAAACAAAAACACATGGAGATGAAACAACACATTTCTAACTAACCAACAGGTTACTGAAGAAATCAAGAGGGCAATCAAAAAATTTCTAGAAATTAATGACATTGAAAACACAACAACTCAAAACCTATGGGATGCAGCAAAAGCAGGCCTAAGAGAGAAGTTTATAGAAATACAATCCTACCTCAAGAAACAAGAAAAACATCAAACAGACAATCTAACTTTAGACCTAAAACAACTGGAAAAAGAAGAACATTAAAAAAAAAAAAAAATCAGTAGAAGGAAAGAAATTATAAAGATCCAAGCAGAAATAAATGAAAAAGAAGTGAAAGAAACAATAGTAAAGATCAAGTTGGGTTTATTTCAGGAATGCAAGGATTCTTCATTTTTCAGGGACTGACACAAAAATCAAACACCATATTAACACATTGAAAGATAAAAACCATATGATAATCTCAATAGATGCAGAAAAAGACTTTGACAAAATTCAACACCCATTTATGATGAAAACTCTTCAAAAATTGGGCACAAAAGAAACCTACCTCAACATAGTAAAGGCCATATATGATAAGCCTACAGGAAACATTATTCTCAGTGGTGAAAAGCTAAAACCATTTCCCCTAAGATCAGGAACAAGACAAGGGTGTCCACTTTCACCACTATCATTCAACATAGTTCTGAAAGTTCTAGCTACAGCAATCAGACAAGAAAAAATAAATAAATAAAAGGAATCCATATTTTAAAAAGAAGTAAAGTTCTCACTGTTTGCAGATGACATGATACTGTACATAGAAAACCCTAAAGATAGTATCAGAAAATTACTAGAGCTAATCAGTGAATTTGGCAAAGTTGCAGGATGCAGGGTCAATACACAGAAATCACTTGCATTTCTAGATACTAACAATGAAAAATTAGAAAGAGAATTTAAGGAATCAATCCCACTCACCATTTCAACAAAAAGAATTAAATATCTAGGAACAAAGTTACCTAAGGATACAAAAGAACTGTACACAGAAAATTATAAGACACTAATGTAAGAAATCAAAGATGACATAAACAGATGGAGAGATATTCCATGTACCTGGGTAGAAGAATCAATATTGTGAAAATGACTATACTACTAAACACAAACTATATATTCAATGTGATCCCTATCAAATTACCAATGGCATTTTTTCACAGAACTAGAACAAAAATTTCACAATTCATATGGAAACAAAAAAGACCCTGACTAGCCAAAGCAGTCTTGAGAAAGAAGAATGGAGCCGGAGGAATCAACCTTCCTGACTTCAGACTATACTACAAAGTTACAGTCATCAAGACTGTATGGTACTGGCACAAAAACAGAAATATAGACTAATGGAACAAGAAAGAAAGCCCAGAAATAAACCCATCACGTATGGGTACCTTATTTTTGACAAAGGAGGCAAGAATATACAATGAGGCAGACAGCCTCTTCAGTAAATGCTGCTGGGGAAACTGGACAGCTACATGTAAAAGAATGAAATTATAACACTTCCTAACACCATACACAAAGGTAAACTCCAAATGGATTAAAGACCTAAATATAAGACCAGAAACTAAAAAACTCTTAGAGGAAAACACAGGCAGAACACTGATGACATAAATCAAAGCAAGATCCTCTATGATCCATCTCATAGAGTAACAGAAATAAAAACAAAAATAAACAGGTGGGACGTGATTAAACTTGAAAGGTTTTGCACAGAACAGGAAACTATAAGCAAGGTGAAAAGATAACCCTGAGAATGGGAGAAAATAATAGCAAATGAAACAACTGACAAAGGATTAATTTCCAAAATATACAAGCAGCTCATTCAACTTCATACCAGAAAAACAACCCAATCAAAAAGTGGGAAAGTCACCTGAAGAGACATTTCTTCAAAGAAGACATAAGGATGGCTGACAAACACATGAAAAGATGCTCTACATTATTAGAAAAATGCAAATCAAAACCACAATGATATTTTACCTCATAGCAGTCAAAATGGCCATCATCAGAAAGTCTAAAAACAATAAATGCTGGAGAGGGTGTGGAGAAAAGGGAGTGCTCTTGCACTGTTGGTATGTAAATTGATACAGCCACTATGGAAGATGGTATAGAGATTCCTTAAAAAAATAGGAATAAAACCACCATATGACACAGCAATCCCACTCCTAGACATATACCCTGAGGAAACCAAAATTGAAAAAGACACATGTATCCCATTGTTCAATGCATCACAATTTACAATAGCTAGAACAGAAGCAACCTAGATGTCCATCAATAGATGAGTGGATAAACAAGTAGTGGTATATATACACAATGGAATATTACTCAGCCATAAAAAGGAATGTCTTTGAATCAGTTCTAATGAGGTAGATGAACCTAAAGCCTATTATACAGAGTAAAGTAAGTCAGAAAGAGAAAAAATATATATCGTATTCTGACACATATATATAGAATCTACAAAAATGGTACTGAAGAATTTATTTACAGGGCAGCAAGGGAGAAACAGATATAGAGAATAGACTTATGGACATGAGGAGACGGGAGGAGAGGGTGAGATGTATGGAAAGAGTAACATGGAAACTTACATTACCATATGTAAAATAGATAGCCAACAGGAATTTGCTGTATGGCTAAGGAAACTCAAATAGGGGTCCTGTATCAACCTAGAGGGGTGGGATAGGAAGGCAAATGGGAGAGTTCAAAAGGGAGGGGATATATGTATAACTATGGCTGATTCATGTTGAGGTTTGACAGAAAACAACAAAATTCTGAAAAGCAATAATCCTTCAATTAAAAAATTAATAAATTTTTAAAAGAAAAATATAAATTTTTTAAACTATAAAAATAAAGATGTAAGAGCTTCTAATTTTCTACTTATAAAATGGTTTAAAAACATATATCAATGAAACTTAATAAAGAGTCTGAAATAGACCCACACTACTATGTTCAATTTATTTTTGAGCCAAGGGAATTCAAAGGAGAAGTGTGTCTTTTCAGCAAATGGTATCTATACACAAACAACCGCAATTCACTCCACGGCACTTACTATTACAAAAAGTAACTTGAATCAGAATATACCCAAAGGGTAACTAAATTATAGAACCTGCATAAGAAGGCACAGGGAGAATCTTAGTGACTTTAGGTTAATTAGATATCTTACACAGGACTCAAAAAGCACAAATTATGTAAGGCTCATAAATTGGACTATATCAAAATTAAATGCCTTGCTCTTTTAGAGACACTATAAAGACACTGTTAAGGAGTGGAAAAAGCAAACTACAGGTTGGGAGAAAATATCTGCAAAACATACACTTGACAAAAGGTTATAAAATATAAAACCTCTTACAACTCAGTAATATGAATACGAACAACACAAATTTTTAATGGGCAATAAATTTAAATAGGCAATGTACCAAAGAAAATATACACATGGCAAATAAACCATGAAAAGACACTCAACATCATTAGCCATTAGGGAAAGGAAAAAAAACCACAATGGGATATACCACTACACACCCATTAGGGTGACTTACATTCAAACTGACAAAACCAATTTTTGGCAAGGATATGGAACCATCTGGAACTAAAACTGCTGGTGGAGATGCTAAATGTAAAACTATTTTGGAAAACAGTTTGGCAGAATTCTACTCTTAAGTACTTATGCAAGAGACAGGGAAATACATGTCTACATACATCAAGACTTGAATTTCAATCACGATAGGTGATTTATTCATAGCAATCACCAACTGTAACAATTCAAATGTCAATCTTCTGTGGATAAACAGATTGTAGTATATTCATATAATGAAATATTAATCAGCAGTAAAAAGAAATCAACTGATATATTCAATAATATGGGAATCTGAACAAACTACGTTAAGTGAAGTAAAGTCAGACACAAAAGACCACATACCATATGTTCATTTATATGAAATTTTAGAGGATTTATAGTGTTAAAAAGAAGATCAGAGGTTGCCAATAGCTAAGGGCACTAGCAGGCAATTAATTGCAAACAGAGACTTTCAGGGGTTATGCAAATGTCCTATACCATGAGTATAGTGGTGATTACATATTGTATACATATGTCAAAACTCATCAGAACTTTAAAATCAACTAATTTATAATTTAATATCTCAAAAAAGTTGACTCTTAAAATATATCAGAATGGAAGACCTGAAATAGTCATTATGTACTGATTACATGCTTTTTTACATATATACCACAAGGGAATCTACAAAGAAAGTACTAAAATAAGTAAATAATGTAAACATTATGGTTGACAGTTCAACAAGAATACATAACAAAAATATAAAAAGTTTGATACACTGTAATCAAGCTGAAAGTACAACAAAGGAATCTATGAGAAAAAAAAACTCCAAAGAAAATATAAGTAAAAATCTTCATAAATTTAAGCCTTGAATTTATTTAACAAAAAAAATTTATTAATATATATTATCTTAAAGCTCAACATTCAGAAAACTAAGATCATGGCATCTGGTCCCAGCACTTCATGGGAAATAGATGGGGAAACAGTGGAAACAGTGTCAGACTTTATTTTTGGGGGGCTCCAAAATCACTGCAGATGGTGACTGCAGCCATGAAATTAAAAGACGCTTACTCCTTGGAAGGAAAGTTATGACCAACCTAGATAGCATATTAAAAAGCAGAGACATTACCTTGCCAACAAAGGTCCATCTAGTCAAGGCTATGGTTTTTCCAGTGGTCATGTATGGATGTGAGAGTTGGACTGTGAAGAAAGCTGAGCACTGAAGAATTGATGCTTTTGAACTGTGGTGTTGGAGAAGACTCTTTGGAATCCCTTGGACTGCAAGAAGATCCAACCAGTCCATCCTAAAGGAGATCAGTCCTGGGTGTTCACTGAAAGGACTGATGCTGAAGCTGAAACTCCAATACTTTGGCCACCTGATGCAAAGAGTTGACTCACTGGAAAAGACCCTGATTCTGGGAGGGATTGGGGGCAGGAGGAGAAGGGGACAACAGAGAATGAGATGGCTGGATGGCATCACCGACTCGATGGACGTGAGTTTGGGTAAACTCTGGAAGTTGGTGATGGATAGGGAGGCAATGGCACCCCACTCCAGTACTCCTGCCTGGAAAATCCCATGGACGGAGGAGCCTGGTAGGCTGCAGTCCATGGGGTCACTACGAGTCAGATACGACTGAGCGACTTCACTTTCACTTTTCACTTTCATGCATTGGAGGAGGAGATGGCAGCCCACTCCAGTGTTCTTGCCTGTAGAATCCCAAGACGGAGGAGCCTGGTGGGCTGCCGTCTATGGGGTCACACAGAGTCGGACACAACTGAAGTGACTTAGCAGCAGCAGCAGCAGGGAGGCCTGGCGTGCTGCGATTCATGGGGTTGCAAAGAGTCGGACATGACTGAGCGACTGATCTTCCTCTACCAAAATTACAATTCCTATAATAAGATACTGTACTAGGCATTATCTATTGTTGTTAAGCAAATTACCCCTATAATTCTACAAGTTAAGCCACAAATATTCATTATTTCACAGAGTTTTTCAGGATCAGGAATCTGGAATGACTTGGCTCCATGATACTAGCTAGGATTTCTCAAAAATCTCTAGTCAAAGAATTATCCAGGCTATAGTCTCTAAGACTCAACATTCAGACTATAGTATCTAAGACTCAACATCCAAGCTATAGACTCTAAGACCCAACTGGAGCTGGAAGATCTGTTTCCAAGTTCATTCATGCTGATATTTGGCAAAAGGCTCAGTTCCTCACCATATGAATCCCTGCACAGGACTACTAATGACATGATTTCTACCAGAAAAAGCAAAACATACATATACAAGATAGAGAGAAACCAATATGGAAACCACAAGTGTTTTATAACCTATTCTAAAAATGACATTCCACCACTTTTTCTGTGGTCTATTTGTTAGAAGTGAACCAATAAGTCCACCTCACACTCAAGGGGCAGAGATTACAGAAGGTTATAAATACAGGAGATAGGAATCATTGGGAGTTAACACCAATAAAAAATTAAAAGAGATGACCTTACTAATAATCAGAAATAATGTGAAATAAAATGGAATATATCATATTATTTTATATCCATTGGGCTGCCGTCTCTGGGGTTGCACAGAGTCAGACACAACTGAAGTGAGTTAGCAGCAGCAGCAGCAGCATAACATAAATAATTAAAAAGCCTATCAGTACTTGGCAAGGGGGTAGGACCATAAAGAGTCCTATTTATTCAGACAGAAGTATAAAATCACATTACAGAGCAGTCTTGCAATTTCTCACAGTTTACAATGGCTCAGCAATTCCAATCAGAAACATTATCTAGAGAAACTCTTACATATATTTCTTAGACAACAGTAGCTTCCAGACAAGTAAAGACTGTTCACCACAGCCTTGTTTGTTTCTACAAAATTCTAGAAACATCCTAAATACTCATCAACAGAGGAATAGACAAATAAATCATTTGTACCAAAGGATACTATATAACCAATAAAGTGAGCAAATTAAAGCTAAGTAAATCTATATATATATATATATATATAGATCACAAAAACAATACTGAGTAAGATAGTAAAGTAATATGTAAGATAGTAAAGTAATATGTAAAACATATTCAGATTCACACAAATATTTCTAATATGCACAAAGCACAGTTATTCTATTAATAAGACATGAGTCATAAGGATACATTCTGAATAAATGATAGTAGTTGATTCTATCATTATTAGAGGAAAAACAGAAAAAAGCATTATTTCAGTAATAAAATTTTAAGAAGACTTAAGACAAGTAATGTTTATTAATTCTAGATGGTATTATATTATTCTTATAATTTACTATAGTTACTAAAATTTTCACAAATATGCTAGTGGAGCATCCGGGAAACTGACAAACCTAAATATAAGTAACATATACTTCTTTTTCTAAAGGAAATTATGCCTTCGTATCAGCGAGCTCTTATTACAGTAAGAAGCACCTTAAAAATGATGGCTTTAAAAGAACTATCTCTTATTCTCCTGTATCTGAGTCTGTTTAAAATCTGCAGACTAAAACTGCACATATGGGGAAAAATCTATTCTGCTCCACAGTGAATGCAGGGGTAATTTAGGCATGTCCTACTCCTGGACTTCTTAATAACATGTAATCCTTCCTAAAAGAAAACTGAAAGACCTTTTAACATTAAGGTTTAGGTTTCTAAAAGTTATATATTCTTCAACTGGTAGTTAATACTAACTGTAGGTTAAATTTTTTTCATAATTAGACATATACAGAAGAAAATATATGAAAATAGCCATATTTCCTTTCCTCTTATTCACCTTTAAAAGAAGCAAAATTAAATTTACTTATTGCAAATTCCATTATACTTCTAATTAAATTATTATGCCAACATAGTATAAATACAGTAAGGAGCAAATAAACATCACTTCACTAATTCTTATTCTCACTATAAAAAGTTTAAGGTAGCCCAATGAGAAAAAAAATGTCTGTAATAAAGAAAATAAAGAACACTAAAACTTTGTAGTAGAGCCTGAAGTCAGGTAGGTTGATTCCTCCAGTTCCATTCTTCTTTCTCAAGAGAGCTTTGGCTATTCGAGGTTTTTTGTATTTCCATACAAATTGTGAAATTATTTGTTCTAGCTCTGTGAAGAATACTGTTGGTAGCTTGATAGGGATTGCATTGAATCTATAAATTGCTTTGGGTAGTATACTCATTTTCACTATATTGATTCTTCCAATCCATGAACATGGTATATTTCTCCATCTATTAGTGTCCTCTTTGATTTCTTTCACCAGTGTTTTATAGTTTTCTATATATAGGTCTTTAGTTTCTTTAGGTAGATATATTCCTAAGTATTTTATTCTTTCCATTGCAATGGTGAATAGAATTGTTTCCTTAATTTCTCTGTTTTCTCATTATTAGTGTATAGGAATGCAAGGGATTTCTGTGTGTTGATTTTATATCCTGCAACTTTACTATAGTCA
>NW_011495026.1:4744692-4745184 GCF_000754665.1 Bison bison bison | reverse complement strand
CAGATTTCCCAGCACCACTTGTTAAAGAGATTGTCTTTAATCCATTGTATATTCTTGCCTCCTTTGTCAAAGATAAGGTGTCCATATGTGGGTGGATTTATCTCTGGGATTTCTATTTTGTTCCATTGATGTATATTTCTGTCTTTGTGCCAGTACCATACTGTCTTGATGACTGTGGCTTTGTAGTAGAGCCTGAAGTCAGGTAGGTTGATTCCTCCAGTTCCATTCTTCTTTCTCAAGAGAGCTTTGGCTATTCGAGGTTTTTTGTATTTCCATACAAATTGTGAAATTATTTGTTCTAGCTCTGTGAAGAATACTGTTGGTAGCTTGATAGGGATTGCATTGAATCTATAAATTGCTTTGGGTAGTATACTCATTTTCACTATATTGATTCTTCCAATCCATGAACATGGTATATTTCTCCATCTATTAGTGTCCTCTTTGATTTCTTTCACCAGTGTTTTATAGTTTTCTATATATAGGTCTTTAGTT
>NW_011495026.1:4744276-4744592 GCF_000754665.1 Bison bison bison | reverse complement strand
TCTCTTTCTGTTTTCTCATTATTAGTGTATAGGAATGCAAGGGATTTCTGTGTGTTGATTTTATATCCTGCAACTTTACTATAGTCATTGATTAGTTCTAGTAATTTTCTGGTGGAGTCTTTAGGGTTTTCTATGTAGAGGATCATGTCATCTGCAAATAGTGAGAGTTTTACTTCTTCTTTTCCAATTTGGATTCCTTTTCTTTCTTTTTCTGCTCTGATTGCTGTGGCCAAAACTTCCAAAACTATAAGCCACAGTTATCAAGACAGTATGGTACTGGCACAAAGACAGAAATATAGATCAATGGAACAAAATA
>NW_011495026.1:4743704-4744176 GCF_000754665.1 Bison bison bison | reverse complement strand
ATATTCTTCAACTGGTAGTTAATACTAACTGTAGGTTAAATTTTTTTCATAATTAGACATATACAGAAGAAAATATATGAAAATAGCCATATTTCCTTTCCTCTTATTCACCTTTAAAAGAAGCAAAATTAAATTTACTTATTGCAAATTCCATTATACTTCTAATTAAATTATTATGCCAACATAGTATAAATACAGTAAGGAGCAAATAAACATCACTTCACTAATTCTTATTCTCACTATAAAAAGTTTAAGGTAGCCCAATGAGAAAAAAAATGTCTGTAATAAAGAAAATAAAGAACACTAAAACTTTGTAGTAGAGCCTGAAGTCAGGTAGGTTGATTCCTCCAGTTCCATTCTTCTTTCTCAAGAGAGCTTTGGCTATTCGAGGTTTTTTGTTTTTCCATACAAATTGTGAAATTATTTGTTCTAGCTCTGTTGAAGAATACTGTTGGTAGCTTGATAGGGATTG
>NW_011495026.1:4742647-4743604 GCF_000754665.1 Bison bison bison | reverse complement strand
CACCTTATCTTTGACAAAGGAGGCAACAATATACAATGGATTAAAGACAATCTCTTTAACAAGTGGTGCTGGGAAATCTGGTCAACCACTTGTAAAAGAATGAAACTAGAACACTTTCTAACACCATACACAAAAATAAACTCAAAATGGATTAAAGATCTAAACGTAAGACCAGAAACTATAAAACTCCTAGAGGAAAACATAGGCAAAACACTCTCTGACATACATCACAGCAAGATCCTCTATGACCCACCTCCCAGAATATTGGAAATAAAAGCAAAAATAAACAAATAGGACCTAATTAACCTTAAAAGCTTCTGCACATCAAAGGAAACTATTAGCAAGGTGAAAAGGCAGCCTTCAGAATGGGAGAAAATAATTGCAAATGAAGCAACTGACAAACAACTAATCTCAAAAATATACAAGCAACTCCTCCAGCTCAACTCCAGAAAAATAAATGACCCAATCATTGCCATTCTCCAAAAAATGGGCCAAAGAACTAAATAGATATTTCTCCAAAGAAGACATACAGATGGCTAACAAACACATGAAAAGATGCTCAACATCACTCATTATCAGAGAAATGCAAATCAAGACCACTATGAGGTACCATTTCACACCAGTCAGAATGGCTGCGATCCAAAAGTCTACAAATAATAAATGCTGGAGAAGGTGTGGAGAAAAGGGAATCTTCTTACACTGTTGGTGGGAATGCAAACTAGTATAGCCACTATGGAGAACAGTGTGGAGATTCCTTAAAAAACTCGAAATAGAACTGCCTTATGATCCAGCAATCCCACTGCTGGGCATACACACTGAGGAAACCAGAAGGGAAAGAGACACGTGTACCCCAATGTTCATCGCAGCACTGTTTATAATAGCCAGGACATGGAAGCAACCTAGATGTCCATCAGCAGATGAATGGATAAGAAAGCAGTGGTACATATACACAATGGA
>NW_011495026.1:4727855-4742547 GCF_000754665.1 Bison bison bison | reverse complement strand
GAGTATTACTCAGCCATTAAAAAGAATACATTTGAATCAGTTCTAATGAGGTGGATGAAACTGGAGCCTATTATACAGAGTGAAGTAAGCCAGAAGGAAAAACACCAATACAGTATACTAACGCATATATATGGAATTTAGAAAGACGGTAACAATAACCCTGTGTATGAGACAGCAAAAGAGACACTGATGTATAGAACAGTCTTATGGACTCTGTGGGAGAGGGAGAGGGTGGGAAGATTTGGGAGAATGGCATTGAAACATGTAAAATATCATGTGTCAAACGAGATGCCAGGCCAGGTTCGATGCATGATACTGGATGCTTGGGGCTAGTGCACTGGGACGACCCAGAGGGATGGTATGGGGAGGGAGGAGTGAGGAGGGTTCAGGATGGGGAACACATGTATACCTGTGATGGATTCATTTTGATATTTGGCAAAACTAATACAATTATGTAAAGTTTAAAAATAAAATAAAATTTAAAAAAAAACACTAAAACTGTATAGCTTGTTAGGTGGGCATTTATTAATTTATTGCCATTTTGTAGATGAGGACTTGAGATATTAAAGGAATTTTTGAGTGGAATTAAAGAAAAACATTTTTAGCGGAAACACCAGGTCTTGGAACAGGATATTCTGAGACCTCTCTTCCAGGACTCTTTCCACAATATCAAAAACAAATGAATGTGCATTTCTCAGTCCAAGAAGATAATAGAAGAAGATGATGGCTGTCTGAACAAGCATGACTGAAGAGACGAGTTTCACTCTTCAGGTCTTTCTGGCTTTTCTTGACATTTATTTTTACCCAAAACTTAGAGCTCATCCATATCAATCTCTAATTTTTATTTAATCACCCTACTTCTAAAAATATTCATGTTGTCAACTGCTGCTCCCCTCCAGAGTCATGCCATTTCTGTTACCTGGGAGTATCCCAGTGTTTATTTCAGTATATTTTACAGTATTATAACTCAAGAAGGAAAAGAAAAATAGTTATAGTTATCTCAGATAATTTTAAAGAAACTTTTTCTAATTTTTCCTTAGAGTTGAAACTTCCAGTCCTGTGAGTTAATTTCATATGTTAACTTGACAGGATTGCACCATGCCCATAGTATTTAGCTAAAGATTATTTCTGGGTGTGTCTATAAGGTATTTCTGGATAAGATTAACATTTGAATTTGTCAGCTGAGAAAAGCAGATTGCCCTTCCCAATGTGAGTGGGCCTCACTGAATCACTGAAGGCCTGAACAGAATAAAAGTCTAAGAAAATAATTCTCTCTGCCTGATTGTCTCTAAACTGGACATTGGTCTTTTCTGGCCTTCCAACTTAGATTGACTAGAACTTTCAGCATTAGCCCTCCCAGTTCTCAGGCCTTTAGTCTTGACTGGAACTCCTGGATCTGAGATACTTAGCCTCCATAAATATGTGAGCCAAAAACTTACTCTATTTCTAAATAAAGTCATATATTTATTACACACACACATAGGCACACACACACATGTGTGTGAACATATGTATGTGTGTGTATGAGAATTTCTCACTATGTAGATATTCAGATAGAATGGGTCAGGGGATAAATGTGGAGATAGAATCCTAAATATGCAAAGTCCCATAACAGAATCCTGAAAAATTCCATAGCTGATTTCCTGAGTAACCTATTAGCTAATACTGGGCTACTAATTTACTTGCATAAGAATTCTGGCTTTTAATTAATTGACAAAATGACAAAAGGCAAATTAAACAATAATTTGCTATTTAATAATATCAAATAATAGATATTAGAACTAGAATTAATTTAGAGGTTATCTAAATTCAACCCTTCCATTGCACACATGAGAAAAGTAAATTATAGAGGTTAAATGACTTACCTGCCTCGGTCAAAGGTAGTTAGAGACAAAACTGGAAATTGAACATAAGTCCCCATAGTATATTTATTCAGTCTTCTTCCTATTGCACTACATTGTTGGTTTTCAGTTACAATTATAGTTTGACTTGAGGTCTTTGCAATTTTTCTCAAGGTCTCTCATTATGAACACTATAAGATGACTAGTTGAATGTAGGGGTGTAATGAGCTCCCAGGGAATAAAGTTCAACCGTACACCCTATCAGGCAGCAGTCAGCCAGCAACACATACCTAACAATCATTGATAGTGAAAGAACTACATTCACAAAGCAAAAATTTCCCAATATAAGCTTGTGGATGATTGTAAGTAAAGAACAGAATATATTTTACTGTGCCTACACTAACCTCAAAACATTTTTCAAAAATATATAAAAGATAAAATTCTTCTTATTAGGATAATTTCACAGTGAATCACAAGAGGAAATATTAAGAAATTTGATTAAATCCACGATTCAAAGTTAGAAGCGGAGACTTAGGATAGGTGAATAAGAGTCATGAACACAGGGCAAATACTCTGAAAGACAAAATATGCAGAAGCTGAGAAATATCAAGGAACTTTTCACATGCTGCCACCAAAGGAAATTTAATGCTACTCACAGAAGGGAATTTGGACCTCAAGATATAACCCAGATTACCTAACACCAAATGGACACTCTCCACTTAAAACTCTAGGTTCAAATACTAAATGTTTTTCAGTTGCTAACTGTTGTCAACTCTTTGCAAACCCATGGTATGCAGCACGCCAGGCTTTCCTGTTCTTCACTATCTCTGAGTCTGCTCAAATTCATGTCCATTGAGTTGGTGACGCTATCCAACCATCTCATCCTCTGCCACTCCCTTCTTCTGTCCTCAATCTTTTCCTAGCATCAGGGTCTTTTCCAGTGAGTTGGCTCTTCACATGAGGTGGCCAAAGTACTGGAGCTTCAGCATCAGTATCAAATACTATATAGTATACTATATACATTTACCCAGAATTTGTAGCACTTAATTTATTCAAGATTATCAGATTCCCCGAGTTTAGATATCCAACAGTTTGAAAAATATGATCCCCTCTCCAACTTCTAGATGCAATTCTCTTTGATTTCCATTTCATTAAATGAATACACACACACACATATAGTTACACAACTACTGTTCATCATAGTCACTGAAATTACGACATCAGCACACACCCTGAATTGTACTTCAACTATTACCATGATGGATTATCATTTAAAAATCGTTTTACAACAATTCCTTTGTTTCCAATCCTCTGATGTCTATTCCCAGTCAAAAGAGAAAAGAATCCCCATATCACTTCTATATTAACTTTGCTGTGCTATGCTTAGTCAATCAGTCATGTCCAACTCTTTGCCACACCATGGACGGTAACCCACCAGGCTCCTCTGTCCATGAGGATTCTCCAGGCAAGAATACTGGAGTGGGTTGCCATGCCCTCCTCCAGGGGATCTTCCCAACCCAGGGATCAAACCCAGGTCTCCCGCATTGCAGATGGATTCTATACCATCTAAGCCACCAGGAAAGCCCAAAATAGTTGTAGTGCATGGACTTAGTTGCTCTGCAGCATGTGAGATCTTCCCAGCTCAGGGATTAAACCCATGTCTCTTGCATTGGCAGGCAGATTCTTTACCAGAGCCACTTTAGAAAGTACTAATTTTTTCCTACTGCAAATTTGTGTTTATCATATGGTTTTCTTAACAAAGCATTAGCAATGACTGGTGATCAAAGAGAAATGGGGCTTTTTCTTCTTAGGGAAGTAGAATTAAGCCCTGAATCTCACCACCCACATAGCATACATGTTCATGTCCAAACTCTCCCCTCTCTTCCTCCCACCCTCTCTCTCTCCCTCTCTATACCACTCCCCCAACTCTGTAGTGCTCTAATTCCCACCTGGGAATGCCAGGATGGAAGAAGAGCTCAGTTAAGTTTCTACAGATTGTCCTTTTAATAACTGAACCCAAACCTAACTAAATCATGGCAACCATGAATGAATCAAACTGAAAGAATTTGTTGAGGAAGTCATTTTTTTTGCCAATTCTAAATATAGGTATTTCTGATCCTGGCAAAAATCCCTCATATTCTACAGTCTTCAATTTATGTGGTCTGAAAAGGAGCATAGGAATAAAGCACTGGTAGAAAATAGGTAACAGTTGATCCAATAGAACTTACACTATATTCTGAGCAGCTGAGTGTGGCTGTGGGACATAACAAGTATTGGGACCAATTACATCAAAACTGAAAAGTGGTCACAAATAATACCTAAATGGATAATCTACAGATGAACTATAGAAAGCTACATGTACTGATAAGAATGTAAAGACAACTCATTGCTTCAGTTTACTAATCCTTGTATATAAGGGAAACATACATGTTGAGTACAAGTAGAACAGTAACCATTTCATAAAAATGATTCAACAGTAAAAGAAAAAAACTATCTTCAGTATCCTACACTCAATCCTGCTCAACATATTTCCCCCAACTTCAGATTATCACACCCCAGATTCCCTTCAGATCACATGTATCCATTCTACTTAAACTGGATGAGTAAGGCCATCCTTACATATATTATCCAACGTCTTCCTGTAATACTGCCAAAAAACATGTTAAGTTTCTCTCGGTCTTACGTTAAAGTTTTTTGGGTTAGATTCTTGTTGGGAAATATCAAACTTCTATATTTATTTATTTTGACATTCAAAAATGATTTTACTTGCTACAGAGTGAAAGTATAATTTAAGCATCTGCTGCTGAAACACTCATTTTTGATATAAGGCATGTCCATTGGCCCAGTAATAAGTATTCCCCAAAATAAATATATAATGGATACTCTGAACACATTTGTACCACACACTGAAAACTGAAAGGAAGAGACTTTCTTTTGGATCACAAATAAATGTATCCCTTCCCCAGAAAACAAGGCTCAGCCAATTTATCGAAATTACTGGTTTCAAAGTAGAAAATCTTTTTTTTTTTTCAATTAACTGGATTTATAGTATTTGGACTTCATATTACAAAGTGAAAATTGTTCAATCATATCCAACTCTTTGAGACCCCATGGACTATACAGTCCATGGAATTCTCCAGGCCAGAAACTGGAACAGGTAGCCTTTCCCTTCCCCATGGGATCTTCCCAACCCAGGGATGGAACCCAGGTCTACCTCATTGAAGGTGGATTCTTTACCAGGAGGGATTTAAACAGCTTTTGTGTGCTTTTGCCATTCTTCAAACAAGAACTATAGGTGCCTGCTTTTATCCTGCTCCCCAAATGCTCCCAAGAAGCCAGAGAAAACTAAACTGTTGAATTTGTCTTCTATTTCATTCAAAAATTACTAAGCCTTCAACCACAATTCGATGCAATTTACATCTACAGTATTTATAAAGAGCTAAATTTCATGTTCAATGCACACCCCTAAAAAATGTTGTATTTATAAATGCATTATGAAATTATAATACCAGGCAAATCCTGGCAGCTCTTTAACCTCCCTTGCAGGTGGAATTCTTTAAGTTAGCAAAGCTAAGAGGACTTCCTCTTTACCTTGTTAAAGTTAACCAGACCCAAACCCTAGAGTCTACCGCTACATCTACAGCTCTGTTTTTCATCTTTAAAAATCAGCAAGAGATAAAAGCTCCTTTTTAACACTTAATAAACGGCAAGCACACATTCTCTTGATTTCTCATTTTTAAAAATTGACCTGAAAGCACATGTAGAATAGGAAATTCTGCACACAATTTAAAGAACTCACTTCTACACACTATCCTGGAAAGTCTTTCTGTCTTTCAAGAGACAAATGATTCTGTGTGTGTGTGTGTGTGTGTGTGTGTGTGTGTGTGTGTTAGTCGCTCAGTCGTGTCTGACTCTTTGCGACCACATGGACTATAACCTGCCAGACTTCTCTGTCCATGGAATTCTCCAGGCAAGAATACTGGAGTGGATTGCCATTCACTTCTCCAGAAAATGATTCCATAGATGCATCTAAATAAATAAAAGAAATTCCATTTACCTGAAAAAAAGTTATCTCTAGCTAATGAGCCAGAAACAATGACTGCTTGAAAAAACTTAGAATTTTTCACTTTTGAAAGTCCTGTTAACTTCTCCACTGAGCTCTGGTCTAAATTGAAAATCTTAAAAGTTTCTTATCTTTCTATTATATATTACAGTCAAAAATATCCATAAAATCACTCTATTCTTTCTATGAAAGTACTAGAATTATATGGGGTCTATATTTGCATTTAAATTCATCCTTTCTGTCTTAGCCTTTTACTATGACTTTAACTTTTATGTTAATTCACAGATTTATGCTTTTTCTTATTATTACTGGCTTATATGTTCAGATTTTCTATGACTTCATGTGGCATTTTTTATTTAATATAAATTAGTACTCCTCATCACAATCAATGTGTTTTCTCCATGGACTTCTCCACCTCTGCTATCAAATCATCAAGTCAACAGGTATTAGCTTGAGAACCAGCCTTAGTCATCCCATAATCTACTCCCCTATTTGCTTTGTACTTAGAGCTCCACTCTTCCTTACATTTTCCCCAATTATACTGTGACTCCTGGTCCTTCTTCCCACTGTATCATTTTGGGTCACCATCAAATGATTTAAAGATATCTTTTTATATACCTCAATCCTGAGTGAGAGTAAATTCTCTTTTCTTGGCCCACCTTATCTTTGTTCCTTCATTTCCAAGTTGAAGATATTTTGTTATATGATTTCAGATAATCCTGCTGAGTTGTTCTTATGAAGAAGCAGCTTAGTTTTAGGAAACAGCAAAAAATAAAAATTAAATTTTATTAAGTTGAATAGTTCTCAATACACACATATTGGTTTTTCCACAGCATTGGCCAATTAGTTGAGCTACAATCACATATATTTCATAAATACAAATTTTTAATAATTTTCCTAAAATGATCTTTCTGAGGAGATTCAGCCCAAAAGGGGTAAATAAAACATCTAGCCCTAATTAAGATTTCAGAAAAAAATTAAAGAAACAGGTTTTTGGCCTCATGGAAGTTACTACTTTACTAAACTCTTATTAATCATTTCCCCAAAATGTGGCTTTCACTATAACACTCTTTGACAATGCCCAATTTAAATCTTAAAACCAAGGTTTATGCCAATCATCATTGCTACTTTGAAAGACATAAACTTATTTAACTTCAATAATGTGGTAATTACAACATATACATAAAATATTCAATTTAAAACTATTTTATTATTTTTTTCATCAATTTAGGATTTAAGACCCAGTAATCCCAGTTTTACTTAATCCTTTTCTTAAGGTTTGACATTCTTTTGGAAAGAGCTTTTATTCTAATCGTAAAGCAAACCCTTTACACCACCATTGTCTATTTTCTCAATTTTAAGTCATTCTTTATTCTAAACCATACCCATGGGACACAAAATTGTTTATGCATTTTACATAAATTCAACACAGAGGTCCAGTTTTCTCTACTTCTATTCTGGCACATTTGGCTATGCTGTCAATTTATTTTATTTGAAGGATTGAGCCATCCATGCCACCACCGCCACCAATGCTATCCTTTAATGAGATGAAGATTATCATAATTCTGCATTCTCTGCTAGCTTGCTTAGCCTAAAAGTCACAGAAATTATTACACAATTTTAATTGGAAGGGTGACTTTGTTAGTAATATTTGCATTTTGAAAGGTTAGTTCAAGTCAAGCCTGGCAACAGGGAGATCAGACTGAAGCTCCTGCAATGGCCAAAACTGGAGACCAAGAAAGTCTGAACTATGGCAGGGCAATGAAGTGATAAAGGAAAGGAGAAGCTGAGGAGACATTTGACAATAGACACCAGCTGATATTTAGGATCTAAAATTAGTAAGCACGAATTGCTTGTTGACTCTGGGGAGATAATGAGGGACTCAATGAAAACTTTCAGATGCCATGTACATACTACTTAAAAATAGAGAAAAATTCAGCCCTCCTGCTTGTCTTCTAGGCTGCAATTTCCTCCATTCTTTTCTATTAATCATCACTCTTTCACCTGTTGTCTGCCTTCCAGACACTTGTTAAAAATATTTTGTTTGTTCAATAAACCCTTTTCCAAGCTTCTCATTATAAGTTCATTTCATTATCACTACCTAATTCTCATTTTAACATTTATTGAGTTAGCCAAAAATTTGTTTGGGTTTTTCCGTATGATCATCTGCAAAAACCCAAACAAACTTTCTGGCCAGCCCAATGTATGTAAGAAAGGTGTGTTCCAAAAGATGGACTTCATCTGTCATCTTGATCTGAGGCACATTATACCACTTAGTGAAGATTAGCTTGTGCCTAATTCAAGACTAAGCCCTACTGAAGTACATCCATTTACTGATGGAAACTTATGTCTATTTCTTGGCAGGTATAGTTACTTTAAACTACTTTCATGTGTATTTTGTCCTCGGATTTGGATTTCAGTAAGATAATCATTATGGTTATTATTGGTCAAATTAAGAATGAACTTGCAGAAGTGGAATATTTCATACACATTTATCTTCTACCATTTATTTTGCTGGTTTTACTTCTCTTACTTTGAGCAAGAACAGCAGCCTGCTCATTTCCATTTTGGTCTAGTGTCAGTGTCCACTTCAGAGCACTTCTCATTTCCTCAGAACAAAGCCTTTCCTAAGCCCAGGGATCGTGGTTAGTGACCACATGGAATGGAAAGAGCAAGCAGCCAAAGGGACAAGAAACAGCTGGAAACCATTGAAGAGAGCAATAGGACATAAAAACATGAGGAATAAAAGTAAGAATACGATTAATCCTTGATATCCAGTGTTGCAAAATATTTTGGAAGTTTTGAGTTGTCTTTTCCTGGGTAACAGCCTTAAAAATCTATGTCCACTCTCTACCTTAAATCTTTTCTGGAATGAGGAGGTGTCATGTCCACATACAAACTAAATCAAAACAGAATAGCAATCATCAGCAAAGACTAAAATCTTACTGGGTGAAGGACAAATTAAGGTTTCTCTTGACAATAAAATGGCTCTGACTTGACATTTCATTGATTTAGTGTTTTCGTTTTTGATATCCAGTTTGAGAACTCTAGTTCATACCAGTTGGAAACTATAATTCCTTCTCCCAGATCCATGAGTTCAGGGATTCTTGAAGGTCAATTGCTCTTTAGTTTAACTCCTCACTATTTTATGAAATTGCCTCTCCAATTTCTTGGTATCTCCAATAACAACAGAATCATATTTGCCAAGACACAGTAACTTCCAGTCAGATACCACCAAAGGAAAATAATGGCACTGTGAGTATTCACATAGGAAAATATGAATTTTGCCTTCAAATAAATCTATTGCTCCAAGACCATCAGAAACCACGTCCTGTTCCTGATGCTTACTAGCCACTACCCTGAGTATCCTGCTAGCATCACAAGACATCCACTGATATACGAGTAGAACAGGTCAGGTTGAAAAGAAAGCAATACTTTTATACTGAATTTTCAGTCCCCACTTCAGTGAGGAAGGAAAGAACACTTCAGAATCCTAATAAAATCTGGACTTGATATGAGTCTGATACATGAAGAAGGGCACTGCAAGCCAGTGCTCTGTGACAATCTGGAGGGACAGAGTGGGAAGGGTGGTGGGAGGGGGTTTCAGGATGGAGGGGACACAGGTATACCTGTGACCAATTCATACCGATGTGTGGCAAAAAAGCATCACAATACTGTAAAGCAATTATCCTCCAATTAAAACAAATAAATTTTTTTAAAGAAAGCAACCTAAAAATAAATCCCACATTCTGCAATTAAGACCCATGAAGCCAGATACATAAATACATATTTTTTTTAAAAAATGAACTTGATTCAGCAACTCCAAAAGCAGAGAAAGAACTTGTATGGGAAAGACAAAGGTTTTGCATGGTATTACTATTTCAATCAAAGGGAAGATTGTACCTGCTGAGTTTACTGCCACCTTGCACTCATTACCAAAATGTCTTATATTCATCCATGAAAAATGGCACATACTTTTCACAACCGAAATAACAGTAGAGAATACAAATCCGTAGCATGAGTGGTCTCTATGAGAGAAGTATTTGTATTCTAAGGCTACTGACTAATACCTGTCTGTTAGCCAAGCCATTGCCATTCCAACAGGTATAAATTAGTAAGGAGGAGACCTGATCCATGACTTTCTAAATAACCATGATAACTTACATTCATCATAAAGATTGCAGAGTCTCTAACAGAAAAGAAATAGCATTTCTTTATTTCTCTCATGTTTCGGCATGATTGAACAATGCTTTTTAATATTCAGAATCTTCTATGTGTCAGTAGTAGATTCTAAAACTATAGATCTTATTTCATATACATTATGTCATTCACTTCTGTTGGCAATTCTGTAAAGTAGACGGCATTCCCATTTTACAAAGTAGGAAACCTTGGCTCAGACAGGTTTGATAACACCAAATTCCACAGTCAACAAATGGCAGAGCTGGGGTTTGAACACAGAGTGACTTCACTTTCACTTTGCACTTTCATGCATTGGAGAAGGAAACGGCAACCCACTTCAGTGTTCTTGCCTGGAGAATCCCAGGGATGGCGAAGCCTGGTGGGCTGCGGTCTATGAGGTCGCACAGAGTAGGACATGACTGAAGCATCTTAGCAGCAGTAGCAACTAAGTATACAACATCAAATTGCTTCCTCTGGGCTATAATACACACAAAGTTACTTTATTTTCTAGTTGTTTTCCTGTTTTCATACATAGATCCTTGTAGGTTTCCTAATAGGATTCCTTGTAGTAATCCTAAACTTTCCTTGTAAATTTTACCTAATAATTTCCGTAAATGTGTTTCCCTGTTTATTGTCCAACCATCTACCAGACAGCAATCTCTCTGATGGCTGAGCCATGCCTGCCTTTTTCATCTTTGTATACAAAGCACCCAGCACAGAATAGTAGGAACTCAATACTTGTTGAAATTAAAGAATAAATAGATATTCCCCTCGGGCTTTCTGAGTGGGTCAGTGGTAGAGAATTAGACTCCCAATGCAGGAGATGCAGGAGACACAGGTTCACTCCCCAGATCAGGAAGATTCCCTAGAGAAGGCAACGGCAACCTACTCCAGTATTCTTGCCTGGGAAATCCCATGGACAGAGGAACCTGGTGGACTACAGTCCACTGGATAGCAAACAGTCAGACGTGACTTGAGCGACTGAGCATGCGTGCATGCAGATATTTCCCTCAATGAAACTTCCACTTGAGCACACAAGTCGACTCACACATCCCTAAATGTGTCATGCTCATTTTGCCTCTGCAGTTTGGGTCCTAACTCTCTGCATTCCTAGAAAGAGGTTCAGTCTCGTTTCCCATACAACCCCTCCCAAGCCACTAAGACACAGCTCAAGACCTCCCTGATTCCAAGCACCATTCCTGTTCACAGTAAAATGGTGACACTCCTTTATTTTTCAACTCACATAACTTATTTTCTACTGCCTTCACATAATGGTACTTTGTGAACTCATTTTTAAAGTGTGTAATTTGTTCTTATGGGTGTATAGGGGTTTCTTAACCTCTAAGTTGGAGAGACATGAAGTACTGTATAATTCCTTTTCTCCTCCCTAAAACTCTAGCACTTAATTTTATACAAAGTATGTCCTTAAATATGTGCTGAATAAATAAATGAACACTTAGGAGATGATCTTAATAGAATATTAAAATTAAAAAAACTGAAATATAAGTATTATCTGTGGTGAAATAGCCTATTGACATGAAATCAAGTCAGGGTATATATTACCCAGGATACCAATTATTTAGCTTCAGCCTTTGCTTTTACTTGAACAAAGCAACCATCCTAGAAACATGTAAGAAGATATACTGAATGGGAAGCAAGTGGTTTGTTTCCCATGCAGGAGTTTGCACTCTTCCCACAGACCACAAGTTCCTTTCAAAAAGAGAAAATGTTGCCAATGAAGTGGAGACATCCTCTATGTTCTCTCTCTTCTTTTCCCTCAGTTTTTCTAACACTGGCTCCAAGTAAAGATATATAACAGAAGCAAAAAGAAATTACCAATGGGATTTCCAGACAACTCTAGCTGTGACTACACAAAGGATACACAAATAAATCATTATTTCACCATTGTCATCTGTCTGCAGAGAAAATTCAACAGCTCTACCCTGTCTTAATTTACGCTGCCAATAAACAAAAACTAGATGTGCTACAGCTAAAAAGTTGGAGTTCTGAAGAAGAATTCTGTGTTATTTCAAACTAAATGAAGCTTCAAACGTTTAGTTTGTTGACTATCTCTTCATACAACTCTCTATGGCTGAATTTTCTGTTAAGTAATAAACAGCCCCTGGATTACTGCTATAGTATGAGACATCTCGCTCAGCAGGCTAACCCTCAAGTTAAGTTCCGGCTTGACACAGTTTAGAAAGATCAGGTACTCAGGCTCTTGTTGCAGCGTTGTAATCCTTCCACAGTCCCAGCAGCTAGAGAAGACCTGGTCCTTCAGCACCCAGCTCCTTCCATGCAGCTGACATCCACTAAGAAAACAGAATATGGGGCCTTGAGACCCACAGACAAAATAAAATTTAAAAAATAATAATATACTCATGGTTCTAACTGTCCACACATTCTCAGTTAGATTGCACCTATGTTTTATTAATCAGCATGTGGTTTCCATTTTAACAACAATGCACATTTGTTTAAGAGCATGCTGACTGTTAACTTCACTTCTCACTGTGTTTAAATATGCCATGACCTGTGACTCCTTTTTCAGGGTCAACTGTCTGGCATTTGCCTGCTCTGTTATGGTCGGTATAATCTTATAGATTATCCAAGCTGCAAAACCAGAATCTTTGATGTCAAAAAGGCCTCTGTATATGTGACAGCCACATAATGCATACCTGGATATATTAAATAAGAAAATAGGCATCAAGTAGAAAAAAAGGACAAACAATTCATCAGCATGGGACAGCCATTCCCTTCTGTTTCTGGACTGACTGACAGCAGTGTTAAGCTTTGCTCTCTTTTCAAAATATAGAACCAAGCTGACCACCTTTAACTGTTGTTCATTTGAAGACTTCTTTCCTCACACTAAAGGATTATATTACACTTTGGAATTTCACAGCAGAATTTGATACCACTTGGTATTTATTGAAACATTTATGTTCATAGCATTTATTATTTCAACGTCCATGATTTACAGTTCTCTCGCCTCCACACTCTTAGCTATAGCCCCTTTAAGGGGACATAAAAAGTTAAAAAGAAATTCAATGATCCTACCCCTAAGAGCATCTTTTCATACTCAGTTATTAAGGGTTTTATGTTGTAAAAGAACACTGCAATGTGATTTCCCTAAATAACAAGGCTCTAGAAATGACACAAACATTTTTGCTCTTTAAAAAAAAATAGGTAGTTTCCTGAAGTTCAAGAATCATTTTGTAAATCTTAGAAACTCTTTCAAACTGTCTTTTTCTTTCACTGTCTCACTCTCCTTCACCTTTACTACCATTAGGTGTAAAGGCAAATGCAGTCAAGTTAAGGTACATGCTAGTCAAAGAGTACTAGCTTCAAATCTGAAGCGGTGAATACAGATTCCAGCTCCATAACTTACTAGCCATGGTAGTTAACCCATTAAAACCTTTTATGATTTAGCTTCCTCAGATATTAAATGGAACAAATAATTCCAACTCATGGGGTCAATCTGAAGATGAAATTATGAGGATGGAATAGTAACCACACAAATGTGTTACCTAAATAATGGACCAAAGATTCAAAAAGACCAAAGTTTGAGACAATTAGTTTCTTATGAGTACCAGATGACTGAAGACAAGAGCAACAGGATTAAAAAAAAAAAATGCTGAGGGAGGAGAAAATTTGAGAACACTAACCACAACAACAATCAACATTTATATTTAGAGATATTCTTATTTTGCATGATAATAAAAAAAAAATATGCCTTCCAGTCCTCCCTCACACCAAGGCACAAGAGCTATACTGCAGTCACAAGACTGCCACGCTATGTGGCCATCCCTTAAGCTTCATGGCATCAGAAGAAGCAGTTCAGACCAGACGTCCAGTCAATGATTAGCCAAGGACCTCTTTTGGAATTTAATTCCAAATAATAAAGGATACATTACAGTTCATTAGCCAATATTGCTCGCCCCTCCCAAATGCTCTCAGTCCCCAGATCCCATTCTCTCTCAGTGATACACTCCCTCAACTTAAGCATTTGAATAAGCATTACATCCCAGCAGAACTAATTCGGAAGAATCTGAACCTAAGTCCTACTTATGCTTTTCTGCCTCACCAAGTCAATTCATCAAGAAGTCAAACTTTATTTAGGAAAGGGCTGCATCTGGGTTCCTCCATACTGCAATCCCAAAGAAAGATAATGTCAAAGAATGCTCAAACTATTCTCCAAGCCAGGCTTCAGCAATACATGAACCATGAACTTTCAGATGTTCCAGCTGCTTTTAGAAAAGCCAGAGGAACCAGAGATCAAATTGCCAACATCTGCTGGATCATCGAACAAGCAAGAGAGTTCCAGAAAAACATCTATTTCTGCTTTATTGACTATGCCAAAGCCTTTGACTGTGGATCACAATAAACTGTGGAAAATTCTGAAAGAGATGGGAATACTAGACCACCTGACCTGCCTCTTGAGAAACCTGTATACAGGTCAGGAAGCAACAGTTAGAACTGGACATGGAAAAACAGACTGGTTCCAAATAGGAAAAGGAGTACATCAAGGCTGGATATTGTCACCCTGCTTATTTAACTTCTATGCAGAGTACATCATGAGAAACGCTGGGCTGGAAGAAACACAAACTGGAAT
>NW_011495026.1:4725322-4727755 GCF_000754665.1 Bison bison bison | reverse complement strand
ATCAATAACCTCAGATATGCAGATGACACCACCCTTATGGCAGAAAGTGAAGAACTAAAGAGCTTCTTGATGAAAGTGAAAGAAGAGAGTGAAAAAGTTGGCTTAAAGCTCAACATTCAAAAAACTAAGATCATGGCCTCCGGTCCCATCACTTCATGGGAAATAGATGGGGAAACAGTGGAAACAGTGGCTGACTTTATTTTCCTGAGATCCAAAATCATTGCAGATGGTGATTGCAGCCTTGACATTAAAAGATGCTTACTCCTTGGAAGGAAAGTTATGACCAACCTAGACAGCATATTCAAAAGCAGAGACATTACTTTGCTAACAAAGGTCCATCTAGTCAAGGCTATGGTTTTTCCAGTGGTCATGTATCGATGTGAGAGTTGGACCATAAAGAAAGCTGAGCGCTGAAGAATTGATGCTTTTGAACTGTGGTGTTGGATAAGACTTGAGAGTCCCTTGGACTGTAAGGAGATCCAACCAGTCCATCCTAAAGGAGATCAGTCCTGGGTGTTCATTGGAGGGACTGATGTTGAAGCTGAAACTCCAATAATATGGCCACCTGATGCAGAGAACTGACTCATTTGAAAAGACCCTGATACTGGGAAAGATTGAGGGCAGGAGAAGAAGGTGACGACAAAGGATGAGATGGTTGGATGGCATCACCAACACAATGGACATGGGTTTGGGTGGACTCCAGGAGTTGGTGATAGACAGGGAGGCCTGGCGTGCTGTGGTTCATGAGGTCACAAAGAGTGGGACACAACTGAGTGACTGAACTGAACTGAACTGATATTTCATAATTTAATTAGTGCTTTCAAGGTAAGTTCCTCTGTCTTGGACAATGAACAGATCACCCTCTCTCAAAAGATGCAGAGGATGATGGCATTTGTGTTCTCAGGGCCTGTATAGTGAATGGGGACACATTTTGCAGAATAATTAGCAGTTATGGTGGAAGCTTCATTTCCAATCATGACCTGCTTCTCACCATACATAAAACAGACAGGTCTCATGAAAATGCATAGATTCAGCTATTATATATAAAATCACACATCTAGTTTCCACCTATCTCCTGGAACCTAGAGGGGTTTCCAATTAGATATTCCCACTCAGATGCTCTATTGTATTTCAAATTCAATGTGTTCACAACCAGCTTATTGTTTTCCACCCATCATTTCTCGACCCTCAAACTTATTTCTTGTCCTAAATACTCTAGTTTGGATTGAAAACCTCAAATCCAGAATCATAAAATATTACATTGTCATGATAATAAAAAATATAATTGGCCTTGTCCACTGTTTCTGACACAGACGCTTCTGGAAGCTCCTAAAACCCTTGGAGCTTCCAACATGATTAGGGTAACAAAAAGTATCTTTGGTTATGTTAACGAAGTTATTTTTGAACCCTACCTAAGGGGATTCCCTGGTGGCTCAGACGGTAAAGCATCTACCTGCAATGCGGGAGATCTGGGTTTAATCCCTGGGTTGGGAAGATCCCCTAGAGAAGAAAATGGCAACCCACTCCAGTACTCTTGCCTAGAAAATTCTGTGGATGGAGGAGTCTGGTGGGCTACAGTCCATGTGGTCGCTAACAGTCAGACACGACTGAGCGACTTCACTTTCACTTTAAGGATTGCTGTGGTTGTCTGAAGAACCAACTTTGTGATCAGAGGGTTGGAAATCTCAGACCCACTCCTCTGACTTTCAGGAAGGGGTGAGGAGTTAGAGGTCAACTTTATCACCAATGGACAGTGGTTCAATCATCATACCTATGTAATAAAGCCTCCATAGAAACCCAAAAGATGTATTCCAGACAGTTCGTGGGTTGGTGAATATGTGGAGATCTGTGGAGAGTGGTGCACTTAAAGAAGGCATGGAAGCTATGAGCCGTTTTCCCACATTATCTTGCCACAAGCATTGCCTTTATCTGGCTGTTCCTTTTATATCCTTTTATAATAAACAGGTAACCTATAAGTAAGATGTTTCTCTGAGTTTTGAGAGCTGCTCAGTCGCTCAGTCGTGTCCAACTCTTTGCGATCCCATGGACCTCCCTTTCCATCATCAACTGCCAGAGTTTACCCAAACTCATGTCCATTGAGTCGGTGATGCCATCCAACAATCTCACCCTCTGTCATCCTCTTCTCCTCCCGCCTTCAATCTTTCCCAGCATTCAGGTCTTTTCAAATGAGTCTGTTCTTCACATGAGGTGGCCAAAGTATTGGAATTTCAGCTTCAGCATCAGTCCTTCCAATGAAGATTGAGGACCAAATTCCTTTAGGATGGACTGGCTGGATCTCCTTGAAGTCCAAGGGACTCTCAAGAGTCTTCTCCAACACCACAGTTCAAAAGCATCAATTCTTTGGCGCTCAGCTTTCTTTATAGTCCAACTCTCACATCCATACATAACTACTGGAAAAAACCACAGCCTTGA
>NW_011495026.1:4723140-4725222 GCF_000754665.1 Bison bison bison | reverse complement strand
AAGCATCTTTTTCTTTCATGGCTGTAGTCACCATCCACCATCTGCAGTAATTTTGGAGCAAAAAAAATAAAGTCTGCCACCATTTCCATTGTTTAACTATCTATTCGCCATGAAGTGATGGGACCAGATACCATGATCTTAGTTTTCTGAATGCTGAGTTTTAAGCCAACTTTTTCACTCTCCTCTTTTACTTTTATCAAGAGGCTCTTTAGTTCTTCTTCACTTTCTGCCATAACAGTGGTGTCATTGGCGTATCGGAGGCTTTTGATATTTCTCCTGGCAATCTTGATTCCAGCTTGTGCTTCTTCCAGTCCAGCATTTCTCATGATGTACTCTGCATATAAGTTAAATAAGCAGGGTAAAAATATAAAGCCTGACGTACTCCCTTTCCAATTTGGAAACAGTCTGTTGTTCCATGTCCAGTTCTAACTGTTGCTTCCTGACCTGTATACAGATTTCTCAAGAGGCAGGTCAGGTGGTCTGGTATTCCCACCTCTTGAAGAATTTTTCAGTTTGTTGTGATCCACAGTTAAAGGCTTTGGCATAATCAATAAAGCAGAAAAAAATGTTTTTCTTGAACTCTCTTGCTTTTTTGATGATCCAACAGATGTTGGCAATTTAAACTCTGCTCCCTCTGTCTTTTATAAATCCAGCTTCAACATCTGGAAGTTCTCAGTTCACATACTACTGAAGCTTAGCTTGCAGAATTTTGAGCATTATTTTTCTAGTGTGTGAGATGAGTGCAATTGTGCATTAGTTTAAACATTCTTTGGCATTGCCTTTGCATTAGAATGAAAACTGATCCTTTCCAGTCCTGTGGCCACTGCTGAGTTTTTCAAATTTGCTGGCATGTTGCATGTAGCACTTTCACAGCATCATCTTTTAGGATTTGAAATAGTTCATTTGGAATTCCATGAACTCCACTAGCTTTGTTCGTAGTGATGCTTCCTAGGGCCCACTTGACTTCACATTCCAGGATGTCTGGCTCTAGGTAAGTGATCAAACCACCATGGTTATCGTCATGAAGATCTCTTTTGTATAATTCTTCTGTGTATTCTTGTCACCTCTTCTTAATATCTTATGCTTCTGTTAATTCCATACCATTTCTGTTCTTTATTGTGCCCATCTTTGCACAAAATGTTCCCTTAGTATCTCTAATTTTCTTTTTTTTTCTTTTTTTTAATTTTATTTTTAAACTTTACATAATTGTATTAGTTTTGCCAAATATCAAAATGAATCCGCCACAGGTATGCATGTGTTCCCCATCCTGAACCCTCCTCCCTCCTCCCTCCCCATACCATCCCTCTGGGTCGTCCCAGTGCACCAGCCCCAAGCATCCAGTATCGTGCATCGAACCTGGACTGGCATCTCGTTTCATACATGATATTTTACATGTTTCAATGCCATTCTCCCAAATCTTCCCACCCTCTCCCTCTCCCACAGAGTCCATAAGACTGTTCTATACATCAGTGTCTCTTTTGCTGTCTCATACACAGGGTTATTACCATCTTCCTAAATTCCATATATATGTGTTAGTATACTGTATTGGTGTTTTTCCTTCTGGCTTACTTTACTCTGTATAATAGGCTCCAGTTTCATCCACCTCATTAGAACTGATTCAAAGGTATTCTTTTTAATGGCTGAGTAATACTCCACTGTGTATATGTACCACTGCTTTCTTATCCATTCATCTGCTGATGGACATCTAGGTTGCTTCCATGTCCTGGCTATTATAAACAGTGCTGCGATGAACATTGGGGTACACGTGTCTCTTTCCCTTCTGGTTTCCTCAGTGTGTATGCCCAGCAGTGGGATTGCTGGATCATAAGGCAGTTCTATTTCGAGTTTTTTAAGGAATCTCCACACTGTTCTCCATAGTGGCTATACTAGTTTGCATTCCCACCAACAGTGTAAGAGGGTTCCCTTTTCTCCACACCCTCTCCAGCATTTATTGCTTGTAGACTTTTGGATCGCAGCCATTCTGACTGGTGTGAAATGATACCTCATAGTGGTTTTGATTTGCATTTCTCTGATAATGAGTGATGTTGAGCATCTTTTCATGTGTTTGTTAGCCATCTGTAT
>NW_011495026.1:4721053-4722826 GCF_000754665.1 Bison bison bison | reverse complement strand
CCACTTGTTAAAGAGATTGTCTTTAATCCGTTGTATATTCTTGCCTCCTTTGTCAAAGATAAGGTGTCCATATGTGCGTGGATTTATCTCTGGGCTTTCTATTTTGTTCCATTGATCTATATTTCTGTCTTTGTGCCAGTACCATACTGTCTTGATAACTGTGGCTTTATAGTAGAGCCTGAAGTCAGGTAGGTTGATTCCTCCAGTTCCATTCTTCTTTCTCAAGAGAGCTTTGGCTATTCGAGGTTTTTTTTGTATTTCCATACAAATTGTGAAATTATTTGTTCTAGCTCTGTGAAGAATACTGTTGGTAGCTTGATAGGGATTGCATTGAATCTATAAATTGCTTTGGGTAGTATACTCATTTTCACTATATTGATTCTTCCAGTCCATGAACATGGTATATTTCTCCATCTATTAGTGTCTTCTTTGATTTCCTTCACCAGTGTTTTATAGTTTTCTATATATAGGTCTTTAGTTTCTTTAGGTAGATATATTCCTAAGTATTTTATTCTTACCACTGCAATGGTGAATGGAATTGTTTCCTTAATTTCTCTTTCTGTTTTCTCATTATTAGTGTATAGGAATGCAAGGGATTTCTGTGTGTTGATTTTATATCCTGCAACTTTACTATAGTCATTGATTAGTTCTAGTAATTTTCTGGTGGAGTCTTTAGGGTTTTCTATGTAGAGGATCATGTCATCTGCAAATCGTGAGAGTTTTACTTCTTCTTTTCCAATTTGGATTCCTTTTATTTCTTTTTCTGCTCTGATTGCTGTGGCCAAAACTTCCAAAACTATGTTGAATAGTAATGGTGAAAGTGGGCACCCTTGTCTTGTTCCTGATTTTAGAGGAAATGCTTTCAATTTTTTCCATTGAGGATAATGTTTGCTGTGGGTTTGTCATATATAGCTTTTATTATGTTGAGGTATGTTCCTTCTATTCCTGCTTTCTGGAGAGTTCTGATTATAAATGGATGTTGAATTTTGTCAAAGGCTTTCTCTGCATCTATTGAGATAATCATATGGTTTTTCTTTTTCAATTTGTTAATGTGGTGTATTACATTGATTGATTTGCGGATATTGAAGAATCCTTGCATCCCTGGGATAAAGCCCACTTGATCATGGTGTATGATCTTTTTAATGTGTTGTGGGATTCTGATTGCTAGAATTTTGTTAAGGATTTTTGCATCTATGTTCATCAGTGATATTGGCCTGTAGTTTTCTTTTTTTGTGGGATCTTTGTCAGGTTTTGGTATTATGGTGATGATGGCCTCATAGAATGAGTTTGGAAGTTTACCTTCCTCTGCAATTTTTTGGAAGAGTTTGAGCAGGATAGGTGTTAGCTCTTCTCTAAATTTTTGGTAGAATTCAGCTGTGAAGCCATCTGGACCTGGGCTTTTGTTTGCTGGAAGATTTTTGATTACAGTTTCAATTTCCGTGCTTGTGATGGGTCTGTTAAGATTTTCTATTTCTTCCTGGTCGAGTTTTGGAAAGTTGTACTTTTCTAAGAATTTGACCATTTCTTCCACGTTGTCCATTTTATTGGCATATAATTGTTGATAGTAGTCTCTTATGATCCTTTGTATTTCTGTGTTGTCTGTTGTGATCTCTCCATTTTCCTTTCTAATTTTGTTGATTTGATTTTTCTCCCTTTGTTTCTTGATGAGTCTGGCTAATGGTTTGTCAATTTTATTTATCCTTTCAAAGAACCAGCTTTTGGTTTTGTTGATTTTTGCTATGGTCTCTTTTGTTTCTTTTGCATGTATTTCTG
>NW_011495026.1:4701896-4720802 GCF_000754665.1 Bison bison bison | reverse complement strand
GGACTGCTTTTACCATGTCCCACAGGTTTTGGGTTGTTGTGTTTTCATTTTCATTTGTTTCTATGCAAATTTTGATTTCTTTTTTGATTTCTTCTGTGATTTGTTGGTTATTCAGCAGCGTGTTGTTCAGCCTCCATATGTTGGAATTTTTAATCGTTTTTCTCCTGTAATTGAGATCTAATCTTACTGCATTGTGGTCAGAAAAGATGCTTGGAATGATTTCTATTTTTTTGAATTTACCAAGGCTAGCTTTATGGCCCAGGATGTGATCTATCCTGGAGAAGGTTCCATGTGCGCTTGAGAAAAATGTGAAATTCAATGTTTTGGGATGAAATGTCCTATAGATATCAATTAGGTCCAACTGGTCTATTGTATCATTTAAAGTTTGTGTTTCCTTGTTAATTTTCTGTTTAGTTGATCTATCCATAGGTGTGAGTGGGGTATTAAAGTCTCCCACTATTATTGTGTTATTGTTAATTTCTCCTTTCATACTTGTTAGCATTTGTCTTACGTACTGCGGTGCTCCCGTGTTGGGTGCATATATATTTATAATTGTTATATCTTCTTCTTGGATTGCTCCTTTGATCATTATGTAGTGACCGTCTTTGTCTCTTTTCACAGCCTTTGTTTTAAAGTCTATTTTATCTGATATGAGTATTGCTACTCCTGCTTTCTTTTGGTCCATATTTGCATGGAAAATCTTTTTCCAGCCCTTCACTTTCAGTCTGTATGTGTCCCCTGTTTTGAGGTGGGTCTCTTGTAGACAACATATGTAGGGGTCTTGTTTTTGTATCCATTCAGCCAGTCTTTGTCTTTTGGTTGGGGCATTCAACCCATTTACGTTTAAGGTAATTACTGATAAGTATGATCCCGTTGCCATTTACTTTATTGTTTTGGGTTCGAATTCTTGAAGAGATCTCTAGTCTTTCCCACTCTATTGTTTTCCTCTATTTCTTTGCATTGATCTCTGAGGAAGGCTTTCTTATCTCTCATTGTTATTCTTTGGAACTCTGCATTCAAATGGGTTTATTTTTCCTTTTCTCCTTTGCCTTTCGCTTCTCTTCTTTTCACAGCTATTTGTAAGTCCTCCTCAGACAATTGCTTTGCCTTTTTGTATTTCTTTTTCTTGGGGATGGTCTTGATCACTGCCTACTATACAATGTCATGAACCTCTGTCCATAGTTCTTCAGGCACTCTGTCTAACAGATCTAATCCCTTGTATCTATTTTTCACTTCCACTGTATAACTGTAAGGGATTTATGTCATAGCTGAATGGTCTAGTGGTTTTCCCTACTTTCTTCAATTTAAGTCTGAATTTGGCAATACTGAGTTCATGATCTGAGCCACAGTCAGCTCCCAGTCTTGTTTTTGCTGACTGTGTAGAGCTTCTCCATCTTTGGCTGCAAAGAATATAATCAATCTGATTTCGGTATTGACCACCTGGTGATGTCCATGTGTAGACTCTTCTCTTGTGTTGTTGGAATAGGGTGTTTGTTATGACCAGTGTGTTCTCTTGGCAGAACTTTATTAGCCTTTGCCCTGCTTTGTTTTGTAGTCCAAGGCCAAGTTTGCCTGTTATCCCAGGTATTTCTTGACTTCCTACTTTTGCATTCCAGTCCCCTATAATGCAAAGGACATCTCTTTTGAGTGTTAGTTCTAGAAAGTCTTGTAGGTCTTTATAGAACCGTTCAACTTCAGCTTCTTCAGTGTTACTGGTTGGGGCATAGACTTGGATTACTGTGATACTGAATGGTTTGCCTTGGAAACAAAAGAGATCATTCTGTCAGTTTTGAGATTGCATCCAAATACTGCATTCTGGACTCTTTTGTTCACTATGATGGTTACTCCATTTCTTCTAAGGGATTCTTGCTTGCCCACAGTAGAAGATATAATGGTCGTCTGAGTTAAATTCACCCATTCCAGTCCATTTTAGTTCACTGATTCCTAAAATGTTGACGTTCACTCTTGCCATCTCCTGTTTGACCACTTCCAATTGCCTTGATTCATGGACCTAACATTCCAGGTTCCTATGAAATATTGCTCTTTACAGCATCAGACTTTACTTCCATCACCAGTCACATCCACAGCTCTGTGTTGTTTCTGCTTTAGTTCTGTCTCTTCATTCTTTCTGGAGTTATTTCTCCACTGCTCTTCAGTAGCATATTGGGCAACTACTGACCTAGGGATTTCATCTTTATCTTTTTGCCTTTTCATACTGTTCATGGGGTCCTGTAGCAAATCAATAAAACCCAAGGAGATGGTTATGGAAACTGCCAATCTATAGTCCTTCAGAAGCAAGGGTGACAACTGGACTTGTGATTGGTGTTTGAAGTGTGTATGGAGCAGGGCAGGGGGTGGAGTTGGAGGAGCAGTCCAGTAGAACTGAAACCTTAAACTATGTATATGCTTATATCTTTTGAAACCTGGAAAGATAAAACATGAAATGTTTAAATGGTTATCTACAGGGAATGGGAATGAACAAGGTAGAGAAACAAGGGACAGAAGCCACAGTTCTTTGAAAATAGCTTATTCTGTACACATGCCTGTGGAAATATGCAATTATTTTATATATTTATAAAATAAATTTGGGCTTCCCAGGTGGATAAGTGATAATGAATCCACCTGCCAATGCAGGAGACACACGTTTGATCCCTGGGTCAAGAAGATTCCCTGGAGTAGGAAATAGCAACCTGCTCCAGTATTCTTGCCTAGAAAACTCAAAGTACAGAGGAGCCTAGCAGGCTACAGTCCATGGGGTCACAAAAATATTCAGACATGACTTAGCGACTAAACAACAGCAAAAATAAATTCTGCCAAAACAATTCCTAAAAATTGCAAATAAAATGACCTAAATATATATACATGTAATGGCATAACCACACAGAGAGTACTTATTACATGAGACTCTGAGCTATAGTGTTTAATTTAGAGTACTTTAAAATATACTAATGATACATCTTAAGTCATTTTCAGTAGTCATACTGTAAGTTGGCATCATTATTCTGAGATTGTTGTATATATTCTGTGAAATAATGCAGATGAGTACTTATTTTGCTGTTGGTAAGAACCAATTTTCAGTATGGTTGAAAGGGATAAAAGATGTAAAACAGGTAATTAAAAACTCATTAGTCCTGGTTGTAAGTAATATTAAGAATTTATGGTCTGTTTTATCTTTTAAATATAAATATATTTATGTATATTATTTGCCTCTATGACTTCTTAACATCAAATCCCCATAAAAGCAATCAGGAATCTTTGAAAAAGATGACTGAATCCAGGTCAGGGACAGGAAATGTACAAGATGAGCCTCAACACCTTGTCATTCCAGAAGCAAAGAAGTTATCAAAGAGTATTGGTTAGGGGAGGGTCATGTCAAAAGTCTGAGTAACCAACGGACATAAACTCCAACTATATAAACTTAAGACAATATCTTGAAATGGATAAAAAGTAATTTAACTCACTGTTCAAAATAATGCTGCCATGAATCTTCCCTCCTCTTAAAAAAAAAAAAAAAGTCATCTTTACAAGATTTTAGGGGAAATTACTATTGAGAAAACCACTATGTAAATGGAAAGGATCAAACTATTTTTGGTGCTCCTTTTTTTATGGCTTCCATCTTAAGGAAATGATAGTCAACAAAGAAAAGTTCTTTATAGAAGTTCTGCAGCTAACAATGAAAACAGGAAATGATAGAATTACCATTTTGCAACTCAAAATGAAGTAACAAACCTAGACAATGATCAACAATTAATAACTCACAGAAAGAAACATCAAGACATTATAACACCATGTAAGAAGTAATCCTACCAATACAAAATAAAATCACTCACACTTGGATTTGATGCTTCTCTAGATCCATCCAGTTTGTGGGTCACCTGCTTGGCTGCTCTAGAGTAGGGCTAATCATGACCTCCTCTAAGAAGACTTATGCTACATGCCACCCCTTCCAGGACTACTCCTACCAGAAGGGCAAGCCATTGCTGACCCATGCTTCCAAAGGAGACACTCAAACACTCAAAGACACGTCTGGCTGAGTCTATTGTGGAGGGGACTGTTCGTTTCACTGGGTCCTGGTGCACACAAGGTTTGTTTGTGCCCTTGGAGCAGCTCTGGTGGGTATAAGGTCTGATTCTAAATGTGACTCCACCCTTTCTACTGTCTTGTTGTGGCTTTTCCTTTGCCCTTGGACATGGGCTATCTTATCTTCATGGATTCCAACATCACTTGTTCATGATTGTTCAGCAGCTAGTTGAGATTTTGGTGTTCTCAGTAAAGAAGATGAGCAAACATCCTTCTACTCCACCATCTTGAAGGTGATGGAATTCCAGCTGAGCTATTTCAAATCCTAAAAGATGATGCTATGAAAGTGCTGTACTCAATATGCCAGCAAATTTGGAAAACTCAACAATGGCCACCGGACTGGAAAAGGTCAGTTTTCATCCAATCCCAAAAAAGGGCAATGCCAAAGAATGTTCAAATGACTACATAATTGCATTAATTTCACATGCTAGCAAGGACATGCTCAAAATCCTTCAAACTAGGCTTCAACAGTATATGAATTGAGAACTTCCAGATGTATAAGCTGAATTTAGAAAAGGCAGAGGAACCAGAGGTCAAATTGCCAATATCTGTTGGATCACAGAAAAAGAAAGAGAATTCCAGAAAAACATCTATTTCTGCTTCATTGACTATGCTAATGCTTTTGACTGTGTGGATCACAATAAACTGTAGAAAATTCTTAAAGGGATATGAATACCAGACCGCCTGACCTGCCTCCTAAGAAAACTGTATGTAAGTCAAGAAGCAATAGTTAGAACCAGACATAGTACAATAGACTTGATAAAAATTGGGAAAGGATATGTCAAAGCTGTATATTATCACCCTGCTTATTTAACATACATGCAGAGTACATCATGTGACATGCCAGGCTGCATGAATCACAAGCTGGAATCAAGATTCCCAGGAGAAATATCAATAATCTCAGATATGCAGATGACACCAAACTAATGGCAGAAAGTGAAGAGGAACTAAAAAGCCTCTTGATGAAGGTGAAAGAGGAGAGCAGAAAGCCTGGCTTAAAACTCAACATTCAAAACACTAAGATCATGTCATCCAGTCCCATCACTTCATGGCAAAGAGATGGGGAAAAAACGGAAACAGTGACAGACTTTATTTTGGGGGGCTTCAAAATCACTGTAGATGGTGACTCAGCCAAGAAATTAGAAGATCCTTGCTCCTTGGAGGCTCAGACAGTAGAATCTGCCTGCAGTACAGCAGACCCTGGTTCAAACCCTCAGTTGGGAAGATCCCCTGGAAAAGGGAATGGCAACCCATTCCAGCATTCTTACCTGGATATTTCTATACATAGATGACCCTGGCGGGCTACAGTCCATAGAACTGCAAACAGTCAGACACGACTGAGCAACTAAACAACAACAACTAGATCCATCAATTTACTGGAAATACAAAGGAGACAGAATATGTTAAACAGCCCCAGGACAACTAAAAGAAAAGAAATGTGGAGGAAACCTTATAAACTAAGACACAAGAAACATGATTAAGTAATCACAATGCATAACCTTATGTGAACCCCCATTCAAATAAACGTTTAAAAACTTAAGAAAATTGAGAAAATTTGGCACTTGATGGAATTAAAGATTTGGGGGAGGTTAATGTTTAGATGTAGTAATTGAGATTTTTATGTAAAAATCTGTATCTTTTGAGATATATAATGAAATATTTGCATATAAAGGATATAACATCTGGGATTTGATTCAACATAGCTCTGGGGTAGAAGGACAGGGAGGTTGGTGTGTGTGGGCATAGATCTGACAGAACTAACAGTGTCCTGATGACTGTGAAAACTGGGAGATGTATACATCAGTTCATTTTTTTATTATTACTTTTTCTTTCATATATGTTTCTAAGTGTCTATAATAAAATTTTATAAAATGTAATGAGTAATTGTCAAATGCAATCCAACAGACTAAATTCTAGATGTGAAAACACACAATTATTTAATAAGAGTCAACATTAGGGCAGGTCTTAACTCCTAACCTAGTGCTCTTCCCACTAGATCATGCTGCAGCAGCCACTCATTTCCACCTTTAAAATCCTTGTTATGAAGTGGGACAGAAGTTCATGTAAATTTAATACTCTAAAGGAGAATAATAATAACAGTACTTCTGTTTCACAAAATACCCAGCATAGTGCCAAAAAAAAAATAATACATTTCCAAGAAAGATTTTACTTGTTCAGAAAGATGTAAATCAATTCACCAAACAAATTTCAGATTGTAAATTCCAACACTTGAAAAAAAATTATATTAGACCACATGAAGAAACACAAACTCCACTCTTAAATAAACCTCATAGACAGAACCTGGGTGAAGATTTGATTGCAGCCACATTCAGAAACATTAAAGAATTTTCCACTCCCACCATACCATGCTCCAAGAAGCCAAAGGCAATGCACTGCCATTCTTTAATGAGAGAAATAAATCCAGTTACTGAAGACAATGCTTAGAAGTATAAAATGTGCTGCTGGCAATAAAAGAGTTCCCTACGCTCAAGGGGTGACACTTGAGAGAAAGCACTTGGTGAGTTACACGTGTAGATCTAGGCTCTGCTGTCCAGGAGATGCCCTTTATAATTTCCACACTGAGCTTTCCGCCCAGAGTCTAGAATATGTAGTCCCATCCCAGACCCACAAGCATCCACTGCAACTTGGAGGAAACTGAGTTCTAAAATCACAAAACATTTCAGATTTAATAGTTATTGTGTTCTGCTATAAATCTAGTAGACTAGAAGAGTCACAAAAGAAATATGGTTGGTCCAGCAGTCTCTCTCCAAGCCTATGGATTCACACTTCAGGTACAAGTTCTTTTACACTGTATATTCATTGATAATAATAGTATCCAACATATATCCTCCAAGACAGTAACTCTTTGCAAATACTAATAAATGTAATTGTCTTTAAGAAAGCTACAGTTAGAAATTTTGTGTAAATTTCCAGCTACACTAAAAACAAATGCAGATCTTACTAATTTGGATTCTATTAGATTCAGAGTTTAGGATTTTATTGCAGATTAATCAGATCACTCAACTGGCTCAACTTGCTGTTACTTCTCCCATTTTTCCATTTTTTATTTAAAATATTTCTATTGTGTCTACTGGTAAAGTAGAAGGCATGAGACAGGAATTTTTTTTCCCATTTTGTACTTTGCTATCATACAAAGCTCTTTGAGACACTCTGGGTTTCTGATCTGTTAAAAAACAAAGATGTTTCTGGGCATTTATTAACCAAATTGCAATAACCCACCTTAGCTCTCATCTGCTCCCTTTCTTTTCTGACTCTCCTGTCTTTAACACCAAAACATCTACAAATGGCTATCTAAACTATATTATTACATGAACTGTAATAAATCAACTGTATAGAACACAACATAGAATATCGTACAACCTTAAGACTGTAGCAAACACCGTGCTGCGCCAGGAAAAAGGATTAGATAAACGAAGTAAAAAATGTAAGTGCATCACTTATTTTTAAACGTATTCCTGGAAAAATACTGAAAGATGGTTACCAAAATTCTAACTCTGCATGACAATGAGTGAATTATTCCTTGTCTTCTAAATGTAATGCATTGACTCATTAATAGAAAAAATACATATCTATGTTTACTTTGTCAAAAAAAGAAAAGGAGTACCATCTTATTCCAGGTTCATGACTTGAATCATTAAAATAAAGCATAAGAAGGGGGGAGAGGGGCTCACAAAATGCAAACACAAAAGCAGTTGTGAAGTACTAAGTAACTTGACAATACTGTCACAGGAATTGGGACATTATAATAGGACCTTCTGGTATTCCTAAACAATGTCCTTTTTGTAAATTAATTTAATTGGAGGCTAATATTGTTGTGGTTTTTGACATACATTGACATGAATCAGCCATGGGTGTACATGTGTCCCACATCCCGAACCCCCCCTTACCACCTCCCTCCCCATCCCATCCCTCTGGGTTGTCCCAGTGCACTGGCTTTGAATGCCCTGTTTCATGCATCAAACTTGGACTGGTGATCTATTTCACATATGGTAATACACACGTTTCAATGCTATTCTCCCAAATCATTCCACCCTCGCCTCCTCCCACAGAGTCCAAAAGTCTGTTCTTTATATCTGTGTCTCTTTTGCTGTTTTGCATATAGGGTCATCGTTATCATCTTTCTAAATTCCATATATATGCATTAATATACTGTATTGGTGTTTCTCTTTCTGACTTACTTCACTGTGTATAATAGGCTCCAGTTTCGTCCACCTCATGAGAACTGATTCAAAAGCACTCTTTTTAATAGCTGAGTAATATTCCATTGTGTATATGTACCAAAACTTTCCTATTCATTTGTCTGCCAATGGACATCTAGGTTGCTTCCATGTCCTAGCTATTGCAAACAGTGCTGCAATGAACACTGGGGTACACATGTCTCTTTCAATTAAAAAATGGAGAAGAATCAAATCAGCAAAATTAGAAATGAAAATGGAGAAATCACAACAGACAACAAAGAAATACAAAGGATCATGAGACTACTACCAGCAACTATATGCCAATAAAATGGACAACCTGGAAGAAATGCGTGAATTCTTTAAAAAGTATAACTTTCCAAAACTGAACCAGGAAGTAACAGAAAATCTTAACAGACCCATCACAAGCACAGAAATTGAAACTGTAATCAAAAATCTTCCAGCAAGCAAAAGTCCAGGACCAGACGGTTTCACAGCTGAATTCTACCAAAAATTTAGAGAAGAGCTAACACCTATCTTACTCAAACTCTTCCAGAAAATTGTAGAGGAAGGTAAACTTCCAAACTCATTCTATAAGACCAACATCACCTTAATAGCAAAACCAGACAAAGATGCCACAAAAAATGAAAACTACAGACCAACAGCACTAATGAACATAGATGCAAAAATCCTCAACAAAATTCTAGCAAACAGAATCCAACAACATATTAAAAAGATCATACATCATGACCAAGTGGGCTTTATCCCAGGGATGCAAGGATTCTTCAATATTGCCAAATCAATCAATGTGATATACCACATTAACAAACTGAAAGATAAAAACCATATGATTATCTCAATAGATGCAGAGAAAGCCTTTGACAAAATTCAACACCCATTTATGATTAAAAAAAAAAAACTCTCCAGAAAGCAGGCATAGAAGGAACATACCTCAACATAATAAAAGCCATAAATGATAAACCCGAAGCAAACATTATCCTCAATGACAAAAAATTAAAAGCATTTCCCCTAAAATCAGGAACAAGATAAGGGTGCATACTCTCACCATTACTATTCAACTTAGTTTTGGAAGTTTTAGCCACAGCAATCAGGCAAGAGAAATAAAGGGAATCCAGATTGGAAAAGAAAAAGTAAATCTCTCACTATTTGCAAATAACATGATCCTCTACATAGAAAACCCTAAAGACTCCAACAATGTCCTTTTGTAGGATGTCAACTCTGCCCCCAATTTGAGTGATAGATATAAACAGTAAGGCTGAACTAATCCAGAATACCTGCATTCCAAATATTTTGACCCTGAAATTAATCTTGAATTTACTGTGGGTCAATGCCTTTTAAACTCATGGCTGAAAGATATTATTTTTATGAAGGATCACATGAGTATACACAGCCTATACATTCCTCTGATACCATCTTTCTTTGCATTAATCAAGAAAATTCAGAAAACTTCATTACTGGACATTATATGGTCCACCTTTTCAACTCCATTTGCCCGGACACTTTACCCCTCCATCTGCTCCGTTAGAACTATATTTATTAAATTGTTCTAGAATTAAATGTATTGAAGCCAACAGCCTATAATGAAAAATGGACTGTGTTCCCAGCAAGTATACTATTCTTTATGTAGCATCGTGAATGACAGCCCACAAAATAACTTTATCTCAGAAATCATGCTTATCCTCAACAAGTAGCTCATTTTCCCCTTATGCGCCCTGAATCTTATCATGTTTTCCCCTCTCCCTGGTGAAAAGTATGTGAAGATGTGTGGCCTGTAATTTGTTTCACAAGCCTCACTGCCAGCTCGATAAACTTTCTCCACTTTGTTTCTCCATTACCTCATATTTCTTGTTAATTTTAAATTATTTTCCTATGCCATATTACTTGAATCTTTTTCAGTTGTCTTTAGAACAAGGTAGGATATAATTAATTACTTAATTAACTTAAATTTAAGAATTACATAGGAAGTCTCACTTCCAGTGAAAGTCACTCAGTGGTGTCCAACTCTTTCTAATCCCATGGACTGGAGCCTGCTAGGCTCCTCTTTCCATGGGATTTTCCAGGCAAGAATACTGGAGCAGTGCACCAGCCCCAAGCATCCAGTATCGTGCATCGAACCTGGACTGGGGACTCATTTCATACATGATATTATGCATATTTCAATGCCAAGAGGAAGGGTATGGGGAGGGAGGAGGGAGGAGGGTTCAGGATGGGGAACACAGGTATACCTGTGGCGGATTCATTTCGATATCTGGCAAAACTAATACAATATTGTAAAGTTTAAAAATAAAATAAAATTTAAAAAATAAATAAATAAAGAATACTGGAGCAGGTTGCCATTCCCTTCTTCAGGGGATGTTTCTGACCCAGGGATAGAACCCAGGCCTCTTGCATTGCAGGCAGATTGTTTACAATCTGAGCCATAAGGAAAGCCTGTTTCTAAGGAACCTAATATGTAGTTACCATTCAGCAGACTAGAGCCTCCCACAAACAGAAAATGCCCAGAAAACATCAGTTGTTATCATTATCTTTATGCAACTCTGCACTGTAATGTTAAAGCACCAGTGTTCATAAGCCAAATAAATGTACACCCAAAGAATGCACACATATACTCACTTAATGAAATAACCTTGACTATCCTCTTTGTTACATTATTTTGAATTCCTCAAACATTGTCTGGACAGGGTAGGCAATCCATAAGTATTGGCTTCATAAATAAGTTACTGAACACTGAATTGCTGGCATCACTATGTTTATACATATTTTTTATTATATACACTGAGAAGTATTGTATGGTGAATAAAATGTAGTTTCTAGACACTGTACTATCCAAATGATGGTAACAGACACCAATACCAGATATCAGAGATATTCTACTTGCTTATCAAGAGTTTCTTGTGTTATTTTAAGAACTGAATAAATCAGTCTAATAGAGTCTGGTACACAGAAATTCAACAAATTGAAATCTTACTTTTCTTCTTCCTCCTGACAGTGTATCACAAATGTGTGTGTGTGTGTGTGTGAGTGTGTATGCATGTGTGTGTGTGCCCGCAAAAAGCCTAATCTACTGAAAAGATATTACCACCAAAGAACTATCTGTATTTCCCTCTATAAGCTTTTTTCACTTGCCATGATGATCCTTCTCTTCCTCCCTCAGCTTCTATGTTGGTTATCTGACAAAAAAAAGAGAGGCAAGGGAAATGAAGGGAGGAAGATAAGTAGGAAAAAAAGGGAAGAAGAAACACCAGGAGGGGAGGGAGGAGACAAGAGAAAACAGAAGAATCTGATTGTCCCACTAGAAAAGAGGAAGGGATACAGTAACTATTGGATATGAATATAACACCCATTCAGAGTATACAATGCTCAAATATTATCATTTTCTCTTTGCAATCACTGATTGCAAGATTACTGAATCTAAGTAATTAACAGCTTGTGCTTAGACATGCATTGTGCTTTTCAGACAGATATGCTATGTGGAAAATAAAGCACACAAACTCCCTTAGATAAAGGAACAGCTTTAAGAAATCACTGGCTCCATGGTTAACAAAATTGAAAACCTTACTACAGCCATCTGGGCTTCCAGGTGACTTAGTGGTAAAGAATCCGCCTGCCAATGCAGGAGACACAGGTTCGATCTTTGGGTGGGAAAGATCCCCTGGAGAAGGAAATGGCAACCCACTCCAAGTAGTCTTGCCTGGGAAATCCCATGGACAGAGGCAGCTGGCAGGCTACAGCCCAAGGGGTCACCAAAGTGTCAGACACAACTTAGTGACTAAAACAAACAGCCATCTAGTATGCAGCAAGCTAAATACTAAGACTACCAGTCACTCCTAGATGACTCAAACCCATGTGTTCATTCTTTTGTGTTTGGTGCACTTCATGGTAAACTCTTCACTTTGGTGGGTTTTTCCCCATATTTGACACAGTTTTTCAATCTGCAATGAACTCTCTTTTTTCTCTTTATCCCAATCCCCTCCCTCACTTTATGTGAGAATAGAAAACCAAGTAATGACCTTAGACTTTCATCCAAGGTGATATTTCCTTGACCTTACCCATTCATTTCATACTGCCTCTTATCAAATACCACCTGGGCCAGATTCCCAGGTCTCTATCCTGAGCCAGGCAGCACACTGAGAAATGCTTGCGATAGCATTTGCAGGCACTGTGCTGGGATGAGGTATTGGATGACAGGCTTTCATCTGGATATAATTTATTTATTATATTAGTTATATTAAAGAAAGTGCACCAGTGTGAAAATTGAAGGGAAAACATATTTCAGCTAAGGAATAACCTGGAAATTATTAAAGTCAAAAGCTTATGGGTCAAAGGGTAGGAGCTTCATGTTATTATAATAATATGTTAATGTGTAAGTCATGTAACCTCTATAGGTCTTTGAAACACCTGCAATGGAAATGGTTTTCACACTATGATAATGATAACAAATAGACTAAGGCTCACTGCTTTACTTTTGAATCTACTCATATGACCAAATTTTATGAGCCTATAAAACATATCCTAACACAAATATAATAAAGATTCAGAAAAATACCACTCTAACTCAATCTTTTTTGAGATGCTTTCTTTTTTTTTTTTTTGCTGCTACTCCTACCTCAAGCTCCACCCTCTCCAACTCTCCCCCCTCTTTCTTCGTCTTTATTTAGGTTTATTCAACACAGCTGTTGCAGGAGGACTAAAGAATGAGATTGCCACTGGAATAAACTAGAAAGCATGTTAGCTGCCTTATAACATATTTCCTGTTATTAAATAAAGATGATACCGTGGACTAGATTCTGCCCTTTGCCAAGCAGTATTGCAAAAGAAGTGTATATCACCCTTCAATAAACAATAAATGACTTATGTCCCCTTTTTCACTTCAGTTGTTATTTTTAGCACTGGTGTCTATACTATATGCACACACATGTACACACACTAATATATGATTCTCAAGATTGGAATCTCTTCCATGAATCCCAAAAGTCATGTATCTCCAAGAAGCCCTCTGAAGACATGTCAAAGAGCCATTTTCATCTAGAATTGGTGAAATTACCTCGACTGACAATTGGAGAGGAAAGATGGCATCACATGACAATAATTTACATTTATTATTTTAAATAAAGATGTCAAACCTCTGGAATTCTTTCATGTGTATGAAAAATAAAGTATGTTGGGGGTGAAAAAAATGAAATGGTTCTGTCAGTTTCAAACTGAAAACTGTAAGAAAATCAAAGAAATAACATGGAATCTAATAATATTCTAATAACATTAATATTAGAAATAACATTTAATATTAAATGTATCCTTTTTGCCATTAAGTCAATTGATTATTACAAATTTAAAAAGCCATATATGGACTGAATTCACATCTCTCAAAATCCCTATATGGAAGTCCTAATCTTCAGAGTGACTGTATGTGGAGATGAGGCCGTTAAGGCTGTAACTAAGGGTGACTGCCGTCATGAAGCCCTAACCTTTGGTGTGACTGTATGTGGAGATGAGGCCTTTACAGCTGTAACTAAGGGTGAATGCCATCATGAGTGTGGACCTGATCTGATAGGACAGGTACTCTTATCAGAAAAAGGAGAGAGGTCAGAGATCCTTCTGTCTTCCCACAGGTACAGGGAGGAAATCTCATATGAAAACACAGCGAGAAGGCAGCAACTTCCAACAAGCCAGGAAGAGAGGCATCAATAGAAACCAACCGACCCTGATGGCCCCTTGATCTTGGACTTCTAATCCTCAAAACAATGACAAAATAAATTTCTGCTCTTTAAGCCACCCAGACTAACACAAACTAAAAGTTTTTTTTCTTCCCAAAACATAAATCATAACCATAGAGACAGAAAAGATCTTAAGATTACTGAGACCTAGTAGTTAAAAATACTATTCCTTGAGGCATCTTGAAGGACTTCCATTAAAATGTTATTCTAGAAAAGGGTCTTAAGTATTCACCACTGAGACAAGTAAAATCCACAGAGGTATATATTTAGACATTGTTTTAGTCTCTTTTTGTTATAACATCAGTTTACACTAAGGGAAATCATAAGAAATCACTGTGGGAAAATTGTTTAACATATCTTTGTATACTTTCAAGAATTGATCTTCTACACACCATTATGTTATCTTAAGGAGTAATGCTATCTCGAGTCTCAGTAACAAAAAAGTCTCGTTCACCTGAACAACTTCTATTCTCATTAATGATCATGTGCCCTTTTGTACTTGAGTCAAATTTGAAGTCTATTTCCAGCAATCATATAGATCCTCAAAGTATGTTTTCTCTGAACCAGTTTTCCTTATGTTTTATTCCTCCTCCCTCTCATATTCCTTTTATTTGCTGTTGTTTAGTCTCTCAGTCGTGTCTGACTCTTTGTGACCCCATGGACTATAGCCCACCAGGCTTCTCTGTCCATGGGATTTCCCAGGCAAGAATACTGGAGTGGGTTGCCATTTCCTTCTCCAGGAGACCTTACCCACCCTGGGATCAATCCCAAGACTCTAGCACTAGCAGGTGAATTCTTTACCACTGAGCCACCAGGGAAACCCTTTCTTTTACATAGATTTTCTCAAATAAAGGTCCGTCTAGTCAAAGCTTTGGTTTTTCCACTAGCCATGCATGGATATGAAAGTAGACTATAAAGAAAGCTGAGATCCGAAGAATTGATGCTTTTGAACTGTGGTGTTGGAGAAGACTCTTGACAGTCCCTTGGACAGCAAGGAGATCCAACCAGTCCATCCTAAGGGAAATCAGTCCTGAATATTCAGTGGAAGGACTGATGCTGAAGCTGAAGCTCCAATGGCCACCTGATACGAAGAACTGACTAATTTGAAAAGACCCTGATGCTGAGAATGATCAAAGATGGGAGGAGAAGGGGACAACAGAGGATGAGATTGTTGGATGGCATCACTGACTCAGTGGACATGAGTTTGAGTGGGCTCTGGGAGTTGGTGATGGACAGGGAAGCCTGGCGTACTGCAGTCCATGGGGTCGCAAAGAGTCAGACACGACTGAGCAATGCAACTGAACTGAACCTCAAATATCTGTTTTACTTTATGCATTTTTCATGCCACCTCGAGTTCTTTGTGGACTGATGAGGAAAATAAATGTGTAGATAAGTATACATTATCTCATCCAACCCTGTTACTTTAAGGTGGGAAACTGAGTTCCAGAATACTTATGTGATTTGCTCCAGATCATACAGTCACTGTGTGGCACAGGAAAGATTATAAATTCGGTTTGCTCTAGCTCAGTCTAGCGCTCCTTCTCATCTATCTTAAAATTACCTCCCTATCCAGTGAAGGAGGAAGGAAGTAATTCAATAGGAAAAGTGTCCCCTTGGTACATGTAGCTCAGTGTTTCTCAACAGGGGTAAGACAAGCCTTAACTGTGAGGTTCAAACTGTCCCCAGCATTCCTGGTCCCTGCCCATTAAATGCCATTAGAGAGCCCCCACCCCCACCCCATGCAGTCATTGCACTGAAAAAAAAAAAGAAAATTCCCTTTACATTTCCCAAAGCCCACTGTTACCACATTTTTATTTGTTGTTGTTTTGGAAGAGAAACACAAGAAGTAGAAAATATTTTCCTGATCTAATGGAAAATCGAGTCTAACGTAAGGATCAGAGTTTAAAATACATGCATTTAACAGCTGACATTAAATTTCTCTTTGGAAGATGTGGTAAAGTGTTTGCAAAAATTACTGTAATAATTTCCCTCAGTGCCACAGGCATTTGGGTTATCCCTTCCACATGGCTTTGGCCTTGACTATGGGAGTAATTTTCACTAATGAGATATTAGCAAATGTGACACAAGCAGAGGATTGAAAAGTCACTTATGCACTGTGACTCTTTGGCACTCTGAGACCATCACATGAAGAAGCTCAGGTTAGCTACTTATAGGATCAGAGACTGAACAGAGTGTATTCAACTAGTTCCAGCTGTGTGCCACTTACTCCACAAAACCAACTAGTCTACCCACTCTTGATATATGAGTGAGACCACCCCAGATGATTCAGCCACCACCCAATCTCCATCTGACACAGATAAATGAGAGAGCCCAAAAGAGGTCAGCCAAGCCAGCCCACTTAGAACAACCTAGCTGAACCACAGAACAATGAACTGAATAAAACAGTTTTTGTTTCATGCCACTCCTTTTAAAGACAATATGTTATGCAACAAAAACTAACCGTTAAAGGAAGGAATCAACCTTACTTAGGAAAATAAGCTGAAAACCTAAATTAAATAAATGAAACTACTTGTAGTAGGAGCAGGAGCTCAAAGTCCAAGGCTATCATGAGACCATAAACCTTTCTCTGTTCCTACAAAAATTGTAAAAATCTTGAGAAGAAGGAAACAGAAGGGAAACAGAGGTTTAAGCCAACCTTCTCTGGTTTTTAAGACACAGTGAATCTCCAGTTGAAACCCTGCAGACATACAGATGTATATATGCATATAGGGACAGAGGTACGATTATGGGTAAGGACATGGAACATGCACATGGGCCTGGACCTATACACAGACAAAAATACAGAAAGATACTTACACATAGATAAACACAAAGATAGAGATCTCTGAATACAGGCACTTCTGAGACACTTCAGGTTTGGTTCAGATGACCACAATAAAGCAAATACTGCGACAAAGTGAGTTACACTTTTTTTATGGTTTCCCAGTGCATAAAAACTTACCTTTACACTATACTGTAGTCTATTAAGTATACAGTGAGTTAAAGTCACTAAATTGTGTCTGACTCTTTGCAACCCCATGGACTGCAGCCTGCCAGGCTCCCATGTCCATGGAATTCTCCAGGCCAAAATACTGCATCATTATCTTTTTTAAAAACAACATAATTTAAGAAATAGTGCTGCTAGAAAAATGGAGTCATCAGACTTGCTCAACATAGGGTTCCCACAAACCTTCAATCTGTAAAAACAACAACAAAAAAAAGCAATTATTTACAAAGTGCAATAAAATGAGGTATGCCTATAATTTGCTACAGTTATCAACAAGAAATATTATTAAAAACCTCACATAGATTGCTTGTAAACAAGGCAGCTCTTAGAAAATTGATTAGTCAAAATGACTTTTTTTAATTCTCTTTCAAAGACTAATTTACTGAGATTAATTTTTATGCCAACTTGAGTAAGGCTTGTGTCCAATGCTGTTCTGCTACTTTAAGAACTTACCTTCAAACTAATACATGAGCCACATTTGTGGGACTAGTTCCTGGTGTCACTATTAACACAATATATACCTATTTTGATATGGCCATGATGTAGTTTTCACTTCTATTCCTCTCCAAGACTTCTCTGACAAATTGCTCAGTCAGCATTCTAACCTTTCTCCCTGTCTCTCTGACTTTGACTAGTATCCTACCCTCAGCCCACTAGGAGAGCCCCTGCTCCATTACACTTGTGAACTACTCTCCTGGGCAACTCTACCTCTATAAACAAGACAGATCCTGGTCATCTATTTCTGGATTATCTTTAAAGCACTAGAATAAATACTGGTCCTTACCACAACCTTCAACATCCAGTGTGTAATTAATATGTATCAATTAACCATGAATATATATCACTTATTTAAAGAAGGTAATAACCACCATCATCAATAAACTTTAAATATCTAATTAGAACAGGCAATATGTGAACATGCCACACTATTGTTCAAGCAAGAGGTCAAGTTTGTTTTTATCTACGCTACCTTAATAAATGCTGACTGTAACTATACATACAGGCTGTGGCAGATTGCATTTTCCAGAGACAGCTGCAACAATATTCTTATCTAACAGTTTTTCTAGAATCTTGCCACATATCACCACAATGTGAGGTCTAATTCCTGTACCCAGAATCTGGAAGAGTTTACAACTGCTTTGCAATAAATAAAATGTTGTGGTAGTGATGCTGCCTAACTTCTAAGGCAAGACCAATAAAGGCATTGCAACGTCTATCCTGTTTTCTAGAACAGTCTTGCTGGAGCACTGAGCCACTGTATAAGCAATCCAATTGCTCTGAGTCTACCGAGCTTTCAGTTCAATTCAATTCAGTTACTCAGTCGTGTCCGACTCTTTGCAACCCCATGAATCGCAGCACGCCAGGCCTCCCTGTCCATCACCAACTCCCGGAGTTCACTCAGACTCACGTCCATTGAGTCAGTGATGCCATCCAGCCATCTTATCCTCTGTCATACCCTTCCTCCTGCCCCCAATCCCTCCCAGCATCACAGTCTTTTCCAGTGAGTCAACTCTTCACATGAGGTTGCCAAAGTACTGGAGTTTCAGCTTTAGCATCATTCCTTCCAAAGAAATCCCAGGGCTGATGTCTTTCAGAATGGACTGGTTGGATCTCCTGGAAGTCCAAGAGACTCTCAAGAGTCTTCTCCAACACCACAGTTCAAAAGCATCAATTCTTCGACATTCAGCCTTCTTCAAAGTCCAACTCTCACATCCATACATGACCACTGGAAAAACCATAGCCTTGACTAGACTTTCAGTTCAGTTCAGTCACTCAGTAGTGTCCGACTCTTTGTGACCCCATGAATTGCAGCATGCCAGGCCTCCCTGTCTATCACCAACTCCCAGAGTTCACTCATATCAGGTCCATTGAGTCAGTGATGCCATCC
>NW_011495026.1:4700402-4701796 GCF_000754665.1 Bison bison bison | reverse complement strand
AGTGATGCCATCCAGCCATCTCATCCTCTGTCGTCCCCTTCTCCTCCTGCCCCCAATCCCTCCCAGCATCACAGTCTTTTCCAATGAGTCAACTCTTCACATGAGGTTGCCAAAGTACTGGAGTTTCAGTTTTAGCATCATTCCTTCCAAAGAAATCCCAGGGCTGATCTCCTTCAGAACGGACTGGTTGGATCTCCTTGCAGTCCAAGGGACTCTCAAGAGTCTTCTCCAACACCATGGTTCAAAAGCATCAATTCTTCGGTGCTCAGCTTTCTTCACAGTCCAACACTCACACCCATACATGACCACAGGAAAAACCATAGCCTTGACTAGATGGACCTTTGTTGGCAAAGTAATGTCTCTGCTTTTGAATATGCTATCTAGGTTGGTCATAACTTTCCTTCCAAGGAGTAAGTGCCTTTTACTTTCATGGCTGCAGTCACCATCTGCAGTGATTTTGGAGCCAGAAAAATAAAGTCTGACACTGTTCTGAAACAGTCTGAAACTTTCCACTGTTTCCCCATCTATTTCCCATGAAGTGGTGGGACCAGATGCCATGATCTTGGTTTTCTGAATGTTGAGCTTTAATCCCACTTTTTCACTCTCCACTTTCACTTTCCTCAAGAGGCTTTTGAGTTCCTCTTCACTTTCTGCCATAAGGGTGGTGTCATCTGCATATCTGAGGTTATTGAGATTTCTCCCAGCAATCTTGATTCCAGCTTGTGTTTCTTCCAGTCCAGCATTTCTCATGATGTACTCTGCATATAAGTTAAATAAACAGGGTGACAATATATAGCCTTAACATACTCCTTTGCCTATTTGGAACCAGTCTGTTGTTCCATGTCCAGTTCTAACTGTTGCTTCCTGACTTGCATACAAATTTCTCAAGATGCAAGTCAGGTGTTCTGGTATTCCCATCTCTTTCAGAATTTTCCATAGTTTATTGTGATCCACACAGTCAAGGCTTTGGCGTAGTCGATAAAGCAGAAATAGATGTTTTTCTGGAACTCTCTTGCTTTTTCGATGATCCAGCGGATGTTGGCAATTTGATCTCTGGTTCCTCTGCCTTTTCTAAAACCACTTGAATATCAGGAAGTTCATGGTTCACATATTGCTGAAGCCTGGCTTGGAGATCTTTGAGCATTACTTTACTAGCGTGTGAGATGACTGCAATTGTGCGGTAGTTTGAGCATTCTTTGGCATTGCTTTTCTTTGGTATTGGAATGAAAACTGACCTTTTCCAGTCCTGTGGCCACTGCTGAGTTTTCCAAATTTGCTGGCATATTGAGTGCAGCACTTTCAGAGCATCATCTTTCAGGATTTGGAATAGTTCAACTGGAATTCCATCACCTCCACTAGCTTTGTTCGTAGTGATGCTTTCTAAGGCCCACCTG
>NW_011495026.1:4696436-4700302 GCF_000754665.1 Bison bison bison | reverse complement strand
ATTCAGATGCTTATATCTTTCCTTTTCTCTTTTGCTTTTCACTTCTCTTCTTTTCACAGCTATTTGTAAAGCCTCCCCGGACAGCCATTTTGCTTTTTTGCATTTCTTTTCTATGGGAATGGTCTTGATCCCTGTCTCCTGTACAATGTCACGAACCTCATTCCATAGTGCATCAGGCACTCTATCTATCAGATCTAGGCCCTTAAATCTGTTTCTCACTTCCACTGTATAATTATAAGGGATTTGATTTAGGTCATACCTGAATGGTCTAGTGGTTTCCCTAATTTCTTCAATTTCAGTCTGAATTTGGCAATAAGGAGTTCACAATCTGAGCCACAGTCAGCTCCTGGTCTTGTTTTTGCTGACTGTATAGAGCTTCTCCATCTTTGGCTCAAATAATATAATCAATCTGATTTTGGTGTTGACCATCTGGTGATGTCCATGTATAGAGTCTTCTCTTGTGTTGTTGGAAGAGGGTGTTTGTTATGACCAGTGCATTTTCTTGGCAAAACTCTATGAGTCTTTGCCCTGCTTCATTCAGTATTCCAAGGCCAAATTTGCCTGTTACTCCAGGTGTTTCCTGACTTCCTACTTTTGCATTCCAGTCCCCTATAATGAAAAGGACATCTTTTTTGGGTGTTAGTTCTAAAAGGTCTTGTAGGTCTTCATAGAACCGTTCAACTTCAGCTTCTTCAGCATTACTGGTTGGGGCATAGATTTGGATTACTGTGATATTGAATGGTTTGCCTTGGAAACGAACAGAGATCATTCTGTCGTTTTTGACTAGACTTTAAGGAAGCCAAAACCAGCTTATATAAAGAAACTGTACAGCAAACATTCCCAGTACGGATTTAAAGAAACTCACTGTCCAGGGAATGATGACACCATTGACCCTGATAAAGCATGTTTTCAACTAGAGTCTGCATTGACAGAAATGAGATCTAATCCAGAAGAGAGGGAAATATCAAAGTTAGGTAGATTCAAACACTATAGAGTCTGTCCTAACCTGAAGGGCAAATATGGCACTGAGACAAAAGAGTGACCATACAGACCAGGTGTCTATGGTACCCAACAGCCTACACTATTCATATAAAATTCTTGGTTTTGAGCAGCAGGAATAATTCTAGGTTCTACCCATCACAGATGATAGCTCTTATAATAAAGGCTTGGTATTCTGGTCCAGATGGCTTTAGACATTGAGTAGTGCTGGGCTCTTAAGCTGAAGGTCTTAAGATGTTGTAGATGAGGAGGAATAATAAAGGTGTGAGTGGAGTAAAAGGAAAAGCAGAGTAGGGTGGCAGAGGTCAAGAGCAGCTGAGCCTCTTTGGATTTAGCCAAGTCCAAAGGGGTTGTACGCAGTTCAACCAAAGAACATTATAGGCCAGAAGATCATGTAAAATATGAAGAGAGATATAAGAACAATGTGGCAAGAGCCCAAGTGGAAAAGCAAAGACACGCTTAGAATTAATAAGAAATGAGTTTAATCGAGTATTACAAGAAAGAGGAATGAGAATTATAGGAATGTGTAACCAAGAAATATAGAAATGAGAATTACAGAAAAACTTTGAATGTCAACTGTGGAGTTTAGATTTTATCCAAAAATCAGGAAGTTACAAGAGTCTCCTAGATGCCAAGGAACGGAAAATCTGAGCAGGAAATATTCTAGGTCACTTTCCTCCAATTCCAACTTCAATGACTATAATTTCAACTATTTTACAATTGCTCCTCTAAGTATTCTTTCACTTGAAAGGTATCTTTGAAAATGCTGAGAATTTTGCTATAATAGACAAAGCCTTCCATTGTATGAGAAAAGTAATGTTTGAGGATTACTCCTCAGCATTGTTTTCAGGTATAAATAAGAAAGTAAATATAAGTAATAAATTGAAATGGAATATATTTTAAAAAACTGGGAAAGGAAAAGAGAGAAAATACATTTAAAAATAAAGAAAAGCTTGTTTAAAGAATATTAAGCTGATGAGCTTTTTTGGTCTATATTTGGTTATTTAATCCAGTCTCTGGTTCTGCTTTATTCTCCTTCTGTGCCTTTCATGTAAACTTTTTATTCTTCAGGTCTCAGCACCCATTCATAATCACAGTGCTGCTTTTCACCGACACCAAAATTCTGTGTTCTCCTCACTTGGCTTTACATTACACATTTAGGTCTTGCCTATCCAGAGTAATAACTTCTTCTAAAAATATTTTATTTTGGTGCTTAGTCTTCTCAAAGTTCCTACAGACATTACCTCATCCATTACTCCTGAAAGTAGGTGCCCCGATGACAGAGTAGCCCCAAAAGCTATTTGTGCAGATTTGGGGATATAAGTATGCCGGGGACCTCAAAGGTGTCAATCTCGTCTACTATGGATGAAAGATGAATGTTCTCAGCTATCAATAAATACCAAAAGCTCTCTCATTCAAAGAAAGGAAAAAGTTCCACCGCGAGCATAAAAAAAAATGTCACCAAAGAAAGGAAACATAAGAAATGACATGTTACCACATTTCTTTAAATTCCAATTTTTTACTTTTTCTAAAACTTCCAGGATTTTATCTCTGGGGTCACTGTTATATTCCTATGTATGCTTAGAAAATAAATATAAAGTTAATCTGCTCTTACTCAGAAATCTGCAAGATTCTTTTATTCACACACACATATACACCATTTCTGCATACCACACACCAGTATGTTTAATCTACTTCTGTGTAATGAGTAAAGCAGACTTTATAGAGAGGAGACGCTAATTATACAACAGGAACTACCTAGTCCAGCACATGTGAGAAAGTGAGAACAGCAGAGATAAAAAGGAATCTTTAACTGCCTCTCCTTTTCCATACTCCTCACTCCACTGTTAGCGTTGTCTGAAGTTATAACCACTATGAGTTTGGTATCCTAGAAATGTCTAAATTCATAACATGGGAAAACATTAACAGTTTTTTATTAACTTAGTAGAAGATTCCAGCCTAAACAGATTTTTTTAATCGCTGCTGAACATATGTTTAAAAGATTATGGGGAAAAAAATTTTTAACTTGAGCCTTTAGTTTCAATAAAGAATGACTCACTTGTATATTTTCATAAGGCATAAAGATTATTTCATTTCAACTACACTTGGCCTTTAAACTTTTGTTATGTACCTGCCCTTAAGCAGGTATATGTAAGTAATTAATGCAGCAACCCAAAGTAAAAAAGGAGATACTAATAATAAAATGAGGCAAAATGGAAATATTACGTAGGAAAACGAAAGTGGTCCACTGAATGCTATATTGTCTTAAGACCAAAGACTAAAAGACCTTCCAAGGGCATTCGCTAGGACTGAACACCAAAAGTCTGTGTCTCTTGTGAGGAAGACAGTCCTGCTGCCACTTGGATGCAGACCATGGTGACAGGCCATGCATGGCTCCTGGCCCTTTTTCCAAACATAAGCTTTTGCTCTCCTTGGTAACAACAGTTTTTTATCTGACAAAGCAAAACCCACATATAGATTAACTGTGGTTTATGGAACAATTATCTCTTAGCGCATAGAAAAAAGAAAGAAAAAAAAAACTTCCACTCTCTGGAGTGAATCTATCAAAACTCCTCAAGCTATGGATTGGTTTAAACTGCTGATCAATTTCCTTCAGTTCAGTTCAGTCCCTCAGTCCTGTCCAACTCTTTGCAACCCCATTAATTGCAGCACGCCAGGCCTCCTTGTCCATCTCCAACTCCCGGAGTTCAATCAGACTCACCTCCTTGAGTTGGTGATACCATCCAGCCATCTCATCCTCTGTCATCTCCTTCTCCTTCTGCCCCCAATCCCTCCCAGCATCAGAGTCTTTACCAATGAGTCAACTCTTCGCATGAGGTGGCCAAAGTACTGGAGTTGCAGCTTCA
>NW_011495026.1:4695558-4695803 GCF_000754665.1 Bison bison bison | reverse complement strand
CAGTGGATGTTGGCAATTTGATCTCTGGTTCCTCTGCCTTTTCTAAAACCAGCTTGAACATCTGGAAGTTCATGGTTCACGTATGGCTGATGCCTGGCTTGGAGAATTTTGAGCATTACTTTACTAGCGTGTGAGATGAGTGCAATTGTGAGGTAGTTTGAGCATTCTTTGGCGTTGCCTTTCTTTGGGATTGGAATGAAAACTGACCTTTTCCAGTCCTGTGGCCACTGCTGAGTTTTCCAAAT
>NW_011495026.1:4665713-4695458 GCF_000754665.1 Bison bison bison | reverse complement strand
GTGCTGCACTTTCACAGCATCACCTTTCAGGATTTGAAATAGCTCAACTGGAATTCCATCACCTTCACTAGCTTTGTTCATAGTGATGCTTTCTAAGGCCCACTTGACTTCACGTTCCAGGATATCTGGCTCTAGGTCAGTGATCACACCATCATGATTATCTGGGTCGTGAAGATCTTTTTTGTACAGTTCTGTGTATTCTTGCCACCTCTTCTTAACATCTTCTGCTTCCATTAGGTCCATACCATTTCTGTCCTTTATCAAGCCCATCTTTGCATGAAATGTTCCCTTGGTATCTCTAATTTTCTTGAAGAGATCTTTAGTCTTTCCCATTCTGTTGTTTTCCTCTATTTCTTTGCACTGATCACTGAGGAAGGCCTTCTTATCTCTCCTTGCTATTCTTTGGAACTCTGCATTCAGATGCTTATATCTTTCCTTTTCTCCTTTGCTTTTCACTTCTCTTCTTTTCACAGCTTTTGGAATGCCTGCTCAGACAGCCATTTTGCTTTTTTGCATTTCTTTTTCTTGGGGATGGACTTGATCCCTGTCCCCTAGACAATGTCACGAACCTCTGTCCATAGTTCATCACGCACTGTGTCTATCAGATCTAGTCCCTTAAATCTATTGCTCACTTCCACTGTATAATCGTTAGGGATTTGATTTAGGTCATACCTGAATGGTCTAGTGGTTTTCCCTACTTTCTTCAATTTAAGTCTGAATTTGGAAATAAGGAGTTCACGATCTGAGCCACAGTCAGCTCCCCGTCTTGTTTTTGCTGACTGTATAGAGCTTCTCTATCTAGGCTGCAAAGAATACAATCAATCTGCTTTTGGAGTTGATCACCTGGTGATGTCCATGTGTAGAGTCTTCTCTCGTGTTGTTAGAAGAGGGTATTTGCTATGACCAGTGCATTCTCTTTGCAAAACTCTATTAGCTTTTGCCCTGCTTCATCCATACTCCAAGGCCAAATTTTGCTGTTACTCCAGGTGTTTCTTGACTTCCGACTTTTGCATGCCAGTCTCCTATAATGAGAAGGATATCTTTTTGGGGTGTTAGTTCTAAAAGGTCTTGTAGGTCTTCATAGAACCGTTCAACTTCAGCTTCTTCAGCATTACTGGTTGGGGCATAGGCTTAGATCACCATGATATTGAATGGTTTGCCTTGGAAACAAACAGAGATCATTCTGTCGTTTTTGAGATTGCATCCAAGTACTGCATTTCAGACTCTTCTGTTGACCATGAGGCTGCTCCATTTCTTCTAAGGGATTCCTGACCACAGTAGTAGATTTAGTGGTCATCTGAGTTAAATCACCCATTCCAGTCCATTTTTGCTGATTCCTAGAATGTTTACGTTCACTCTTGCCATCTCCTGTTTGACCACTTCCAATTTGCCTTGATTTATGGACCTAACATTCCAGGTTCCTATGCAATATTGCTCTTTATAGCATCGGACCTTGCTTCTATCACCAGTCACATCCACAAATGCGTATTGTTTTTGCTTTGGCTCCATGCCTTCATTCTTTCTCGAGTTATTTCTCCACTGATGTCCAGTAGCATATTGGGCACCTATTGACCTGGGAAGTTCCTCTTTCAGTATCCTATCATTTTGCCTTTTCATACTGTTCATGGGGTTCTCAAGGCAAGAATACTGAAGTGGTTTGCCATTCCCTTTTCCAGTGGACCATATTCTGTCAGACCTCTCCACCATGCCCACCCGTCTTGGTTGGTCCCACAGGGCATGGCTTAGTTTCACTGAGTTAGACAAGGCTGTTCCATCACAGTGAGGTAAATACAGAGCTTGTTCAACAGACTAGTGGAAGATGCTATAGTCCTCTTGGGCCTCTAGGCACAAAATAGGCAGAAAAGGAGTTAGGAAGGGAGCACTAAAGAAAGGAGAGCATAGACTTGAGATGGACCCAAGTTTCCAAACCAATATTTTAACAGGAGCTCCAAATCTGTTAGAGAGGAGTTGAGTCCCCTTCTTCTTTTCTTGCCTCCTATCAAAATTAAGTTATACTTTAAATGACAACATCTTCTTGACATTTGTGATGTATGTGACCAAGCTGCATCATTTAACTATGGTCAACTATGGTGAAGTAGAAACAATACTGAACTTACATAAGGCCAGCCCTAAACATGGTTGGGCCTCACTGGTGGCTCAGGTGGTTAAGAATCCACCTGCAATGCAGGAGACCCAGGTTTGATCCCTGAGTCAGGAAGATCCCCTGGAGGAGGAAAAGGCTACTCACTCTAGTATTCCTGCCTGGAGAATTCCATGGACAGAGGAGTCTGGCGGGTTACAGTCCATGGGGTTGTGAAGAGTCAGACACGACTGAGCAACTAACATTTTCAAACATGGTCACCAGAAAGAGCTGACTAAGAGGCACATTGATCCACCCAAGCATCAGTTTTCTCAGCTGTAAAACTGAGGAGCACAGTTAGAATTTGAGTCCCCTTCTTAAAAGCCTTGGAGAAAGCAATGGCACCCTACTCCAGTACTCTTGCAGTTCAGACAGTACTTCCTTCAGTTCAGTTCAGTTCAGTTGCTCAGTTGTCTGACTCTTTGCAACCCCATGAATCACAGCACTCCAGGCCTCCCTGTCCATCACCAACTCCCGGAGTTCACTCAGACTCATGTCCATCAAGTCGGTGATGCTATCCAGCCAACTCATCTTCTGTTGTCCCCTCCTTCTCCTGCCCCCAATCCCTCCCAGCATCAGAGTCTTTTCCAATGAGTCAACTCTTTGCATGAGATGGCCAAAGTATTGGAGTTTCAGCTTTAGCATCAGTCCTTCCAAAGAACACCCAGGACTGATCTCCTTTAGAATGGTCTGGTTGGATCTCCTTGCAGTCCAAGGGACTCTCAAGAGTCTTCTCCAACACCACAGTTCAAAAGCATCAATTCTTCGGCGCTCAGCTTTCTTCACAGTCCAATTTTCACATCCATACATGACCACTGGAAAAACCATAACCTTGACTAGACAGACCTTTGTTGGCAAAGTAATGTCTCTTAACCTCTTTCCAAAGAAACTACTGCAAATACCATTATTAACACAACACTAACCTTAGTAAACTCTCCATTCTTCTTTTTCCTTCCCAAAGAATGCCTATACAGGTCCATCAGGCACACACATGTAGACCCTAGGAATTGCTCTGACTACGTAACTGCATTCTTACTTAAATGTCTTCGAATTGCTACAGCTACACAGGAGAACAGGAGCTCTGCACAACAGGTGATCCTTTGACAATGTAAAAACCTTAACCTTAAATATTTACACCTAACCATCACTATCACCATGCTTTATTTAAGTATCAGTTTAAACATTAGGAATGAAGAAGTCAGTTTTTAAAAAGGAAGAAAATTTCCTTTTTAAAAACACCAACTATTCTCCTTTTCCTGGTGACAATATTCTATCCAATACCAATAGTCTCCCAACAGTGCCATCACATATTTCTAAATTAAGAGAAAATGTTAATTGCAGTGCCCACGAAATGAGAAGAAGCAGTGAAAGCTGTTGAAATATCTTGGCAGTGAGACTGCATCTCTTCCCAGAAGTCAATTCGGTGACACATAAGGGGTGTCAGGCCATAGTAGCATTTATGTCTGCTCTATCTTTAACTGAAGCAGGACTTTATGGATTCTTATTAGGGTTTTCAACTCAACTAATCATCATCCAGAGACCTTGAATGATATGATTAGCTATCTGCTTTCTATAGTTCTTTCCCCTAAGCATAAAAACTAGGATGGTAGATGGAGGCTGAAGGGGTGAAGGGATGTTCCAGCCTAGATGTTTGCAAACATTATCCAAAGAGCCCAGAGCCAAGTCATCCACAAAAATTACTGGAAGAAGGTCTATTTCTATTAACCATTTAAAAATGAGTATAAAAACAATGTTCATGACACATGCTAATCTTCAGGGGCTCTCAAGGCCTCCTCTATTCAATTCCAAAAGTCAGGGAAAAAAGAACTCTTTCAAGGACATGAAGTTGAGGATGGGGCTTTTAGGTAAAGGAGTAAAGTGATTATAAAGAGAACTGATCTGGGACAAAGGCCTTCTTCTCTCTGAGAACTCTTATCTCTTTTCTAAAGTTCTCTCGTGGCTTCTTTATCTCAGGCAGTTGGTACTGTGAGACCTTTCCAGGAAAGACACTGACCTCCAGGGAGGACCTTGGATGGTCAATAGAAACAGAATAGGGCCTAGAGGGAAAAAGAATCTAATGGTCTCATTACTGCTACCCTGGTCCAGGCTTCACACTAATAGGTCAAAAGATTCTCTCAGAACCCAGCCAGGTTAAGATATGAGGCAGTGATTTGGACACATATTCCTCTTTACTAATAAAATATTTATTGTTCTTAAATGTTCTTTAACAGATACGGTATAATTATAGATGCAGTTGGAGATAAAGCTATAAATATAAAAAGCTGTTTTTATTTGCTCAATTAAATGACACTCTCCATCCCCTCTACACAAGATACTGATCAATGTTCACCACTAACTGAAGTCTTAGAGCTACTATACCCCTCTCTAGGAAGCTTGAATACTTCTGTTCTCATCCATAAAGTCATACACACACCAAAGTCTAACCTACTTATTCTCTAACCTATTTTTACCTTATGCAATGAATTTCATTAAATATAATCTAAGTTGAGTAAAGACTAGTGCAAAAGGAGAGGAAGTTAAAATGTAAATTAGGTCAGATGGCTTGAAAACTCTAAGGTGAATCATTTAAAAACACTATTGAATTAAACTAGTACAAAAATATTTCATTCCATCAATGAAATATTGATGGAAAAATCATAAAAATCTAAGGAATCCTATACTCAGATTGTTTCATGGTGTGTAAAGTTGTGCTCTGCTTTAAGAAAACAAAACTGCAAATTTCATATGTTTTATCGGTATTCCCTATGCATGGAAGATAAAGTCAAATTCTAAGCAGAAGACATACTCAAAGAAAAGGCTTTGTCTCTACATAAAAGACTGGCAGATAAGATAATATTAAGTTAAAATATATATGCATTATTCTTAACATTTTATCATTTTCTACTTTTTATTTTTATTAATAAACTATTTCAAAAAAGAAGGCTTTACTGTATCTCTATGCAGAGATTTATAGATATATCTCTGGGACCTAACTGACGTAAGAATGGCACAGTAAACAGCCCAAACAAGATCTGCCTTTAGCCACATGTAGCAGACATGGAGATACGCTGCTCAGATTCCTCTTCAAGAAAGCACTCCAAGTCTAGGAGCAAAGAGAAAAAATGTTGTCAGCTGACAGCTTTCAAAAGTCATTTAGCCTTTTAGGGTCTACCTCAGTTTTAAAACCAAGATCACATTCTTTTCAAGGTGGCCCCTAGCTAATGGCTGATAAAGGGCCTAGGCATTTTAGCCCAATGCAGAATTACTCCAGATGATGACTTTTCTGAGAGAGCTCCCCAGTGGGCTGGCAGAAACTTCACAGGTCCATACTACAGTCTGATGACTCCCCTTGACCAGTCTTGCTCCCTTCCTGTTCCTTTCACAGGTGTTAAACCCAAATAAATCTTTTGGACTCCTAACTCCATCTTGAAGTATACTTTCTGGAAAACCAAACCAGCACACCATATAATGGCACGACTAACAGAGGATACTCCACACATATACCTGCTAGCTTAATTTGTGCCAGGTAATCTCACCACTAATGAACCCATCTCTGGAAAAAGTTATTAAGTGACAGCGAGTTTATGACAATAAAGGAACAATGTAACTGACTTTCCACAAAAGACAGTCCGGGTCTAGTGAATATGCCTTGGATGCCTACATCAATGGATTGCCAGGGGTCCACAGCTAACATTCACATTGTACTGAGTATCATATATCATGACCTGTCAGAAAATTTATAAGAAACAAGCCAGATTTTCTATGTACATATTAAGAATCACTTTCATATATTCTATGAAAATGACCTTCAGTGATTTCTTCCCCTCCAAGTTGAGCTGAAACATGCTAATTGTTGTAGCTGGACTGATCTTAATAAATACTTAACACGTTTGCTCAAACTGTACCATCCAATCCAATACACATTTAAGCTATTGTGTGATATAAATGGTTTCTTACAGCTGTTTAATAGTGTGTTTCTCCCTTTGCTATGAATTCTGGATATTAATGACTCAATATATGTTTAAATATATGCATCACAGCCCCCAGGACAGAAAGAAATAAGACTTGACCATGGGAAAGAGGGTGCTTCAGCTCTGCCAAGGATTAAGTCAGACATGGTTACTGAGAGGAAAAGACAGTATACACATTCTGATTTACTTTCTTCTCTCTCTTGGGCCTCTTCACACCTTAGCCAGAAAAAAGCCAAAAAAGCAGAACACAGGAATTTATGTAGCACTGTGGAATTGACAGAAGGCAGGTATGATATATTAGTATAGCAGAGAATCTGGCTTCTCCTCTACGAAGAATAGCTTGGATTGCCAAAGAAATTAAATTTGAGGCTTAAAGAATGTACATGTAAAATATCCACCAATGATACTAAACTCCTTAAGTGGTAAATCTCCTACTCTGTGAGACTTGGGTGCATGGGTCATACCCAAGAGATCTCTTTTGGAAATGTCCTTTGGAACCAGATAATCAGTTATTTCCATCCAAACTTTTTACTTTAAAACCTCATACTGAGATTAAAATTTAAAATAAAAATTGAGACAAGGACTTCCTACTGTTACAGTAATCACTAAAGAGGGAGATATTTAAGAAATTGGATAAGGGTGTTTCATGATTTATGGTTTTACTTGTTAACTGTATGACATTTTTAAAGTCCTAAAACAAATGGTCCTCTGTACATAATTTGAATCAGTCATTGTAGAATCTATTTAAAAGAAACTAAAATCAGGTAGAGCCTATATTTATACCAGAGCTAAAATGCAAGAGCAATAATTTGGGTGAGTACCCCCAGACTCTGCCAGAATAATTAATAACAAAGTCCCTCCAACTTCTGCTCACTGCCTGATTCTAAAATCATATCCTAATTTTCAGATATCTGTTATAATAGCACCCCAAATCCAGTACCAAAATCTGTATTAGTGATCTATTGCTGTGTTACAAATTACCACATTACCTAGTAGTTTAAACGGCAAACATTTATTATCTCATAATCTCTATGGATCAGTTATTCAGGAGCAGCTTGGCTGGTGGATTTGGCCCAGGGTCTCTCACAAGATTGCACTCCAGATGTTGGCTGAGCATGCAGTGATCTGAATGAAGCCATAACTGGGCTGACGGATCCACCTCCAAGATGGCTCATATGCATGAGTCTTAGCAAGAGGCCATGACTAAGTCAGGTCCTTACTAGTTCTCAGAAAGAGGGCTCATCTACTCCCAACAAGGGCTGCCATATAGGGCTTCTCGAGTGTCTTCACAGTGTGGCAGCTGACTGGCTTTCCCCAGAGAGAGTAATCCCAGAGAAAGGGAAGCAAGGACGGAGCCTTTTAGTGCTGAAAATTACGTACCATCAATTCTATTATATGCTATTCGTTAAAAGTGAATCACTAAGGACAGCCTACTCTTTTAGTGGGAAGATGGTATGAGGAATTAAGCTTTATCTCTTGAAGAGAGGTATATTAAATTACCTGTGAACATACTTTAAAACCACTCCAGGGGAGTATTAGGTTTAGAACAGAAACTTATAAATCATTATTTAGTGATTTCATCCTTATCTTGACCAAGGATTCAGATATCAAAATAACCAGAAAATAAAGACAGAGCTCTCTCAGATCAGCTCTAAGTTCAACATACCATTACCTAAAACCACAATAAGATATTACTACAACCCAATTTAGAATGACTAAATCTTTTTAAACAAAACATTGAAAATATAAAGTGTTTGAAAGGATCCAGAGCAATGGTAACTCTCATATATTGATGGTAGGAACATAAAATAGGACAGTCACTTACGAAAAGTCTGGTATTTTCTTATGAAGTTAAACATATCTTCACCATGTGATGCAACAGTGTTACTGCTAGATACTTTCCCAAGTGAAATGAAAATTTATGGCCACACAAAAGCTCATATGTGGGTTATGTTATTCAGAGTTCTCCAAAGAAACAGAACCAAGAGAGTGCGTGTGTACATGAAGAGATTTATTATAAGGGGTTGGTTCTGTGATTACAGAAGTTAACAAGTCTAAAATCTGCAGTGTAGGCCAGCAGGTTAGAGATGATAGTCCAGTTGGAGCCCAAAGGTCATCTGATTTAGAACCAGGGAAGAGCCAATGTTGCAGATAAGGTTCAAAGGCAATATGCAAGAGAATTCTCTCTTGAGGGGGGCTGGGGCAGGGAGAAGAGGTAACACTGAAGGCCACCCTTTTTGTTCTATTCAGACTTTCAAGTGTGGAATGAAGCCTACTTATAGGGAGAGTGATCTGTTTTACTCAAAATCTACTGATTTTCAATGTTAATCTCATCTAAAACCACCCTCACAGAAACACCCAGAATAATGTTTGACCAAATATCTGGGCACTTTGTTACCTGGACAAACTGATAACCAAAATTAACTACCACACTGCAGTTACAAAAACTTTATTCATGATCTCCAAAATCTAGAAATAACCCAAATATTCTTCAACTGGTAAATAATTAAGCCATGACATATTTATACAATGGGATACCATTCACCAATGATTAATTACTGACATATACAACAACATGAATGTATCTCAAATGCATTGTGCTAAGTGAAAGAAGCCAACTAAAAAACCTATGTACTATGTAATTGAATTTATATGACTTTCTGGAAAAGGCACATGTTAAAATCAGAGGAAGTGTTAACTACAGTGGGGAACAGGAAAATTCTGAGAGACATTGGAACAGTTCTTTATCTTCATTACACTAGTGCTTATATGACTGTGTTTGTAAAAACTCACACAATTGTGCATTCACTAAAATTTACAGACATAATTTACTGAATGTAAATTAAACATAAAATAAATGAAAAATCAAATCAACCACTTTACTCCTCATACATAAGGAACTGTATCGCATACACCTTAAAACCCACATCCACAGCTATGGTAAACAATGGTTAGAGACAAATACTAAACATCAACCAATTATTATCTTTGTCTCTGCATGAGTGTATGCTAAGTTGCTTCACTCGTGTCCGACTCTTTGCAATCCTATGGATTATGGTCGGCCAGGCTCCTCTGCCCATGAGACTCTTCAGGCAAGAATACTGGAGAGGATTGCCACGCTGTCCTCCAGGGGATCTTCCCAACCTAGGGATTGAACCCACCCATGTCTCTGCGTCTCTTATGTCTCCTGCACTGGCAGGTGGGTTCTTTACCACTAGCACCACTGGGAAGCCTTTCTTGTCTCTGCATCTCACCCAAATTGCCTCTTCCCAGCCGTTAATGTGAGAATCCTCACTGGTTACATGAAGTGCCATTGAACATCCCCTAGGCCTCTGCTTAGCTTACACAAAATCCAAGCCAATCACTTCTAATCAGTCCTCAATTAAAGAAATTTTAAAAGCACAAGCCACAGCAATCAAAGAGTCAAAAACTTCATTCACCGTTCAAAGAAAGGGGAAGATTCACCTCTAAAATGGCTACTCCTAGCTCCTGAAAATTAACCACAGCTGTTGATGAAAACTAGTCCAACTCCACAGGAAAGCCACAAAGCTGGCAACCTAAAAAGAGCAATCTGTCTCCCTGAACAACTTTTAATCATGATCCCTCAAGAACTCAAGGCCAAAGCTAACATACCATCCCCTGTCTGCTAAAACCTCATCATGGTTTACATACACCACTCTGGCATCTTCCAGAGGCAGTGGCCACACTTGTCCCTAATAAACCACTAAGCAGTTCACAATGAGGAATACAGTCTAATAATAATAATATAAAGCTCAAAAAATGCCTAAGGAGAGGGGGAACATATCCATGCAAATAAACTATAAGTGATTATACATCAGCAAAGAAAAATGGAGTTGCCAGCAATTGTTTTAGCCTAAGACAGTGTGGCTGGAAACTTGGATGTAGTTGGTGCTGTGAAATAAAGAAATATATCAGTTCTCTTTCTCATGACAGCGTTCTCTCCAGCTTCCTCACCTTGTCAACCCATCTCAAGTATTTCTTCTCAAGACTGGATGATCAACTCATATTGGGCTTTCACATCTTACAGAGGTTCCACGACCTTCATTATGCTTGTCTCTCATAATATTTCTTTGAGGTTTGGCACAGATATTCCAAAAACCGTGTTTCAGATCTTTGATACAACATTTTTTTTCCTAGTTGTCATATCTAAATAGTGACCCACTGTCTCTCATTTGAGCTGATTCATAAAATGCCTTCATTTTTGTGACCTGTCAAGCTTTCTCTGCCTAAATAAATGAATCTAGTTAATTAGAGTGTTATATAGTCTCTATAGAAATCATATCACTGCCATAAGCTAATTAAATATATTTACTGGATCAGGATCATAAGATTTCAACCTTTACACAAACAAGCATTTTGATACTCTAGGACACATCTTCAAAAATAATGTCTCAAAGAAACACACCATGAGAATACCTTCTATTCAGTAGTTTTAATGGACTTTATTGAAGTATAATTTCTATACAATAAAGTTCACTAAATTTAAGGGCATAATTCAGTGTTTGGACAAATGTATACGGTCATATACTAGCCCCCAAAATCAAACAGAACATTCTATCATCTCAAAAACACTCCTTCATTTCTCCTTGCTGTCAGATCCCCTTCCCACTGACTCATCACTGGCTACTTCCAATCTTTATAGTGTCACCAGAGTTATTCCTTTATAAAATGTCATATAAATAAAACCACACATCTCCTAGCCTTTTTCACCTGTCTTCTATCACAGAGAATGTTTTTGAAATTTTGTTGCTGTATCACTAAGTTTTTCCATTTTGTTGTTGAGTAGTATTCCACTCAGAATACTCAGAAATATCACAATTTCTGCATCCATTCACCACCTGATTGACATTTAGATTATTTCCAGTCTGGGGATATTATAAATAAAGTACTTATAGATGTTCACAGAAGACCTTTTGCATTGACGTGCATTTTTATTTCTCAGAAGTAAATATCTAGGAAAGGAATTAGCAGATCGTGTAACTACAGCCATTCTAATTTTAGTCATTCAGGGAGGGAGGGGAGGATAGGAGTGTGCTTAGTCACTCAGTCATATCTGACTCTCTGCAACCCTTTGGACTGTAGCCCACCTAGCTCCTCTGTCCATGGAAATTTTCAGGCAAGAAAAGTCCCATGGATAGGGTAGAGTGGGTTGCCATTTCCTACTCCCGGTGATCTTCCCAACGCAGAGATCAAACTTGAATATCCTGTGTCACCTGCACTGCAGGCAGATTCTTTACCTGCTGAGCCATCAGGGAAGCACAGGGAATGGCATCTAACTGCAGTCTCTTATTTCTCTTATAATTAATTATAGTGAGCATATTTCCATCTCATAACTGCCACTGACATAGCTTTCTGGTAAAGTGTCTATCAAAATATTTACCCATTTATAAAGTTTCTTCTCTTCTTGAAAAAGTTTTAATATGTTTCAGGTCCATTCAGAGATATACGTATTGAACTACTTTCTCCCATGTCTATGGCTTACATTTGCAATTTCTTAACAGTGTCTTTTGAATATGTTGTTTTTTCTTTTTTTAATGAAGTATAATTTGCCAAGGTAGCGTTTTGTGACCTCCCAAGAAAAATCTTCACCTAACATTAAGTCACAAGGATGTTCTCCTATAGTTTCTCCTGGAAAGTTTACAGTTTTCTTTCTTCTATTTAGATCTCTGATCCAGCTGAATAATCTTTTTTTAATTTTGAAGTAAAAGTCATATAAAGGTTTGATGTTTGCAAATGAATACCAAATTATTTTAGCACCATTTTTTGGATATAATATTCTTTCCCTTATTAAATTACCTTGGCATATTTTTTGAAAACCAATTAGCCATATAAATGTGGGTCTATTTCTAGATTGTCTCTTCTGTTCCATTTATCCACAGGTCTGTCCTTAAAGCAATAACACACTGTTTTAATTACTACAATTTTACTGTTGTCCTTAAATCAGGTTGTATAAATCCTCTAACTTTGGTCTTCTTTTCCAAACTGTATTTGCTACTTAAGATCCTCATATTTCCATATATATTTTATAATCAGGTTGCCAGATTCTATAAAAAAAAATAAATAACCCTCTTCTAGAATTTTTAGTGAAGTTGTTGTTTAGTGACTCAGTTTTGTCCAACTCTTTGTGACCCCATGGACTGTAGTCCACCAAGCTCCTTGGTCCATGGGATCTCCCAGCCAAGAATTCTGGGAGTGGATTGCCATTTATTTCTCCAGGGCATCCTCCCAACACAAGGATTGAATCCACATCTCTATGTCTTTTGCATTTCAGGCAGATTTTTATCACTGAGCAACATGGTAGCCCCCTTTTTGGGATCACATTGAACAATAGATCAATTTGAGAGGAAATAACACTTTATATTATAATCTTCTGATACATGAGCAGAATCTCTCTAAGTTTTCTTTATTTAAGTGTTCTTTAGACTTCATAGTATTTTGCAATTTGGGACATACAGACGTTGCACATATTTTTATATATTTATTCCTAAATATTTCATGTTTTATGCTATTATAAATGGTACTATTTCTAATTATTCATTGCTAATACAGAGATAAAAATTATATTTATAAATTAGAATCATGTGATCTTTTTGGACACGTGTATTAGTTTTAAAAGCTTTTTTGTAAATTCTGTTTTCTCCATAGACAACCAAATTGTCTCCAAAGAAAAACAGTTGAATGTCTTCCTTTCCAATATACTATTCATTTACAGTGTGGCTCTCTAGTAACAATGAGGAATAGTAATGGTAAGAGAAAACATACTTGCCTCCTTCCTAATCTCAGAGGAAAGCATTTGGTCTTTCAAGGAGTTTTACATCTATCTTCATAAAGCATAATGGTTTATCATTTCCTTTTATTACAATATCTTTAGCTGATATTATGATCAGAATAATGCAGGACTCCTAAAATAAACTGTGAAGCCCCTTCACTTATTTACTGGAAGAGTTTGTATACATTAGTCTTATTTGTCCCTCAAAAAGCTTGGTAGAATTCACAAGAGAAGGCATCTCGGTAGGTCATTTTCTTTAAAGGAAGGTCTTAACTACAAATTCAAATGTGTGTGTGTGTGTGTGTGTGTATACATTCTCATGGTATCTATTTTTAAATAAATCTAGTAGCTTATATCTTTTAAGAAATTTGCCTAGTTCATCTCTACACATGGCATAAAGCTGGATGGATAATATATCTTATCCATCTAATGCCTATAGTATTGGTAAGGATGCCTCTGGTTACATTCCTGATATTGGTAATTTGTGCCTCTATCTTTTTCTTTTTTCACTAATCAGTCTGACTTGAAAATTATCTATTTTATTACATTAATATTTTATTAACATATGGTTTTTAACATTCTTTTTTTTTAATTTTATTTTATTTTTAAACTTTACAAATTGTCTCTAGAGTTTGTTTTGTATTTCACTGAGTTTTGCTCTTTTCATAATTATTTTGCTCCTTATTTTGTTCAATTTGTTCTTGTTCTTCTAGTTTTTTTTTTTTAAGATGGAAGTTTGAATCACTGATTTTGGGACCTCTTTTTTCTAATACAAATATTTAAAGGCATAAATTTCCCTCTAAGCAATGTTAAGACTTCTTTCACAAATTTTGGTAGGTTGCAATTTTAATTCATTTCAAAACTTTTTCTCATACATCATGTCTTTTCTTTCTGGGCTCATGAGTTATTTAGCTTTGTAACATTTGATTGATTAATTGGAGATATTCTAGATATCTTTCTGGTATTCATCTCTAGTTTAAATCTATTATGATGAGAGAACATATTTAAAATGTGAGATACCCTTTGTAGCCCAGAATACAATCTATCTTATAAATGTTCTATGTATATGGAAAAAAATACATATTCTGTTGTCATTAGGGGAGATGTTTTATAATATCAATTAAGTCAAATTGGCTATTAATATTTTTCAAGTGTTCTGTATCTTATTGATTTTCTATCTACTTATTGATTTTCTATCTACTTGTTCTATACACTAGTAAGAGTAAGAATCATCAATATATTTGATTATAATTGTGGGTTTGTCTGTTTTTCTTTTGTAATCAATTATCATTTGTTTCTTCATTTATTTTCAAAGTCTATTATTAGGTATATAGATATTTACTTTGAACTGTACAGTCCCCTTGATGAGTTGATCCTTTTGTTATTTTGAAATGAAAATCTACATTATCCCTGGTAATACTCCTTGCTCTGAGTCTATATTAATATTAATACAGCCATGAAATTTTAGGCCATTTTTCTTAAAATGTCCTTTGTGATTCCTGTCTCTCCTCCCTTCATGGGACTCCAATTATACATATGGGAAACCATTATTATCCAGAGCTCACTGAACCTCTGTACATTATATTTCTCTAATTTTCCTTTTGGATCATTGTTACATATTCAAACTCATCTTTATTCCCAAGGTCAGATATTTGAATTTATTTTGTAAAGAAAGTACTGAGTAGGAGAATAACATACAGAATGCATTTTTACATTTTGATTAACATAACCAGAATGTACAGAATTTTTTCTGAAAGAATGATTCAATAAAATTCCAAGAGATCAATACAGAAATTCAGATACAAAGAGATCAAAGGTTACATGGGACTGTTGCAAAGAGAACTGAAATAAAAATAAGTGTGAAGTAAATATTTCAAAGGGAAATTTATAAAATGTAGTAGAGTATATAAAAATACCAAGACGGATATATCAAGATTAAATTGTTTCAAGTCTTAGTGACCATAAAAATGATGACATCATATAGGAGACATACATATAGCTTAGATAAGAAAAGCAATAAAAATAAATTTTAGACTAACCTCAGATATACAGATGACACCACCCTAATGGCAGAAAGTGAAGAGAAACTAAAGAGCCTCTTAATGAAGGTGAAAGGAGAATGAAAAGGCTGGCTTAAAACTCAACATTCAAAAAACTAAAATCATGGCATCAGGTCCCATCACTTTATGGCAAACAGATGGGGAAAAAATGGAAACAGTGACAAACTTCATTTTCTTGGGCACCAAAGTCACTGCAGACAGTGTTTTCAACCATGAAATTAAAACATGCTTACTCCTTGGAAGAAGAGCTATGACAACCTAGATAGCATATTAAAAAGCAGAAACATCACTTTGCTAACAAAGGTTCATATAGTCAAAGCTATGGTTTTTCCAGTAGTCATGTACAGGTGTGAGAGTTTACAGACCATAAAGAAGGCTGAGCATCAAAACTGATGCCTTTGAACTGATGCTGGAGAAGACTCTTGAGAATCCCTTGGACAGCAAGGAGGTCAAACTAGTCATTCCAAAAGGAAATCAACCCTGAATATTCACTGGAAGAACTGATGGTGAAGCTGAAGAAGCTCCAATATAATTTGGCCACCTGATGCTAAGAGCCAACTCATTGGAAAAGTCCCTGATGCTGGGAAAGACTGAGGGCAAGAGGAAAAGGGAGCAGCAGAAGATGAGATGGTTGGATGGCATCACTGACTCAATGGATGTGAGTTTCAGCAAACTTTGGGATATAGTAAAGGACAGGGAAGCCTGGTGTGCTGCAGTCCATGGGGTCACAAACAGTCAGACATAACTGAGTGACTGAACAACAACATTTACAGGGAACTATACCAGTGTAAGTATCATGGAAGAAATTGAGTATAAATAAGTGAGGCTCAGGTGAAAAGTCAACCTTAATACCTACATTCAATCATAATTAGAATAATTTAACCAAAAGAAGGATCAATAATTATCTATGCAAGAAATTATATAATGAGAAAGGCATAGTAGGCCAAGGGACTATAATCATACATAGAGAAGCACAGATGAACATATAAAAAGCAAAACAAATAAAAGGATATCTCAAGAGATAAAAGGGAATATAGCATAGCTTAAAGTCATAAAAGTTAGTAGAAGAGTAATTAAACTTTTAATATTACAAACTGGAGTTTTAATATTACAAATTCTGCGGAAATCTAAAGAAAAAAAAATAACTGAGAAAATGACACCTTTGTGAATTCAACATGGACAGAGCCAAAGTAACATATAAATGTTTAATAATCCTTAACAGAAATGAAGCAGTAGCAACAGAGTTAGGCTGGAAGAAATTTACTTAAAGATCACTAAAGTGTTCCACCATTCTCTGACAACCAGGTATAAAAGAACAATTTCTAACCACACACAAAGGACTTCAAGTATGCAGACCTTTAACCACCAGTAAAATACCTAAATTAGGAACAGGGGTTACAGTGAAGGGCCATAAAAGATATGCTTTAAATCAGAGTGTTTTAACATTCACATTTCCACAAAACAAGTATTTCCTTAAAACATCAACACTGACTGTAATAAACTTCTGACCCTAACTTAACTTGGGTTTACATTAAGTTTATAGACTTAAAAGTAAAGTTACAATTGAAACAGAACTACAAATGGTCTCCAAGTTTTAAGATACAAATAACAGTGTATCCAAAAAGTAAAATTCACATTTGTCCTTTCAGTTCAGTTCAGTCGCTCAGTTGCGTCTGACTCTTTGCGACCCCATGAACTGCAGTGCGCCAGGCCTCCCTGTCCATCACCAACTCCTGGAGTTCACTCAAACTCATGTCCATCAAGTCGGTGATGCCATCCAGCCATCATATCCTGTCATCCCCTTCTCCTCCTGCCCCCAATCCCTCCCAGCATCAAAGTCTTTTCCAATGAGTCAACTCTTTGCATGAGGTGGCCAAAGTATTGGAGTTTCAGCTTTAGCATCAGTCCTTCCAAAAAACACCCAGGACTGATCTCCTTTAGCATGGACTGGCTGGATCTCCTTGCAGTCCAAGGGACTCTCAAGAGTCTTCTCCAACACCACAGTTCAGAAGCATCAATTCTTCGACACTCAGCTTTCTTCACAGTCCAACTCTCACATCCATACATGACCACTGGAAAAACCATAGCCTTGATTAGATGGACCTTTGTTGGCAAAGCAATCTCTCTGCTTTTTAATATGTTATCTAGGTTGGTCATAACTTTCCTTCCAAGGAGTAAGCATCTTTTAATTTCATGGCTGCAATCACCATCTGCAGTCATTTGGGAGCCCCCAAAAATAAAGTCTGACACTGTTTCCACCGTTTCCCCATCTACTTCCCATGAAGTGATGGGACCAGATGCCATGATCTTGGTTTTCTGAGTGTTTAGCTTTAAGCCAACTTTGTCACTCTCCTCTTTCACTTTCATCAAGAGGCTTTTGAGTTCCTCTTCACTTTCTGCCATAAGGGTGGTGTCATCTGCATATCTGAGGTAATTGATATTTCTCCCAGCAATCTTGATTCCAGCTTGTGCTTCTTCCAGCCCAGTATTTCTCATGATGCACTCTGCATATAAGTTAAATAAGCAGTCCTTTAACCATTTGTAAATATATTTCAAATAAATCTAATCTATAACTCTATAGGAAGTAAAGTGATTTATTTGGTAACTAGTTTCCATAATTCCATACCTCATACAGTTTTATTCAACTATATTCCCTTTACTTTTATGGGCAAACCATACTCCCAGCATATCTGGATTTTAAGAATCTGAAATACATGTCCCAAACCATTTGCTGCAGAGTTTGAAGAAAAGTTCCCTTTAAAACTTATGCACAATAATTGAATTAACTCTGTCTTGACTTTACTTTGGTAATACTTTGGCCACCTAATGTGAAGAACTGACTCATTTGAAAAGACTCTGATGCTGGGAAAGATTAATAGGAGGAGAAGGGGATGACAGAGGATGAGATGGTTGGTTGGCATCACTGACTCGATGGACATGAGTTTGAGCAAGCTCCAGGCGGTGGTGATGGACAGGGAGGCCTGGCATGCTGCAGTCCATGGGGTTGCAAAGAATTGGACACAACTGAGCAAATGAACTGAACTGACTTTTATTTAAAATCAGATACTTCTAGTGATAAATTATTAATAGATGAAAACAAACTTTTGAAATTACATAAGTTTTCACCACTTAAATCTGTTGCATGTTTAAATGGGAATAATAACAGAGTCAAAATTTTTTATATCTTCCATGAAATTGACTATAGTTTGATAAAGTCAGAAAGCTTTAATATAGCCAACCTAAAGAAATGAAAAAAAAATTTTTTTTTCAGGTCCTACTTCCTAGTTACCTGTCCTGCCTCTTTCTATAAACACCATTATACTTCATAATACATGACTCAGTACATTAAAAATTCAAGAGAATTGACAGAAATTTATGAGAAATAATAATAAAGTTCAAGAAGACTGTTAGAATAATAAAGTCTAAAAAGATTGTTAGATACAAGATCAGAAAACAAAATTAATGTTTTTCCAAACACCAACAAACAGTACCGAAATAGCTATGTCAGAAGTGGTTCTGTCTGAAAGTAAGAGCAAAATTATAGTTACTTAAACAAATAAAAGTTTATTTTTCTCACAGGGCAAGAAATCTGGAGATAAGCAGGCACCTGACTCAGCTGCTCTACAATGTCAGTATCTGAGGGCTTCTTCCATCTGATTGCCATGTTTCTAACACTTGTGTTTTGTCATTTCTTATTCACAGAAATACTGAAGTAGCTCTAAGTACCATGTCTTCATATTTGCATGTCTAAGCACCATGTCTTCGCATTTCCTCTTCATACAAGCAGGGAGGACAGGGAAAAGGTATCAGCAGTAACACACCTGCCTTTTGCCAGGGAAAAAAAAAAGTTCCTAATAATCACCCTTCAAAAGACTTCTTAAGTGTCACTGGCCAGAACTAGGTCACATGGCCACCTCAAGCTGCAGACAAAGTTAAGAAGTGCTACTAGATTAGCCAATACACAGAGCCTGCACAGACTTTTCTTTAAAATGAATCAATATATATAAGGTAATGAGAAATGAAATTTAATAAAAGATATGGAAAAGCTTAAGAGAGAAAACTATAAGAATTTACTGAAAGACATAAAATGAGACTTAAATATGCAGTAAGATATATTTAAGAAATGAAAGAATTAACCCTGTAAAGGCAGCAATCACTTCCTAGTTAACCTATGAATCAATGGAATTCCAATTAGATCCCAATTTTCTGTAGAAATTCAAAGTTTATCATAAATTTTACCAACCTTAGTTACATCTGGTCACCTCTAAAGATGGGTGGCAGATAAAAAAGGTAGAAAAATGTGTTTTTACCTATATCTATAGTATTTCATTTCTCTAAATAGATAACTACCCTGAACATGGATAGTAAGCAAGAAATAAATTTGTATTGTGTTAAGCCATGTGATTTAGGAGTTCTTTGTTAACTCAGCATGACTAATTTATTTGGCTCCTATAGAGAGAAAGATACAAATAATGGGTAAGTAAATTATGAACTGAAATCAAAATGTAAAAGAAAGTAGAGACCAATGTTTTAATGAAACAGACATTAACCCAGCTAAATATACATAGTAAGCACATCACACATTAAATTTTACCCAAACATTCCCATTTTACCAGTTACACAAATCTTTATTAAAATGAAGTTTCTGCAATGCAACGTTTAGCCCTGATAAGCTATGGGTGGGTAGAAAAAGGCAATGTGCAGTCACCACATGAGGTTAGATTACATTCATGACTAATAAGCCAGGGATGGAAAATCTTATTGGAAGAAGATGGAAACAGAAAGTAGGACCCAATGCAGCATACCAGAATTGGAAGTTCAGCTTCCCTTGGGATAGGCTGAGGAACAACAGCAAGAGCTACAGTATGCATACTGATTCTGAGAAGCCCGATGCTCCCTAAGCCATCACTATTTTGCTAACCCCAAAGAACTTAACACAAACCATCCCTTTGTCCCTATTTGTTTCTCCCCACCATGACCTCTGCCCTAAAAAATAAGATCTTCAGATTCTTGCATTAAACAGCATCAGTAAGACCACATCCACATCTAGGGCAGAAAGAAGAGTTAGTTTCCAGGTGTCCTTGATCAATATCTCTGCCTCTTGCTTTCCAGTAAAGCCCATTTATCCTCAGTCTATCCACTGAGTCAAAAATCTTAAATGCATATTTGATGTACATTTAGTCTAAGGACGAAAATCCATTTATCTCACATTATCTTTGAGATGATCTTTAAGTCTTAGGTAATGTAGTCAACTAGTAAAGCTGAAAAGAAAGGTAAGCTAAGTGTAAAAAAGGCCTATGAAACAAAGTAAAACAAAAGTGATGATTGGCCACTGAAAGACTACAAAGAAGCAAAGAGGCAAGCAGAGCCGGCAAGTCCCAGTAGGGGATGAAACTGACAAGGGAGCAAAGAAAACCCATGGTATAGTTCTGTGTGACTGCACTGCTTGACAAATTTTACATATTTGACTTCAGTAGTAATCAAAAAATCATTTAACATGTAAATAATTATTATATTCTATTCCTCCCCATCTAACATTCAAAACAGTGATGAAAAAAGAACTATACATATTGTGGATGAGGGTGAAGAGGATGGACACTCGCATACACTGTAAATGAGAGCATTCATTGGTATAATCACTTTCGGAAGTATCATATTATGGATCAAACATTTTAAATGCTCAAAAATTACCACCTAGTACTTCTATTTATATTAGGATATCTCAGGAAATAACAGCACAGATTACAGAGTAATTCATAAAGAAAAAATGTGTGCAGTCTAAAAAAGCAAACAAGATGACATGTTAAATCATGAAACATCCATATAGTGAAATTCCTGAAAAGACTGAAAATAAATAATAGAAAGCTACTGAAGAATGAGAATATATGACAGTATTTTCATTAAGGGTATGTTATAAAATAGTATATACATTATAATATCATTTTGTAAAATATACATACATATACATTCATGCCCAAACATGTGGACGCACTCCCATAATGACTAAATAAAATACAGTTTTGCAAAACCACTTATCTCTGGATCATAGGCATCTTGTTGTTCTTGTTCTTGTTGGTGGTGGTGGTGTTGTTCAGTAGCTAAGTCATGTCTGATTCTTTGTGACCCCACGAACTGCAGCATGCCATGCTTCTACGTCCTCAGTATCTCCCTGCATTTGCTCAAAATCATGTTCATTGAGTCAGTGATGCCATCCAACCAACCATCTCATCCTCTGTCACCCGATTCTCCTCTTGCCTTCAATCTTTCCCAGCATCAGGGTCTTTTCCAGTGAGTACATTGTTCACATAAAGATGCCAAAGGATTGGAGCTTCAGCTTTACCATCTGTCCTTCCAATGAATATTTAGGGTTATTTCCTTTAGGATTGACTGGTTTGATCTCCTTACTTTAAGAGTCTTCTCCAGCACCACAGTTAGAAAGCATCAATTTTTCAGCACTCACCCTTCTTTACGGTTCTGCTCTCACATCCATACATGACTACTGGAAAAACCGTATCTTTGATTAGATGGACCTTCATCAGCAAAGTGATGTCTCTGATTTTTAATACACTGACTAGGTTTGTCATAGCTTTCCTTCCAAGGAGCAAGTGTCTCTTATTTTCATGGCTGGTGTCACCATCTGCTGTGATTTTGGAGCCCAGGAATATGAAATCTGACAGTTTCCAATTTTTCCTCAACTATATGCTATGAAGTGATGTGACCAGATGCCATGAACTTCATTTTTTGAACTTTGAGTTTTAAGCCAGCTTTTTCACTCTCCTCTTTCACCTTCGTCAAGAGGCTCTTTAGTTCTTCTTTGCTTTCTACCATTTAAAGTGGTATCATCTGCATATCTGAGCTTTTTGATATTTCCCCTATCAATCTTTATTCTAGCTAGTGAGTCATCCAACCAGCATTTCATATGATGTACTCTGCATATAAGTTCAATAATCAGGATGACAATATACAGTCCTTTCCCAATTTTGAACCATTGTTCCATTTCCAGTTCAAACTGTTGCTTCTTTCTCTGCATACAGGTTTCTCAGAAGGCAGGTAAGGTGATATGATATTCCCATTTTTTTCAAGAATATTCGATAGTTTGTTGTGATCCAAGCAGCCAAAGGCTTTAGTGTAGTCAATGAAGGAGAATTAGATATCTTTTTTGGAATTCCCTTGCTTTCCTTTTGATGTAGCAGATGTTGGCAATCTGATTTCTGGTTCCTCAACCTTTTCTGTATCCAGCTTGTACATCTGGAAGTCCCCGGTTCACTTACTCTTGAGGCCTAACTTGAAGGATTTTGAGCATAATCTTTCTAGCATATGAAAGGAGTACAACTGTACCATACTATTGAACTGTGGTGTTGGAGAAGATTCTTGAGAGTCCCTTGAACTGCAAGGAGATCAAACCAGTTTATCCTAAAGGAAATCAGTCCTGAATATTCATTGGAAGGACTGATGCTAAAAGCTGAAGCTCTAATACTTTGTCCATGTGTTAGCGAAGAACTTACTCATTTGAAATGACTCTGATGCTGGGAAGATTGAAGGCAGGAGGAGAAGGGGACAACAGAGGATGAGATGGTTGGACAGTATCACTGACTCAAAGGACATGAGTTTGAGCAAGCTCCGGGAGTTGGTGATGGACAGGGAAGCCTGGCGTGCTACAGTTCATGAGGTCGCAAAGAGTTGGACATAACTGAGTGACTGAACTGAACTGAACTGTACCATAATTTGAACATTCTTTGGTATTGCTCTTCTTTGGGATTGCAATGAAAACTGACCTTTTCCAGTCCTGTGGACATTGCTTAAATTTCCAAATTTTCTGGCATACTGAATGCAGCACTTTAACAGGATCATCTTTTAGAACCCGAAATAGCTCAGCTGGAATTCCATCACCTCCACTAGCTTTGTTTGTAGCAATGCTTCCTAAGGCCCATTTGACTTCATACTCCAACATGCCTGGCTCTAGGTCAGTGACCACACCATCATAGCTATCTGGGTCATTACGAGCTTTTTTATAGAGTTCTTCTGTCTATTCTTACCACCCCTTATTGATCTCTTCTGCTTGTTTGGTCCTTGCCATCTTTGTCCTTTACTGTATCTATCTTTGCATGAAAATGTTCCTTTGGTATCTCCAATTTTCTTAAAGAGATATCTAGTCTTTCCCATTCTATTGTTTTCCTCTATTTCTCTGCATTGTTCACTCAAGAAGGCTTTCTTATCTCTCCTTCCTATTCTCTGGAACTCTGCAGTCAGTTGGCTATATCTTTCCCTTTCACCTTTGCCTTTCACATCTCTTCTTTTCTCAGATATTTATCAGACCTCCTCAGAAAACCACTTTGTCTTTTTGTATTTCTTATTCTTGGGAATGTTTTTAGTCACCACCTACTGTATGGTACAGATTCCCATCCATACTTCCTTGGGCACTTTGCAGACCAGATCTAGTCCCTTGAATCTATTCACCACCTCCCCTGCATAAACATACACTATTTGATTCAGGTCATACCTGAATGCTGTAATGGTTTTCCCTACTTTCTTCAATTTGGGTCTGAATTTTGCAATAAGGAGCTGATGATCTGAGCCACAGTCAACTCCAGGTCTTGTTTTTGCTGACAGGATAGAGCTTCTTCATCTTTGGCTGCAAAGATTATAATCAATCTGAGTATTGACCATGTGTTGATCTCCATGTGTAGAGTTGTCTCTTGTGTCATTGGAAGACGGTGTTTGCTATGACCACTGTGTTCTCTTGGCAAAACTCTGTTAACCTTTGTCCTGCTTCATTTTGTACTCCAAGGCCAAACTTACCTATTACTCCAGGTATCTCTTGACTTCTTACTTTTGCATTCCAGTCCCCTATGATGAAAGGGACTTCTTTTTGGGGTGTTAGTTCTAGATAGTCTTATAGGTCTTCATAGAGTTGTTCAGCTTCAACTTCTTTGGCATTAATATCTGGGGCATAGGCTTGGATTACTGTAATGCTGAATGGTTTGCCTTAGAAGTGAACTGAGATCATTCTGTTGTTTTTGAGATTGCAACCATGTACTGCATTATGGACTCTTTTGTTGACCATGAGGGCTACACCATTCCTTCTAAGGGATTCTTGCCCACAGTAGTAGATATAATGGGTCATCTGAATTAAATTCACCCATTCTGATCCATTTTAGTTTACTGAATCCTAAAATGTCAGTGTCCCCTCTTGCCATCTCCTGTTTGACCACATCCAATTTACCATGATTCACGGACCAAACATTCCAGGTTCCTATGCAATACTGTTCTTTACAGCAATGGACTTTACTTTCACCACCAGACACAACCACAACTGGGTACCATTTCCTCTTTGGCTCAACCTCTTCATTCTTTCCGTAGCTATTTCTCTGTTCTTCCCCAGTAGTATATTGAACACCTACCAACCTGGGGTGCTCATCTTTCAGTGTCATAGCTTTTTTCCTTTTCATACACTGCTCATGGGTTTCTCTGGGCAAGAATATTGAAGTCGTTTGCCATTCCCTTCTCCAGTACACCACGTTTTGTCAAGCCCTAACTAGCAGGGACATGACCTTCAGCTGCTCCACAGAGCTGAATGACATACCTGGTGCCCTGGTTGTCCTACTGCTGGTCCTCACTGGGTGTATAAACCTTCACTAGCCATCTAGTAACAGTCAATGAGCAGCCCTGGATCGAGGCAATGACCCTGCTGGAGTGGCTGGGAAACCGGGTCTTGGGGAGGCTGGAGTCAATGTTGGAGGACACCCAGGAGCCTAGCGCTCCCTGGTCTCTCTGTTACCACTGGCCTGGGGCCGATCTCCTACCCAAGGGTCGCTATCCACACTGTAACCCATCTGCCGCCAGTGCCAAACCCTGGCCCCAGCCTTTCCTTTCCTCCAGCTCCGCAGGAAGGAGCTGGGGGCACTGGTCATTACCCTGCTCCCACCTTTATTGTGATCTCTGGTTACTTCCCAGGCCGCGAACACCTCTTTAGGCTGCCGCTGCCATGTCAACCCACAGCCATCTTGCTGTTGGGCAGCTTGGCAGTTTTATTTGGGCTTTTCTTTGATGTAGGACATTTCAAGGTTCCCAAGGAACACACTTGGAGAAGGCAATGGCACCCCATTCCAGTACTCTTGCCTAGAAAATCCCATGGACAGCCTACCCTGGTAGGCTGCAGTCCATGGGGTCGCTAGAGTCGGACACGACTGAGCAACTTCACTTTCACTTTTCACTTTCATGCACTGGAGAAGGAAATGGCAACCCACTCCAGTGTTCTTGCCTGGAGAATCCCAGGGACGGGAAGCCTGGTGGGCTGCCATCTATGGGGTCGCCCAGAGTCGGACACGACTGAAGCGACACAGCAGCAGCAGCAGAAGGAACACACTAAATAAAAAAGTTCTATGTCACTGGTTCTTATTTTGCTGAGTATTCCAGCTGAGGGGAAGAGCTGTACTATCTAAGACAACAGAGGGACAACCAACTGGAAAAGTTAGGGATGTAACTTGTAAAAAAAGAAAGAGAAACAAGGGACAGAGAAGAAAGATGATTACAGTATTTTAAGAAGTTTTGCACTGTAGTATGCAGTTGAACTGCTTTCATGAGAATTTCAGAAAATGCTGCAGCACTTGACAATACTTTTAGAGTTGGCTTTATGGTAGGGCTTGAGGGAAATGTTGCTTACTGGATCTGTTGATTTGTTTTGACTGAAGTTTTCAGAGATTCAACAAAAGGCTAAGCTTGGCCTCTAGGGGAATATTTTTATTTCATATAGGAGAAGACCAGGCCAGGCCCTCATAGTAAAGCAAAACTCTGGGCATCAATTCAAAGACGAAAAAAAGCAGATGGAATATAAATACTGCTAAGCAAAATACTCATCTTACTATCCAAGATATGATGGATCAGGCAGTGAGAGCTCATACAAAAGGTGATAGAAAGCAGAAACTCAAACAAGGAAGTCAGTTGGTATTGGTGAGGGCCAGAAACAGATGTCAGGAAGTAAGTCACTAGGAGACTCAAGTTCAAGGTAAGAAATTTGACTCATTTCAGCATAAGGTAAAATCTTCCACATTACAGAACTACAGGACTAATCAGAAGCCCATCTCCTGGGGAGTATATAATATACAACAGGAGTCAAATATTTTAAGGTAGAATCTTATAAAGAAAAGCAAATAATTTGGACACTGCAGTGCCAAAGATAGAGAACAACATTTACACAAACACTGGTCAATTAATTATTTTTCAGAAGCTCTTATTAAACTCCTCTGATTTATAAAAAGAATGTATCTAGAATGCAAACTTAATAAAACCCTAAAATTGAAGAAAGTCATGGTAGCAGATTTAGAAAAATAAAGAGTTTTGGAAGTCAAGCAAACTATTACACTTCTCATTTACTATGAATTCCTAAAGCCAGAAAATGTTATTCAAAGGTCAAAACTCCATTCCAAATACAAACTTTAGTACCAAAAACAAATAAATTGCCAATCATTTCTAGATTATGCAGTGCTCCTGCAAATTAATACTAACCAGAACAGCGTTTACGTGTATAAAAGTAAGAAGACTTTGCTTTGTGCCCTACCCCCAGCAATACTGACATCTGAGATAAAGAAGCTGGGGGAGAGTAAACTAAGCCTCATAAATACTCCAGATATAATTACAAACATCACAATAACTTTCCTACAGAAAAAGAGGGGGGAAAAGATTGCTTTTGCTATCACCAAGGCTAAAACAGAACACCTCATCAATAATATTATCTCTCTTTTACCTTAAAAAAAGGACACCAAGGAAAATATGGAAGAAAGAAAAATACTCAGTATCTGCTGACATTAATTTGAAAGGCACTTGGGTCCCATTGGATAAGGAAATGGCAACCCACTCCAGTACTCTTGCCTGGAAAATCCCATGGACAGAGGAGCCTGGTAGGCTCCAGTCCATGGGGTCGCCAAAAGTCGGACACGACTGAGTGACAGGTTTTGTTTGGTTGGTTGGTTTGGGCCCCATATTCTGAAACTCCCAGCTTGAACCCTGATTTCTTGGGTAACCTAGAACTGAAAATATGCTAAAACTAAACCTATTACAATCAACTTTCAATTCTATGCCATTATACCTGAATATTAAAAGAGAATACAGAAGCTCACAGGTCATAAATTTTCCCATATTTAAATAACAGTATGGTTCTCTGCATGTGACACTCTAATAAAATATATGCTCTATATTCTACCACAGGGTAGTGGCTCTATAAAAAGATGTGCTACATTTTTACTACTTGCAAGTATAAACTGTGCAAGATTAGGAGTGAAATCCTCTGAATTCATTGAGATTTTTAAGCTGATATTGAAAAACTGACAGTGATCAAGAGGCATGAAAAAGAACTAAGATGCTAGTGAAGATTCCAGAATAGTGCTAGGAAAGTGATTGATTGTTTAAGAATGTCTTTTTCTTGAAAGAAGATAGACACACGGCCAATAAACAATGAAAAGATGCTCAATATCACTAATTATTAGAGAAATGCAAATCAAAATTACAGTGAGGTATCAACTCACACCATTCAGAATGGATATCATCAAAAAATCTACAAATAAAGGCTGGAGAGGATGTGGAGAAAACAGAAACTTTCTACATTGTTGGTGGAAATGTAAACTGATACAGCAATTATAGACAACAGTATAGAGATTCTTTAAAAACTAGGAATAAATCAACCATATGGACCGGGCAATCCCACTACTAGGCATATACCCTAAGAAAGCCACAACTATAAGAGACACAAGTACCCCAGTGTTCACAGCAGCACTACATACAATAGCCAGAACATAGAAGCAACATAGATGTCCATCTAGAGATGAATGGATAAAGAAGATGTGGTACATATATACAATGGAAAATTCAGTCAGTCAGTTCAGTTCCTCAGTCATGTCTGACTATTTGCAACCCCATGGACTGCAGGACACCAGGCCTCCCTGTCCATCACAAACTCCCGGAATTCACACAAACTCATGCCCATTGAGTCGGTCATGCCATCCAACCATCTCATCCTCCGCCATCCCCACCTCGACCTGTCTTCAATGTTTCCCAGCATCAGGGTCTTTTTAAATGAGTCAGCTCTTTGCATTAGGTGGCCAAGTACTGGAGTTTCATCTTCAACATCAGTCCTTCCAATGAATATTCAGGACTGATCTCCTTTAAGATGGACTGGTTGGATCTCCTTGCAGTCCAAAGGACTCTCAAGAGTCTTCTCCAACACCACAGTTCAAAAGCATCAATTTTTCAGTGCTCAGCTTTCTTTATAGTTGAACTCTCCCATCCATACATGATTAATGGAAAAACCATATCCTTGACTAAACAGACCTTTGTTGGCAAAGTAATGTCTCTGCTTTTTAAAATGCTGTCTAGGTTGGTCATAACTTTTCTTCCAAGAAGCAAGTGTCTTTTAATTTCATGGCTGCAGTCACCATCTGCCGTGATTTTGAAGCCCAAAAAAATAAAGTCTGACACTGTTTCCCCATCTATTTGCCATGCAGTGAGCAACCGGATGCCATGTAGTGATGCAACTGGAGGCCATGATCTTTGTTTTCTGAATGTTGAGCTTTAAGCCAACTTTGTCACTCTCTTTCAGTTTCATCAAGAGGCTCTTTAGTTCCTCTTCACTTTCTTCCATAAGGGTGGTGTCATCTGCATATCTCAGGTTATTGATATTTCTCCCGGCAATCTTGATTCCAGCTTGTGCTTCTTCCAGCCCAACGTTTCTCACGATGTACTCTGCATATAAGTTAAATAAGCAGGGTAACAATATACAGCCTTGACGTACTCCTTTTCCTATTTGGAACCAGTCTGATGTTCCATGTCCAGTTCTAACTGTTGCTTCCTGACCTGCATACAGATTTCTCAAGAGACAGGTCAGGTGGTCTGGTATTTCCATCTCTTTCAGAATTTTCTACAGTTTATTGTGATCCACATAGTCAAAGGCTTTGGCACAGTCAATAAAGGAGAAGTAAATGATTTTCTGGAACTCTCTTGCTTTTTTCAATATCCAGCAGATGTTGGCAATTTGATCTATGGTTCCTCTTTTTTTTTTAATATAAATTTATTTAATTGGAGGTTAATTACTTTACAATATTGTATTGGTGTTGCTATACATCAACATGAATCCGCCACAGGTGTACACGTGTTCCCCATCCTGAACCCCTCACCCTCCTCCCTCCCCTTACTGGTCATCTCAGTGCACCAGCCCCAAACATCCAGTATCATGCATCGAAACCGCTTGAACATCTGGAAGTTCACGGTTCACATATTGTCGAGGCCTGGCTTGGAGAATTTTGAGCATTACTTTACTAGCGTTTGAGATGAGCGCAATTGTGAGGTAGTTTGAGCATTCTTTGGCATTGCCTTTCTTTGGGATTGGAATGAAAACTGACCTTTTCCACTCCTGTGCCACTGCTGCGTTTTCCAAATTTGCTGGCATATTGAGTACAGCACTTTCACAGCATCATCTTTCAGGATTTGAAGTAGCTCAACTGGAATTCCATCACCTCTACTAGCTTTGTTCATAGTGATGCTTTCTAAAGCCCACTTGACATCACATTCCAGGATGTCTGGCACTAGGTGAATGATCATACCATAGTCATTATCTTGGTCGTGAAGATCTTTTAATTTTTAGTATAAATATATTTATTTTAATTGGAGTTAAATTACTTTACAATATTGTATTGGTTTTGCTATACATCAACATGAATCCACCACAGGTATACGCGTGTTCCCATCCCGTACCCCCCTCCCTTCTCCCACCATGTACCATCCCTCTGGGTCGTC
>NW_011495026.1:4665050-4665613 GCF_000754665.1 Bison bison bison | reverse complement strand
GCGTTTGAGATGAGCGCAATTGTGAGGTAGTTTGAGCATTCTTTGGCATTGCCTTTCTTTGGGATTGGAATGAAAACTGACCTTTTCCACTCCTGTGCCACTGCTGCGTTTTCCAAATTTGCTGGCATATTGAGTACAGCACTTTCACAGCATCATCTTTCAGGATTTGAAGTAGCTCAACTGGAATTCCATCACCTCCACTAGCTTTGTTCATTGTGATGCTTCCTACAGCCCACCTGACTTCATGTTCCAGGATGTCTGGCTCTAGGTGAGTGATCACACTATTGTGACTGTCTGAGTCATGGAGATCTTTTTTGTACAGATTTTCTGTGTATTCTTGCCACCTCTTCTTAATATCTTCTGCTTCTGTTAGGTCCATACCATTTCTGTCCTTTATCGAGCCCATCTTTGCATGAAATATTCCCTTGGTATCTCTATTTTTCTTGAAGAGATCTCTAGTCTTTCCCATTCTGTTGTTTTCCTCTATTTCTTTGCACTGATCACTGAGGAAGGCTTTCTTATCTCTCCTTGCTATTCTTTGGAACTCTGCATTCAAATGGGTA
>NW_011495026.1:4655330-4664950 GCF_000754665.1 Bison bison bison | reverse complement strand
ACGCACTGTGTCTATCAGATCTAGTCCCTTAAATCTATTGCTCACTTCCACTGTATAATCGTTAGGGATTTGATTTAGGTCATACCTGAATGGTTAGTGGTTTTCCCTACGTTCTTCAATTTAAGTCTGAATTTGGCAATAAAGAGTTCATGATCTGAGCCATAGTCAGCTCCCAGTCTTGTTTTTGCTGATTGTATAGAGCTTCTCTATCTAGGCTGCAAAGAATATAATCAATCTGATTTCGGTATTGACCATGGTGGTGGTGATGTTCATGTGTAGAGTCTTCTCTCATGTTGCTGGAAGAGGGTGTTTGCTATGACCAGTGCTTTCTCTTCACAAAACTCTATTAGCCTTGCCCTGCTTCATTCTGTACTCCAAAGGCAAATTTGCCTGTTATTCCAGGTGTTTCTTGACTTCCTACTTTTGCATTCCAGTCCCCTATAATGAAAAGGACATTTCTTCTGGTGTTAGTTCTAGAAGGTCTTGTAGGTCTTCATAGAACTGTCCAACTTCAGCTTCTTCAGCATTACTGGTTGGGGCATAGACTTGAACTACTGTGATACTGAATGGTTTGCCTTGGAGATAGACACAGATCTTCTGCTATTTTTGAGACTCTGTCGTTTTTGAGGTTGCCATTAACCCCACCATAGAGCTGCCAGAACTTACAAGGACTGCGAAATAGACTCTTGGAGGGCACAACAGAACCTTTGCACCAGGAGAAGGGAGCAGTGACCCCACAGGAGACTGTCCCAGACTTGCCTGTGGATGTCTGGAAGTCTCTGGCGGAGATGTGGGTTGGTAAGAGTCTGCTGCAGGGTTGGGGGCACTGAGTGTAGCAGTACATGCAAGGGATCTTTTGAGGGAGGTCACCATTATCTTTACCTCTGCCATAGTTTAGCCCCAGGTAAACAGCAGGAGGGAACACAGCTCCACCCATCAACAGAAAATTGGATTAAGATTTACCCAATCTTAATCCACCAGAATAAGACCCAGTTTCCCCCTGAGTCTATCCCATCAGGAAGCTTCCATAAGCCTCTTATCCTTCTTCATATGAGGACAGGCGGACTGAAAATTACAGTCACAGAAAACTAACCAGTCTAATAACATGGACTATAGCCTTGTCTAAGTGAAACTATAAGCCATGGCATGTAGGGCCAACCAAGATGGATGGGTCATGGTGGAGAGTTCTGACAAAATGTGGCAAACAACTTCAGTATTCTTGCCTTGAGAACCCCACAAACAGTATGAAAAGGTAAAAACATAGGACACTGAAAGATGACCTCTGCAGGTTGGTAGGTGCTCAATATGGTACTTGAGGTCAGTAGAGAAATAACTCCAGAAAGAATGAAGAGATGAAGCCAAAGCAAAAGCAATACCCAATTGTGGATGTGACTGGTGATAGAAGCAAGGTCCGACGCTGTAAGAAGACTCTTGAGAGTCCCTTTGACTTCAAGGAGATCCAACCAGTCCATCCTAAAGGAGATCAGTCTTGAATGTTCACTGGAAGGACTGATGTTGAAGCTGAACTCCAATACTTTGGCCACCTGATGTGAAAAGCTGACTCATTTGAAAAGACCCTGATGCTGAAAGAGACTGAAGGTGAGAGAAGGGGCCGACATAGGTTTAAGTGGTTGGATAGCATCACCGACTCAATGGACATGAGTTTGAATAAACTCTGGAAGTTAATGATAGACAGGGAGGCCTGGCGTGCTGCAGTCCATGGGGTCGCAAAGAGTCAGACACGACTGAGCGACTGAACTGAACTTTACTCGATGGTGACCTCCTCCAAGAGGGCTTATGCCATACCCAAGTCTGCTGCACCCAGAGCCCCTGTCCCTGTGGCAGACCACCGCCAACCTGTACCTCCACAGGACGCACTCAAACACAGTTCTGTCTCAGTCTCTGTGGGGTCCCTGGGTTCTGGTTCTCAGAAGGTTTGTTTGAGCTCTCTGAGTGTCCTTGGAGGAAATAGGGTTTGATTTTAAGCATGAATTCACCCCTCCTACTATCTTGCTGGGGCTTCTCCTCTGCCCTTGGGCTGCATAGCACTGGAGTGGTGAGTGACCAAGAGGAGATACCGCACATCCAAGGTCAGGAGAGGTGGCTGTGCTTCACTGGACCAGCCGGGTGAAGATACCCCATGTCCAAGGTCAGAGAAAACCCAGTAAGACAGTAGGCACTGGAGCGGCTGTGAGGAAATACCCCACAATGGAATATTATTCAGCCATAAAAAACAAATTTGAGTCGATTCTAGTGAGGTAGATGAATCTAGAGCCTGTTACACAGAGTGAAGTCAGAAAAAAGAAAAACAAACATTGTATATTAACCTGTATGTATGTATGTATGTGTGTGTGTGTGTGTGTGTGTGTGTATATATGGAATGTAGAAAAATGGTACTGATGAATTTATTTGCAGGGAAGGAATGGAGACACAAATGTAGAGAATGGACTTTTGGACACAGTGGGAGAAGGAGAGAGTTGACAAATGGAGAAAGTAGGATCAACATATATACATTATCAGGTATAAAACAGATAGCTGGTGAGAACTTGCTGTGTAACACAGGGAGCCCAGCCTGGCATTTTGTGATGACTTACAGAGGCAGGATGGGCAGAGGGGATGGGAGGAAGAAGCTATATGTATAATTACAGTTGATCTGCATTGCTGTACAGCAGCAATCAACACATTATAAAGCAATTTTCCTCCAATAAAAAGTTATATTAAAAAAAAATAAAGAGATTGATTAACGTTGGCATTGGCCAAAAAGCATGTTGCAGTGCAGGTACATCTACAATGTAATTCACTGCATGAAGCCATACCTAAGATCGATATTACCCCAAAGGGGTGTTTTATAGTTCATGAGAATAGGGATGAGGTCTTACTCACTACTATAAAACCAATCCTGACATCAAGTAAATGCTCAATAGATTTGTACTGAGGAAATGAATTAATGCAAAAATGAATAGATCAGGCTCTGAGAAGAAATGAAATACAATGCGAAAGGGAACAATCTAAACAGCAAGCCTACCCTGTAACTCAACTTGAAGAATATTTGTTCAGACTCCAAAATCCTCTCCAACATAAAAGTGTGTATTGCTGCCCAGAAGCCTGAGCAGCACACACCTTGAGTACTTCAGTCCTGGTTCAGATTCCAGAAGAGCAGAGCCACTTACATGGTCTAAGCTGAACAGTGGTAGGAGAATGGACAAAGCTAACATGAAGTCACAAGAGCAAGAAAACATTAAGAGTAGCTATCACTTAGTGAATGTTACCACATGACAGATACTGTACTAACCATTTTCCAGGCTTTACTCATTTAAAAGTGAAAGTGAAAGTCACTCAGTCGTGTCCAACTCTTTGCAACCCCATGGACTATACAGTCCCTGGAATTCTCCCAGGCCAGAATACTGGAGAGGGTAGCCTTTCCCCTCTCCAGGGGATCTTCCCAACCCAGGGATTGAACCCAGGTCTCCTGCATTGCAGGCGGATTCTTTACCAGCTGAGCCACAAGGGAAGCCCAACACTTTCCAGGCTTTACTCATTTACTCTTCACAAAATACTTTGAGGTGTTCATTATTATTCTCATTTTACAGATGAGGAAACTGAGACCCACAGAGGTGAAGCTAACAGCATACTCAACAGCACACAGCTGATCTTAAAAATGAACCTAGGATTTGAACAAGAGCTGTGTAATCACAAAGACTTTTTTCTATTATAACACCATCTGGAATGATAGAGTTGCTCCTAGCTTCTGGAGGTTCTAACAGACTAATTACATTCAATCTTTTCAAGTTGATCCTAACCCTCAAAACCAATTTGCTGCAGCAGGTCATTATGACCACCCTGGAACACAGTTCTTTGTGACACTTCCAGACTTTGTGATCAAACACATTTCACATGAATGAGATGACTTTTAGAGCTAATTGACATCTTTTGTAATTTGGAGCAAAACTGAATAGGAGAAAAGAAAAAAAAAAGGTATGGGGAGAAGGGCAAGTAGGTGGGGGGAGAAAGTAAAAACAACAACAAGAGGACAAGGGTACAGAGGGAAAGGGGAAAACAGAGGCTGAGACAGACACCAGATTACTATTTGAAAGCTGTTACTCTGCTAAATGAAACCTGGTACTCCAGGGTCTTTGAAAAGTAAGTGTGAAAAAATGAGAGATTTTTGCCAATAGATCCAGTAAAAATAAGCAGTTACAACAGTATAGCCCATTGTTTTGAACCTTCCTTAGCCTACTTACTAAATTTAAACACAACAGCTAGTTTCATAAATTCTTTCCACTATTTTACCTCTGTTTTTTTAATGTAAGTTGAAATTGGAACATTCTCTGTTCCTTTTCTCCATCTTTCAAACAAGTCCTAATAACATTCTCTCAGACCCCTGCATGACCAAGACTCAAAATGCCTACACATGTCCAGCTATGTTTCTAAAGGTCTTTGGACAGCTTTTTTCTGGTGATCTCTTTATGACTTTATTCTTCCATTATTTCTACCTTTACTTTAAAAAAGGCTAGATTTAAGTGGTTCATCTAGTTTTACTTGTGTTATCTCCAGTAAAATTATACACAACTCTGCTATGAACTCCAAAACCAAGATGCAGTTTTACTTTTTACTTTCAAATCACTTTTATTAACTGCTTCCCTATGAAGCTTGTATCAAGTGGTTAATAATGTGAACAACACTACCCTAGCTGCCATACTGGATTTCCTAACCACTTACCCTCTGCTGTAACCACTATATCACACCATGAAGCACTAAAGTTGGATTTACCATTCACTAGGTTCCAGGCACTGGGCAAGGTGCCACTTCACAGTCATGGACAAATTTGATAATTTTTTCTCCTCTAATATTCCCAATCGAAAGAGTTAAGATACTAGGTCAATTTTTTCTACCATTTATTCATACTACCCAATCTGAGCTGGGCTCTTACTAAGAAGTTTATTCAAAACTTCATTCCATTATCCATATGTATAAATTTGTGTTCAGTCTTTACCATTCAGTTCAGTTCAATTCAGTCGCTCAGTCTTGTCCAACTCTTTGTGACCCCATGAATCGCAGCACGCCAGGCCTCCCTGTCCATCACCAACTCCCGGAGTTCACTCAGACTCGCGTCCATCGAGTCAGTGATGCTATCCAGCCATCTCATCCTCTGTCGTCCCCTTCTCCTCCTGCCCCTAACCCCTCCCAGCATCAGAGTCTTTTCCAATGAGTCAACTCTTCGCATGAGGTGGCCAAAGTACTGGAGTTTCAGCTTTAGCATCATTCCTTCCAAAGAAATCCCAGGGCTGGTCTCCTTCAGAATGGACTGGTTGGATCTCCTTGCAGTCCAAGGGACTCTCAAGAGTCTTCTCCAACACCACAGTTCAAAAGCATCAATTCTTCAGCACTCAGCTTTCTTCACAGTCCAACTCTCACATCCATACATGACCACTGGAAAAACCATAGCCTTGACTAGATGGACCTTTGTTGGCAAAGTAATGTTTCTGCTTTTCAATATGCTACCTAGGTTGGTCATAACTTTTCTTTTTTTTTTTTTTATAACTTTTCTTCCAAGGAGTACGTGTCTTTTAATTTCATGGCTGCAATCACCATCTGGAGTGATTTTGGAGCCCAGAAAAATAAAGTCTGACACTGTTTCCACTGTTTCCCCATCTATTTCCCATGAAGTGATGGGACGAGATGCCATGATCTTCGTTTTCTAAATGTTGAGCTTTAAGCCAACTTTGTCACTCTCCTCTTTCACCTTCATCAAGAGGCTTTTTAGTTCATCTTCACTTTCTGCCATAAGGGTGGTGTCATCTGCATATCTGAGGTTATTGATATTTCTCCTGGCAATCTTGATTCCAGCTTGTGCTTCTTCCAGTCCAGCATTTCTCATGATGTACTCTGCATATAAGTTAAATAAGCAGGGTGACAATATACAGCCTTGACATACTCCTTTGCCTATTTGGAACCAGTCTGTTGTTCCATGCCCAGTTCTAACTGTTGCTTCCTGACCTGCATACAAATTTCTCAAGAGGCAGGTCAGGTGGTCCGGTATTCCCATCTCTTTCGGATAATCTACAGTTTATTGTGATCCACACAGTCAAAGGCTTTTGCATAGTCAATAAAGCAGAAATAGATGTTTTTCTGGAACTCTCTTGCTTTTTCCATGATCCAGCAGATGTTGGCAATTTGATCTCTGGTTCCTCTGCTTTTTCTAAAACCAGCTTGAACATCAGGAAGTTCACGGTTCACGTCTTGCTGAAGCCTGGCTTGGAGAACTTTGAGCATTACTTTACTAACGTGTGAGATGAGTGCAATTGTATGGTAGTTTGAGCATTCTTTGGCATTGCCTTTCTTTGGGATTGGAATGAAGACTGACCTTTTCCAGTCCTCTGGCCACTGCTGAGTTTTCCAAATTCGCTGGCATATTGAGTACAGCACTTTCACAGCATCATCTTTCAGGATTTGAAATAGCTCAACTGGAATGCCATCACCTTCACTAGCTTTGTTCGTAGTGATGCTTTCTAAGGCCCACTTGACTTCACATTCCAGGATGTCTGGCTCTAGGTCAGTGATCACACTATCGTGACTGTCTGAGTCATGGAGATCTTTTTTGTACAGATTTTCTGTGTATTCTTGCCACCTCTTCTTAATATCTTCTGCTTCTGTTAGGTCCATACCATTTCTGTCCTTTATTGAGCCTGTCTTTGCATGAAATGTTCCCTTGGTATCTCTAATTTTCTTGAAGAGATCCCTAGTCTTTCCCATTCTGTTGTTTTCCTCTATTTCTTTGCACTGATCACTGAGGAAGGCTTTCTTATCTCTCCTTGCTATTCTTTGGAACTCTGCATTCAGATGCTTTTATCTTTCCTTTTGTCCTTTGCTTTTCCCTTCTCTTCTTTTCACAGCTATTCGTAAGGCCTCCCCAGACAGCCATTTTGCTTTTTTGCATTTCTTTTCCATGGGGATGGTCTTGATCCCTGTCTCCTGTACAGTGTCACGAACCTCTGTCCATAGTTCATCAGGCACTCTATCTATCAGATCTAGTTCCTTAAATCTATTTCTCACTTCCACTGTATAATCATAAGGGATTTGATTTAGGTCATATCTGAATTGTCTAGTGGTTTTCCCTACGTTCTTCAATTTAAGTCTGAATTTGGCAATAAGGAGTTCATGATCTGAGCCACAGTCAGCTCCTGGTCTTGTTTTTGTTGACTGTATAGAGCTTCTAAGTCTAATTCCAGGCACGTCAAATATGATGAATAAATGAGCCAGACAAAATCTCCACCGTCATGATGCTTACAATATATAAAAAACACTAAAAGTATATCATATCAAGTAATGATAAATATTATGAAAAAGCAACACTACATTTAAATTTGTTTAAATTTCCATCTAAAATTGTTTCCCTAACACATTCCCTTAGTGATTCTGTCAATTCCTTTTTACCTTTATCATATCTTCAGTCCTATATAAAGTCCCCTAAATCTCTGTAAAATTTCCTTTAATTTTACAGAAGAGATTGAGGATGGTCGTCATTTATATTCTTGGTTCCTCTACGACTCAAACTATATACTTTCAGGGAGAAAACTGTCAGTTACAAGCAAAAGGAAACTCAAGTCAAGTTTGTCTGTACTGTGTCATTTCAGTCATGTCTGACTCTTTGTGACACTTCGGACCATAGACTGCCAGGGTCCTCTGTCCCTCTGTCCATGGCAAGAATATTGGAGTGAGTTGCCATTCCCTTCTCCCGGGGATCTTCCCAACCCAGGGATCGAACTCATGTCTCTTATATCTCCTACATTGGCAGGTAGGTGAAATGCCACCTGGGAAGACTCCCAAGTTGGTTTATACAATAAAAAAACTAATTGACTTACATAAATGAAAATTCTAGAAGTAACTGAGCTTTAGGCACAACAAGGCAAAGATCCAGTTCTTTTAATTTTCTCTATTCTGCCCTTTTCCATGTTCAAGTTTCATCCTCAAGCTGCACTGCCTTCCCTCAACTGAAAGAGTGCTGTCTGCAGCGTGCTTTCTCATTCACATACTGGGAGTGAGACTGAGTCACTTTTACAGCATCATTAAAAAAAAATCCTAAACTTTGATTAAGTGAAGTCACTCAGTCGTGTCTGACTCTTTGTGACCCCATGGACTGTAGCCTACAAGGCTCCTCCACCTGTAGCCTACCAGGCTCCTCCATCCATGAGATTTTCCAGGCAAGAGTACTGGAGTGGGTTGCCATTTCCTTTGCCAGGGGATCTTCCTGACCCAGGGATTGAACCCAGGTCTCCCGCATTGCCGGCAGACGCTTTACCGTCTGAGCCACCAGGGAAGTTCCCCAAATTCTGATTAAACCATCACTAAAACAATTATAATGAAATGCCTTGGGGAAGACTAGATTAAGTCTGAGTTTATTATGGAGCAAAACAGGTGGAACTACACTGATAAGCTTAGGACAATGAGAAGCAAACTCAAAGCTGGGATCAATTCCACTAACCTACATAGCAAGGGAATGGTGGTATGATTAATGAGACCACCACATTGTTCCTTTATTCCTTCCTCCACAGTATGTTCCTGAAATCAGTATCCTTCCTCCCAGCTAAGATAATTTGCATTTGGAATGAACATTGTTCTAAAAACTTACAAAATAAATCTGAAATTCAGAGTAATTCCAAATAAATATTTAAAGTGTTGCTATATTGCACTGTGCTACATAATTATGTAGCCAAATTATATTTATACTGCCTATTCTGATTAACTGATGAGTACTATACAGTTTCATCAGGTGTATTTATTTTGTGTATGCTGCATCTCTTTTTTTTTTCCCTTTAAAACTTTTTTTTTTATTTTACTTGTTGATTTTATTTTTTTAATTTTATTTTATTTTTAAACTTTACATAATTGTATTAGTTTTGCCAAATATCAAAATGAATCCACCACAGGTATACATGTGTTCCCCATCCTGAACCCTCCTCCCTCCTCCCTCCCCATACCATCCCTCTGGGTCGTCCCAGTGCACTAGCCCCAAGCATCCAGGATCGTGCATCGAACCTGGACTGGCATCTCGTTTCATACATGATATTTTACATGTTTCAATGCCATTCTCCCAAATCTTCCCACCCCCTCCCTCTCCCACAGAGTCCATAAGACTGTTCTATACATCAGTGTCTCTTTTGCTGTCTCATACACAGGGTTATTGTTACCATCTTTCTAAATTCCATATATATGTGTTAGTATACTGTATTGGTGTTTTTCCTTCTGGCTTACTTCACTCTGTATAATAGGCTCCAGTTTCATCCACCTCATTAGAACTGATTCAAATGTATTCTTTTTAATGGCTGAGTAATACTCCATTGTGTATATGTACCACTGCTTTCTTATCCATTCATCTGCTGATGGACATCTAGGTTGCTTCCATGCCCTGGCTATTATAAACAGTGCTGCGATGAACATTGGGGTACACGTGTCTCTTTCCCTTCTGGTTTCCTCAGTGTGTATGCCCAGCAGTGGGATTGCTGGATCATAAGGCAGTTCTATTTCCAGTTTTTTAAGGAATCTCCACACTGTTCTCCATTGTGTCTGTACTAGTTTGCATTCCCACCAACAGTGTAAGAGGGTTCCCTTTTCTCCACACC
>NW_011495026.1:4650641-4655230 GCF_000754665.1 Bison bison bison | reverse complement strand
AGCTATTTATTATTTGTAGACTTTTGGATGACAGCCATTCTGACTGTGTGAAATGGTACCTCATAGTCGTTTTGATTTGCATTTCTCTGATAATGAGTGATGTTGAGCATCTTTTCATGTGTTTGTTAGCCATCTGTATGTCTTCTTTGGAGAAGTGTCTATTTAGTTCTTTGGCCCATTTTTTGGATTGGGTCATTATTTTTCTGGAGTTGAGCTGTAGGAGTTGCTTGTATATTTTTGAGATTAGTTGTTTGTCAGTTGCTTCATTTGCTATTATTTTCTCCCATTCTGAAGGCTGTCTTTTCACCTTGCTAATAGTTTCCTTTGATGTGCAGCATCTCTTATACATCTATATCTAATGACTGTTGCAGTAACACTAACTGAAGGGAAGCAAAGAAACTAAGGGCTTAGACTTTAGACTTCCATGCTTGTGTGCTTGCTAAGTCACCTCAGTCATTTTCAACTCTTTGTGACCCCATTAACTGTAGCCCGCCAGGCTCCTCTGTCCATGGGATTCTCTGGGCAATACTGGAGTGGATCAGTATCTTCCTGACCCAGGGATCTAATCCACATCTTTTATGTCTCCTGCATTGGCAGGCAGGTTCTTGACCACTAGCACCACCTGGGAAGCCCCTTAGACCACTTAGGGATGAAGATATGGAAAACAACCCAGACTAGCTCAAGTTTTAAACAAAAGTGAGGGGAAATTTAAACTGGATCATAAAGGTGAGAAATTATGACTGTCAACTATGTCCTTAAGAACAGTTTCAGTAGAAAGGACTAAATAGTTTCTTTCACTAATCATCTTGACTCAAGATTTTTAGATAATGGCAAGTGGCCATTGCCTTGAAAAAGACACTGACTGAAATTGTATCTTTCTTTGAAAGGATAAATAAAACATCATGTTTTCCTCAAAATAGAAACCCTATATTACAATGTGGGAGCTAACTATCATAGGAAAGTACATGTGGATCTGTATCACATAAAATTCATATACAATTTCTGCTAAGTTCAGCTCTCAGAACTTGAAATGCTCACTCAAATCAGTTTCTTGTACTTCGAGAAAGATCTGTTATTAAAATAAATAAGAAATGTGAAATTTAAATTAGTTGCCCAATTTAATAGACATTTAGCATCTATCTTTCATGTGAAATAACAATAAATCAATCATAACAGCTACTTATTCAGATTTTAATACTATGATACCCATAATTTAATCATTCTTTATTATTAGGAAAACATTCTGGGATATTACACTGACTACTTGTCACCTATGAACATCTATAAACAATAAATATCATCTATCAAGGTCTTAACAAAGCATATGAGTGACAATTAACAGTGACTTACAATGATTAAATGCTGGATAATAGAAATTTTCCTGAATAAGCTTTTTCTTTTTTATTTCAAAAGAACACAAGGAGAGACTATATGCATACATGTCCTCAAAATGAAGCTGATTCCTTTCCCAAGAACAAAGAATATCTCAAGTATAATGACCCACTGGGGTCCAAGGCAGTAGAAGAAATACACTGATAGACACAGAACATAACCAATTTGTTCCCATGCCAGTTATTTGCTAGTAGGAAAGTATAAAAGTACACTTTTCCAGTTTCCCGTCACTATCAAATGAACATTTATCTTTTGTGTCTTTACCAAGTCTAGCTATAAGCTTCCTATGTGGCTACTAGGTTACTCTACACTTTCTTGAATTCACATGAATTAAAACATCATGTTGTCCTATAAAATTTTACCCTGGATTCAGAAGGATTATAATGATTACTTTCTGATTCATTCATCACAATTTTTTTTCATTATTACACTTAGCCTAATTTTCAAAACTACTTACTAAACTAAAATTACTTTTTAACCTTCAATCTACTTGAAACACTGCATTATCCTTTGTCCACAGTTCTTTCTCCCTTAAAGAGAGTAGTCTTTTTTGAGCAGGGGATCAAGACAGAAGAATAAGAAAGCATGGACAAAAACATATAAAAAATACACTTACATATGGAGCAACTCTACCAGAAACTAAGTGGAAACTGGCAGAACTCCTACACAACCAGAGTAGCAAGAAAGATGTCTACATAACTGGATAGGATGGGGGAAAAAAGGCATGAGGTAGAGACCAACGACCAAAAGGTGTCTATAAGGAAGAGAAGGTCTACAGAGTGGATTCTTGCCCTAGGGAGTAAGTGGGTCAGCCTACAGTCTGGACATCCCAGTCCTAGGGTCCTATTCAGAGGAGAAAGCCCCCTTGCCTGCTGGGAAATCCACTGAAACAGATATAAAGGCCAGAGAAGTCTAGACTCTACCTGTAAAGAGTGCCCCCATGCTGGCCTGCTATCTATCAGGCTGGAGAGAGTCTCACATTGGCATCTCACACTTCCTGCTGCACTTTCCAATCCAAAGGGGCATATGTGCTGTCCCTTCTCACTCCTACTAAAGCCTGGTGCAACAGGGCATAGATTGGTCTAGTACAAAGAGACTAGATGAGAGCATAGGTTTGGTATAGTACAAAGGGACAGACTAGGGCTCCTGGAGTGTATCAGGGTGGAGTCACAGAGACCATTGTCAGCTTGTGAACAGGGACAGTGGGGTCAAGTTGAGGCAGACATTGTCAGCCCAGGCACAGGGCAGTGTCACAAGAAAACAGGCCAAGTGTTGAATCACTGGGAGTGGACTCCATCCAGCTAAGCAAACACAACCCTGAGGGTCTGAGATGTGATCTAGATGGAGTCATGGAGCCTACTGTCAGTACATGCACAGTGGTGGCAGGTCCAGCCATGGTAGACACTGTCAGCATGCATACAGGGTGGTGCCACAAGAATGCACAACAGTCAAGCATTGAATCTTGGCCAAACAGGCCGCAGGGCAAAAGTACACAGCAGTTTGTTTCCCAAGAAGAAGACCCTGTTCTCCCCATTAAACACCATAGCTTAGTGCTAGCTCTGAGGCAGACAGGTCCTGGGAGAAGTCTGCCACAGAGGCATTCCAGATCTCAGGCAATAGCACAGTCACCTCAATTCTGACAGCCGCAATGCCTCAATCCCCAGCCCCAATCTACTCCACACCATAGCCATGCACTAGATATGGGATGAACACAACAGAGAATGAGATGCAGCCATGAGTTGCTCCTGAGAAGAACCAAGGATGCCTACACAAATGGCATGGAGATCTTCTGTGACCACAGAGGAACAATGGCAATAAGTACATGCTTATCCATAATTACTTTAAGTATCAATGGACTAAATGCTCCAATTAAAATACACAGAGTGGCAGACTGGATAAAAAGGCAACAGAAGTCCTAAATGCCACGATAGACCAGCTTGACTTAATTGATATCCACAGAACACGGCATCCAAAAACCCAGAATACATTTCTTTCAAGGGTACAGAGAACATTCACTAGAGTATGACACAATAGGACACAAAACAAGCCTCAACAAATTTTGTTGTTTAGTCACTCAGTCCTGTCTGACTCTTTGCAACTCCATGGAACGTAGCCCACCAGGTTCCTCTGTCCATACCATCTCCCAGGAAAGAATATTGGAGTGGGTTGCCATTTCCTTCTCCAGGGGATCTTCCCAACCCAGGGATTGAACATGGGTTTCCTGCATCAGTAGGTGGGTTCTTTATCACTGAGCCACAAGGGAAGTCCTCAAAAAATTTAAGAGGACAGAAGTTACTTCAAGTAACTTTTTTGACCACAACAGTGTGAAACTAGATATCAAAACCCTAGGAAGAAAAAGAGGGAAAGCACAAACATATGCAGACTAAACAAGCTACTAAAAAAACCAATGGGACAATAATCAAATCAAAGAAAAAAATTAGAAAATATCTCAAGACAAGCAACAATGAAAATATAACCTTACAAAACTTACAGAATGCAGAAAAAGCAGTCTGTTCTAAGAGAAAACAGATATTTAACTCAACAAACAAGAAAAATCTCAAATAAACAATCTAACCTACCACTTAAATGAATTAGAAAAAGAAGAACAAACAAAATCCAAAGTCAGCAGAAGGAAGGAAATAATAAAGACCAGATAAGTAAAATGGAGAACAGAAAAACAATTGAAAACCTTTAAAAGAAGAATTGGGAAAAAGACCTAAACAGACATTTCTCCAAAGAAGACATAAAGATGGCTTACAAACACATGAAAAGATGCTCAACATCACTCATTACTGCTGCTAAGTCACTTCAGTCATGTCTGACTCTTCGCGATCCCATAGACGGCAGCCCACTAGGCTTCTCTGTCCCTGGGATTCTCCAGGCAAGAACACTGGAGTGGGTTGCCATTTCCTTCTCCAATGCATGAAAGTGAAAAGTGAAAGTGAAGTCGCTCAGTCATGTCCGACTCCTAGCGACCCCATGGACCGCAAGCCCACCAGGCTCCTCCATCCATGGGATTTTCCAGGCAAGAGTACTGGAGTGGGGTGCCATTGCCTTCTCCATCACTCATTACTAGAGAAATGCAAATCAAAACTACAATGAGATATCACCTCACACCAGTCAGAATGGCCATCATCAAAAAATCTACAAACAGTAAATGCTGGAGAGGATGTGGAGAAAAGGGAACCCTCTCGCAC
>NW_011495026.1:4646373-4650541 GCF_000754665.1 Bison bison bison | reverse complement strand
GGCAAGAACACTGGAGTGGGTTGCCATTTCCTTCTCCAATGCATGAAAGTGAAAAGTCAAAGTGAAGTCACTCTTCACTCTTCATGTCTGACTCTTCGCGACCCCATGGACTTCAGCCTACCAGGCTTCTCCATCCATGGGATTTTCTAGGCAAGAGTACTGGAGTGGGTTGCCATTGCCTTCTCCACACTGTGCTTAAGGTGGATTAATTCCAGGATCACAAAATGGTTCACCATAAGAAATCAATCAGTGAGATAGATCACTTCAACAAAAAAAAAAAAACAAAATTAATATGTTCATCTTAATAAACACATAGAAAAGCATTCATCAAAATTCAACATATATTCATTACAAAAACTCTCACAAAGTGGGTATAAAGGGAACATATCTCAACATAATAAAAGTTATTTATGAAAAACCACAGCCAACATAATATTTCTTGGTAAAAAAAAATTAAAATCTTGCTAAATTCAGGAACAAAGATGCACACTCTCACCACTTCTATTCAACATAGTATTGGAAATCCTAGTCAAAACAATCGAAAAAGAAATAAAAGGGATCCAAACTGGAAGAAGAGAGGTAAAACTGTCACTATTTGCAGATGATATGATACTTTATATAGAGAAACCCTAAAGTCTCCACACAAAAAACTATTAGCACTAACTGAATTCAGCAAAATACCAGGATACAAGATTAATATAGGGAAATCCATTGCATTTTTTACACTAATAATGCAATATCAGAAAGAAAGAGTACAAAAGCAATCCTGTTTAAAATCACTTCAAAAAATAATAAAATACCTAAGAATAAATATAACCAAGGCGGTTATGGACCTGGATGTTGAAAACTATAAAACACTCATAAAGGAAATTGAAGATGGAGTTTAAAGAAAAGAAAAGATACACCATATTCCTGAATTGAAAGAATTAATTTTGTTAAAATGGCCATTGCACCCAATCAAATTACACCTGATATTTCTCACAAAACTAGAACAAATAGTCCTTAAATTTATTTGGAACCAGAAAAGACCCAAAGTTGGCAAAGCAATTCTGAGGAAAAAGAATAAAGCTGGAGGCATAACCCTTTAAAATTTCAGACTATACTACAAATATACAGTAATCATAGCAGCACAAAAATACAGATCAATTGAACAGAACAGAGAGCCCAGAAATAAACCCATGTACCTATGGTCAATTAACTGATGACAAAGGAGGCAATACAATGGAGAAAAGAGAGTCTTTTCAACAAATTGTGTGGGGAAAGCTGGACAGATACATGTAAACCAATTAAATCAGAACATTTCACCACACCACATACAAAAATAAACCCCTGAAGGTTTAAAGACCTAAATATAAGATATGACACCATAAAACTTCTATAAATAATACATGCAAAACATTCTCTGATGTAAGTTGCAGCAATATTTTCTTAGATAAGCCTTCCAAGGCAATAGAAATAAAAGCAAAAAATAAATAGGACCTAATCAAACTTAAAAGCCTTTGAACAGCAAAGGTAACCACCAACAAATGAAAAGACAACCTAGAGAATAGGAGGAAATGTTTACAAATGATGCAACCCACAGCAGTTAATATTCAAAATACACAAACAGCTCAAACAACTCAATATCAGAAACACAAACAACCCAAACGAAACATGGGCAGATGTAGTATACAGTCTGAAGTCAGGAAGATCCAGTGCTCCAGTTCCATTCTTCTTTCTCAAAATTACTCTGGCTATTCAAGGTTTTTTGTGTTTCCACACTAACTGTGAAATTATTTGTTCTAGTTCTGTGACAAATACCTTTGGTAGCTTGCTAGGGATTGCATTCAATCTATAGATTACTTTGGGAAATATATTCTTCCAATCCATGAACATGGTGTATTTCTCCTATTTGTGTCATTTTTTATTTCTTTCATCAGTGTTTTATAGTTTTCTGTATATAGGTCTTTTGTTTCTTTAGGTAAATTTATCCTAAGTATTTTATTCTTTTCATTGCAATGGTAAATAAGAAGATTGTTTCCTTAATTTCTCTGTTTTTTCATTGTTTACAGGAATGCAAGGGGTTTCTGTGTATTAATTTTATATCTTGCAACTTTACTATATCCATTGATTAGCTCTAGTAATTTTCTTGTGGTGTCTTTAGGGTTTTCTATGTAGAGGATCATGTCACCTGCAATAGTGAGAGTTTTACTGCTTTTTTTTCCAAAACGATCTGGATTGCTTTTACTTCTTTTTATTCTGATTGCTGTGGCTAGGACTTCCAAAACAATGCTCAATAGTAGTGGTGAGAGTGGGCACACTTGTCTTTTTCCCAATTTTAGAGGAAATGCTTTCAACTTTTTACCATTGAGGATAATGTTTGCTGTGGGTTTGTCATATATGACTTTTAATATGTTGAGGAATGTTCCTTCTATGCCTGCTTTCTGGAGAGTTTTTATCATAAGTGGGTTCTGAATTTTGTCAAAGGCCTTCTATGCATCTGCTGAGATAATCATATGGGTTTTGTCTTTCAATTTGCTAATACAGTGTATCACATTGATTTGTGAATACTGAAGAATCATTGCATCCCTAGGATAAAGCCCACTTGGTCATGATATATGATCTTTATAATATGTTGTTGGATTCTGTTTGTGAGAATTTGAAGAGGAGTTTTGCATCTATGTTCATCAGTGATATTGGCCTGCAGTATTATTTTCTGTGGCATCTTTGTTTGGTTTTGGTATTAGGGTGATGGTGGGCTCATAGAATGAGTTTGGGAGTTTATCTTCCTCTGAAATTTTCTGGAAGAGTTTCAGTAGGATAGGTACTAAATTTTTGGTAGAATTCACTTGTGAAGCCATCTGGTCCTTTTGTTTGTTGGAAGATTTTTTATTATAGTTTTGATTTCTGTGCTTGTGATTGGTCTGTTCAGATCCTCTATTTCTTCCTGGTTCAGATTTGAAAGGTTATACTTTTCTAAGAATTTGCCCATTTCTTCTAAGTTGTCCATTTTATTGGCATATAGTTGCTCATAGTAGTCTCTTATACTGTTTTGTACTTCACCCCAGCAATCCCACTGCTGGGCATATACATCGAGGAAACCAGAATTTAAAGAGACACATATACCGCAATGTTCACTGTAGCACTGTTAACAATAGCTAGGGCATGAAAGCAGCCTAGATCTCCATCAGCAGACAAATGCATAAGGAAGTTTAGGTACATATACATAATAGAATATTCAGTTCAGTTCAGTCACTCAGTCATGTCCAACTCTGAGACACAATGGACTGCAACACATCAGGCTTCCCTGTCCATCTCCTACTTCCAGAGCTTGCTCAAATTCATGTCCATTGAGTTAGTGATGCCATCCAGCCATCTCATCTTCTATCATCCTCTTCTCTTCCCGCCTTCAATCTTTCCCAGCATCAGAGTCCTTCCCAATGAGTCAGTTCTTAACATCAGATGGCCAAGTATTGGACTTTTAGTTTCAGCATCAGTCCTTCCAATGAACATTCAGGACACTGACTGGTTTGATCTCCTTGCAGACCAAGGGACTCTCAAGAGTCTTCTCCAACACTACAGTTCAAAAGCATCAATTCTTTGGCGATCAGCTTTCTTTATAGTCCAACTCTCACATCCATACATGACTACTGAAAAAAACAATAGCTTTTACTAGACGGAACTTTGTTGGCAAAGTAATGTCTCTGCTTTTTAAGATGTTGTCTAGGGGAGGAGCTAAGATGGCGGAGGAGTAGGACGGGGAGAACACTTTCTTCCCCACAAATTCATCAAAAGAACATTTAAACGCTGAGTAAATTCCACAAAACAACTTCTGAATGCCGGCAGAGGACATCAGGCACCCAGAAAAGCAACCCAAGTCTTCAAAAGGAGGTAGGAAAAAATATAAAAGACAAAAAAAGAGACAAAAGAGGGAGGGACAGAGTTCCATCCCGGGAAGGGAGTCTTAAAAAGAGAGAAGTTTCCAAACACCAGGAAACCTTTTGACTGCCGAATCTGTGCGGAGCCTTGGAAGCACAGACAGCAACATAACAGGGAGGAAAAATAAATAAACAATTAAAACCCACAGATTATGAGCCCTACGGTAACTCCCCCAGCGGAAAAGCAGCGCAGACGCCTGCATCCACCATTAGCAAGCGGGGGCTGGGCAGGGAGGCGCGGCTCGGGCTGC
>NW_011495026.1:4644719-4645759 GCF_000754665.1 Bison bison bison | reverse complement strand
AAAAAAAAAAAAAAAGTGTCCTCCACCATACCCTTTGTGTCAGGGCGGAAACCAGACACTGAAGAGACCCCTAAACAGAAGAAGCTATAACAGAGGGAACCACCATGGAAGCTACAGGCAATAGATTAAAACCCTGTAGTTAGTACCATCTACATAGGAAAGGGGCCTATAGATCTTGAGAATACAAGTCGGACCAAGGAACTAGCCGAAAATGAACTGAAACCACAATACCCACAACAAAACCAGAGAAGTCCTAGATATATTTTTACTATTTTTACAATCATTCTTTCTTTTTTTTTCTAATTTTTAAAAAAATTTTAAGTCCTCTATTATTCCTTTAATTTTCACTTTTATAACCTACTATTACTTTGCAACAACAACCAAAAAAAGACCCTATTTTTTTTTAAAGCAAACTTCATATATATATATATTTTTTTATAATTTTTTTGGCCTTGTTGTTTTCTTTTTTCTTCTTTTTTTCTTTAACATTGTATTTCTGAAATTCCAAACTCTAGATTTTTTTTTTTAGCTTTTTGGTATTTGTTATCAATTTTGTACCTATATTTTTTTAATATATATAATTTTTGTGACTTTTTTTTCTCTTTCTTTCTCTTCTTCTTTTATATAACATTGTATACCTGAAATTCCAAACTCAACGCTAGATTTTTAATTTATGCTTTTTGGTATTTGTTATCAATTTTGTACCTATATTTTTTAATATATATAATTTTTGTAACTTTTTTTTTTCTCTCTTTCTTTCTCTTCTTCTTTTACATAACATTGTATACCTGAAATTCCAAACTCAATGCTAGATTTTTAATTTATGCTTTTTGGTATTTGTTCATCAATTTTGTACCTATATTTTCTTTATAATTTTTGCGACTTCCTTTTTGTTTGTTTTTTTTTCTCTTTCTTTTCCTTCTTTTCTTTAACATTGTATTTTTGAAATTCCAAACTCTACTCTAGATTTTTAATTTTTGCTTTTATGTATTTGTTACCAATTTTGTACCTTTAAGAACCCAATCTTCAGTACCCATTTT
>NW_011495026.1:4643446-4644619 GCF_000754665.1 Bison bison bison | reverse complement strand
TCAATATATAATGAATAATGCAATAAATGAGATCAAAAACACTCTGGAGGCAACAAATAGTAGAATAACAGAGGCAGAAGATAGGATCAGTGAATTAGAAGATAGAATGGTAGAAATAAATGAATCAGAGAGGAAAAAAGAAAAACGAATTAAAAGAAATGAGGACAATCTCAGAGACCCCCAGGACAATATTAAATGCTACAACATTTGAATCATAGGGGTCCCAGAAGAAGAAGACAAAAAGAAAGACCATGAGAAAATACTTGAAATAATAGTTGAAAACTTCCCTAAAATGGGGAAGGAAATAATCACTCAAGTCCAAGAAACCCAGAGAGTCCCAAACAGGATAAATCCAAGGCGAAACACCCCAAGACACATATTAATCAAATTAACAAAGATCAAATACAAAGAACAAATATTAAAAGCAGCAAGGGAAAAACAACAAATAACACAGAAGGGAATTCCCATAAGGATAACAGCTGATCTTTCAATAGAAACTCTTCAAGCCAGGAGGGAATGGCAAGACATACTTAAAGTGATGAAAGAAAATAACCTACAGCCTCGATTATTGTACCCAGCAAGGATCTCATTCAAATATGAAGGAGAAATCAAAAGCTTTACAGACAAGCAAAAGCTGAGAGAATTCAGCACCACCAAATCAGCTCTCCAACAAATACTAAAGGATATTCTCTAGACAGGAAACACAAAAACGGTGTATAAATTTGAACCCAAAACAATAAAGTAAATGGCAACGGGATCATACTTATCAGTAATTACCTTAAACGTAAATGGGTTGAATGCCCCAACCAAAAGACAAAGACTGGCTGAATGGATACAAAAACAAGACCCCTACATATGTCGTCTACAAGAGACCCACCTCAAAACAGGGGACACATACAGACTGAAAGTGAAGGGCTGGAAAAAGATTTTCCATGCAAATACGGACCAAAAGAAAGCAGGAGTAGCAATACTCACATCAGATAAAATAGACTTTAAAACAAAGGCTGTGAAAAGAGACAACGACGGTCACTACATAATGATCAAAGGATCAATCCAAGAAGAAGATATAACAATTATAAATATATATGCACCCAACACGGGAGCACCACAGTACGTAAGACAAATGCTAACAAGTATGAAAGGAGAAATTAACAATAACACAATAATAGTGGG
>NW_011495026.1:4642244-4643346 GCF_000754665.1 Bison bison bison | reverse complement strand
TTTGCTTTTATGTATTTGTTACCAATTTTGTACCTTTAAGAACCCAATCTTCAGTACCCATTTTTCACTAGGGAGTGAGATTACTGGCTTGACTGCTCTCTCTCCCTTTGGACTCTCCTTTTTCTCCACCAGGTCGCCTGTGTCTCCTCCCTAACCCCTCTCTACTCTACCCAACTCTGGGAATTTCTGTGTGTTCCAGACGGTGGAGAACACTTAGGGAATTGATTACTGGCTGGATCTGTCTCCCTCCTTTTCATTCCCCACTTTTATCCTCCTGGGCACCTTTGCCTCCTTCCTCCTCCTTCTCTTCTCTGTATAACTCCGTGAACATCTCTGAGCAGTCCAGTTGTGGAGGGCACATAAGGAAGTGATTACTGGCTAGCCCACTCTCTCCTCTATTGATTCCACCTCATCTCATTCGGGTCACCTCTAACTCCCTCCTCCCTCTTCTCTTCTCCATGTAATGCTGTCAACCTCTCTGGGTGACCCTCATGGCAGAGAAACTTTTCATCTTTAATGTAGATGTTTTATCAATGGTACTGCATAGAAGGAGAAGTTTTGAAACTACTGTAAAAATAAGACTGATAACTGGAAGCAGGAGGCTTAAGTCCAAACCCTGACTCCAGGGAACTCCTGACTCCAGGGAACATTAATCGACAGGAGCTCATCAAACGCCTCCATACCTACACTGAAACCAAGCACCACATAAGGGCCAACAAGTTCCAGGGCAAGACATACCAAACAAATTCTCCAGCAACAAAGGAACACAGCCCTGAGCTCCAAGATACAGGCAGCCCAAAGTCACCCCAAAACCATAGACATCTCATAACTCATTACTGGACATTTCATTGCATTCCAGAGAGAAGAAATACAGCTCCACCCACCAGAACACCAAAACAAGCTTCCCTAACGAAGAAACCTTGACAAGCTACCTGTACAAACCCACACACACAATGAGGAAACGCCACAATAAAGAGAACTCCACAAACTGCCAGAATACAGAAAGGACATGCCAAACTCAGCAATTTAAACAAGATGAAGAGACAGAGGAATACCCAGCAGATAAAGGAACAGGATAAATGCCCACCAAACCAAACAAAAG
>NW_011495026.1:4641403-4642119 GCF_000754665.1 Bison bison bison | reverse complement strand
CCCAAAACAATGAATTTCACCTTTTTCTCAAGCACACATGGAACCTTCTCCAGGATAGATCACATCCTGGGCCATAAAGCTAGCCTTGGTAAATTCAAAATAATAGAATTCATTCCAAGCATCTTCTCTGACCACAATGCAGTGAGATTAGATCTCAATTACAGAAGAAAAACTATTAAAAATTCCAACATATGGAGGCTGAACAACACGCTGCTGAATAACCAACAAATCACAGAAGAAATCAAAAAAGAAATCAAAATTTGCATAGAAACGAATGAAAATGAAAATGCAACAATCCAAAACTTGTGGGGCATTGTAAAAGCAGTCCTAAGGGGAAAGTTCATAGCAATACAGGCATACCTCAAGAAACAAGAAAAAAGTCAAATAAATAACCTAACTCTAACTCTAACCTAAAGCAACTAGAAAAGGAAGAAATGAAGAACCCCAGGGTTAGTAGAAGGAAAGAAATCTTAAAAATTAGGGCAGAAATAAATGCAAAAGAAACAAAAGAGACCATAGCAAAAATCAACAAAGCCAAAAGCTGGTTCTTTGAAAGGATAAATAAAATTGACAAACCATTAGCCAGACTCATCAAGAAACAAAGGCAGAAAAACCAAATCAATAAAATTGGAAATGAAAATGGAGAGATCACAACAGACAACACAGAAATACAAAGGATCATAAGAGACTACTATCAAAAATTATATGCCAATAAA
>NW_011495026.1:4640313-4640903 GCF_000754665.1 Bison bison bison | reverse complement strand
AACGTAAGACCAGAAACTACAAAACTCCTAGAGGAGAACATAGGCAAAACACTCTCCGACATACATCACAGCAAGATCCTCTATGACCCACCTCCCAGAATATTGGAAATAAAAGCAAAAATGAACAAATGGGACCTAATTAAACTTAAAAGCTTCTGCACAACAAAGGAAACTATTAGCAAGGTGAAAAGACAGCCTTTGGAGTGGGAGAAAACAATAGCAAATGAAGCAACTGACAAACAACTAATCTCAAAAATATACAAGCAACTCCTCCAGCTCAACTCCAGAAAAATAAATGACCCAATCCAAAAATGGGCCAAAGAACTAAATAGACATTTCTCCAAAGAAGACATATAGAGGGCTAACAAACACATGAAAAGATGCTCAACATCACTCATTATCAGAGAAATGCAAATCAAAACCACTATGAGATACCATTTCACACCAGTCAGAATTGCTGCGATCCAAAAGTCTACAAGCAATAAATGCTGGAGAGGGTGTAGGAGAAAAGGGAACCCCTTTACACTGTTGGTGGGAATGCAACTAGTACAGCCACTATGGAGAACAGTGTGGAGATTACCTTAAAAACT
>NW_011495026.1:4639488-4640213 GCF_000754665.1 Bison bison bison | reverse complement strand
TAAAACTCTCACGATTTGCAGATGACATGATCCTCTACATAGAAAACCCTAAAGACTCCACCAGAAAATTACTAGAACTAATCAATGATTATAGTACAGTTGCAGGATATAAAATCAACACACAGAAATCCCTTGCATTCCTATACACTAATAATGAGAAAACAGAAAGAGAAATTAAGGAAACAATTCCATTCACCATTGCAACAGAAAGAATAAAATACTTAGGAATATATCTACCTAAAGAAACTAAAGACCTATATATAGAAAACTATAAAACACTGGTGAAAGAAATCGAAGAAGACACTAATAGATGGAGAAATATACCATGTTCATGGATTGGAAGAATCAATATAGTGAAAATGAGTATACTACCCAAAGTAATTTACAGATTCAATGCAATCCCTATCAAGCTACCAACAGTATTCTTCAAGAGCTAAAATAAATAATTTCACAATTTGTATGGAAATACAAAAAACCCCAAATAGCCAAAGCTATCTTGAGAAAGAAGAATGGAACTGGAGGAATCAACCTACCTGACTTCAGGCTCTACTACAAAGCCACAGTCATCAAGACAGTATGGTACTGGCACAAAGACAGAAATATAGATCAATGGAACAAAATAGAAAGCCCAGAGATAAATCCACGCACATATGGACACCTTATCTTTGACAAAGGAGGCAAGAATATACAATGGATTAAAGACAATCTCTTTAACAAGTGGTGCT
>NW_011495026.1:4637151-4638843 GCF_000754665.1 Bison bison bison | reverse complement strand
GGATGCTTGGGGCTGGTGCACTGGGACGACCCAGAGGGATGGTAGGGGGAGGGAGGAGGGAGGAGGGTTCAGGATGGGGAACACATGTATACCTGTGGTGGATTCATTTTGATATTTGGCAAAACTAATACAATTATGTAAAGTTTAAAAATAAAATTTTAAAAATAAATAAATAAATAAAATTAAGATGTTGTCTAGGTTGGTCATAGTCTTTCTTCCAAAAGGCAAGTGTCTTTTAATTTCAAGGCTGAAGTCACCATTTACAGTGGTTTTGGAGCTCAAGAAAATAGTTTCTTACTGTTTCCATTGTTTCCCCATGTATTTGCCATGAAGTGATGGGACCAGATGCCATGATCTCAGTTTTAGAATGTTGAGTTTTAAGCCAACATTTTCACCCTCGTCTTTCACTTTCATCCAGAGGCTCTTTAGTTCTTCTTAGCATTCTTCCATAAGGGTGGTGTCATCTGCATATCAGGTTACTGATATTTCTCCCGGCAGTCTTGATTCCAGCTTGGGCTTCATACAGCCCAGTATTTCACATGAGTTATTCTGTATATACTTAAATAAGCAGGGTGACAACATACAGCCTTGATGTACCCCTTTCCCGATTTGGAAACAGTCTGTTGTTCCATGTCCAGTTCTAACTATTGCTTCTTGACCTGCATACAGATTTCTCAGGAGGCAGGTAAGGAGGTCTGATATTCCTATCTCTTTAAGAATTTTCCACAGTTTGTTGGGATCCACACAATCAAAGGCTTTGGCATGGTCAATAAAGCACAAGTAGATGTTTTTCTGGAACTCTCTTGCTTTTTCGATGATCCAATGGATGTTGGAAATTTGATCTCTGGTTCCTCTGCCTTTTCTAAATCCAGCTTGAACATGTGGAAATTCATGGTTCATATACTATTGAAGCCTGGCTTGGAGAATTTTGAGCATTACTTTGCTAGTGTGTGAGATGAGTGCAATTGGTGATAGTTTGAACATTCTTTGTCATGGAGTATTGGAATATTACTCAGCTATGAAAAATAATGCATTTGAGTCAGTTCTAATGAGGTGGATTAAACTGGAGCCTATTATACAGGGTGCAGTAAGTCAGAAACAGAAATACCAATAAAGTATATTAAGGTATTTATATGTAATTGAAAGATGGTAATGGCGATCATACATGCAAGGCAGCAAAAGAAACACAGATGTAAAGAACAGATTTTTGGACTAGGTGGGAGAAGGCGAGGGCGATTTCAGAGAATAGCAATGAAACATGCATGTTACCATATGTAAAATAAGATGACCAGTGCAAGTTCAAAGCATGAAGCAGGGTACTCAAAGCTGGTGCTCTGGGACAACCCAGAGGGATAGAGTGGGGAGGGAGGTGGGAGGGGTTCAGGATGGGGAGACACATGTCCACCCTTGGCTGATTTATGTCAATGTATGGCAAAAACCATCACAATACTGTAAAGTAATTATCCTCCAATTAAAATAATAATTAAATAAGTTACAGAATAGGGAGTATAGTAACTAATAATAATATCTTTAGTGACAGTAACTAGACCTATTGTCATGATCATCTCATTTTTATATATATAACATACATATAATTATATGCATATATATAAATGTCAAACCACTATATTATACACCTGAAACTAATGTAAAATTAGTTGATGATTCTTCAAAAAAAAAAAAAAAAAACAA
>NW_011495026.1:4636573-4637051 GCF_000754665.1 Bison bison bison | reverse complement strand
AGCTGGAATCAAGATTGCCGGGAGAAATATCAATAACCTCAGATATGCAGATGATACTACCCTTATGGCAGAAAGTGAAGAGGAACTACAAAGCCTCTTGATGAAGATGAAAGTGGAGAGTGAAAAAGTTGGCTTAAAGCTCAACATTCAGACAACGAAGATCATGGCATCCGGTCCCACCACTTCATGGGAAATAGATGGGGAAACAGTGGAAACAGTGTCAGACTTTATTTTTCTGGGCTCCAAAATCACTCCAGATGGTGATTGCAGCCATGAAATTAAAAGACACTTGCTCCTTGGAAGGAAAGTTATGACCAACCTAGATAGCATATTCAAAAGCAGAGACATTACTTTGCCAACAAAGGCCATCTAGTCAACGCTATGGTTTTTCCTGTGGTCATGTATGGATGTGAGAGTTGGACAGTGAAGAAGGCTGAGTGCCGAAGAATTGATGCTTTTGAACTGTGGTGTTGGAGAA
>NW_011495026.1:4634403-4636473 GCF_000754665.1 Bison bison bison | reverse complement strand
AAGACATGAAAACAACTCAAGTGCCTATCAACAGACAAATGTCTTAAGAAGATGTGTGTGTATACACACACACACACACACACACACACACATATATACACACAGTAGAATATTACTCAGCCATAAGAATTAATCAAACACTGCCATTTGTAGCAACATAGATGGACCTAGAAAATACTATACTTAGTGAAATGCATCAAAGACAGATACTCTATGGTATCAGTTACATGTAGAATCTAAAAATAATACAAATTGAATCTATATACAAAATAGAGACAGACTTAGAGACAAAGAAAACAAACATGGTTACCGAAGGGGAGAGGGAAGGGAGAAGGGACAAATTAGGAGTAGGGATTAACAGAGATAAACTAATATATGAAAACAGACAGGCAACAAGGATTACACAGGGAATTATATTCAATAAACTATTATAATTATCTATAATGGAATATAATTTGAAATATATATATATAGCTGAATCACTCTGTAATATATATACTGAAACTAATATTACAAATCAACTATACTTCAATTAAAAAAAAATAGCCCTTTCAAACTATAATAAATTCAAATCTTTCTGCCTGCCAGCCTCTATGATCATCAGTATTTGGTAATTATTTTAACTTAATAATTATTTTAATCAGGAAACAGTCTCCCAGACCATCCTTATGGTCTCTTTGATGTGACTCTAGTGGCTATTCCACAGCAAGACTCCAAGATCCATCATTTGTTCCATAATCTCCTCTCTGTTCCAAATTAACTGCAATTCCCACTGCAAAGAGAATAGAGACTCCTGAGGAAGATAAATTGAAAAGGCAGACAGTATAATCTGGAACTGCTATCAAGACAGTGGCAATGATAAATTCCTCAAAAGTAGCTTTAAATGTCTACCCGTTAAACAGATGCAGAAAATAATCTTATGGTTACCAAAGGGGAAAGGATGCTTCGTGCTAAGTTGCTTCAGTCCGATTCTATGCAACCCTATGGACTGCAGCCTGCCAGGCTTCTCTGTCCATGGGATTCTCCAGAGGGATAAATTGGGAGATAGGAATTGACATATGCACACTACTATATATTAAATAGATAACTAATAAGGACCCACTGTATAGCACAGGGAACTCTACTCAATATCCTGTAATGACCTTTATGGGAAAAGAATCTAAAAAACAGTGAATATATGTATATGTATAACTGATTCACTTTGATGTACAGCAGAAAGTAAAGACATTGTAAAAGTAAAAACATTGTAAATCAACTTTACTCCAACAATAATTTTTAAAAATAAAAATAAATGTCTACCCTTTAAATTAATACAAATATCACAGTAAAAGCGTGCTTTGGAAGGGACTCGTCAAGGCAAAATTTGAGAACAATTGGGTTTTTTTTCCCCCGAAGCACCCAGTTCCCCTCTGAGAAACCCTTCCACAAAGGCTACAGCACCTTGGGCAAAGCAATCAATGTATTTCCAATCCCAAAGAAAAGCAATGCCAAAGAATGCTCAAACTACCGCACAATTGCACTCATCTCACACGCTAGTAAAGTAATGCTCAAAATTCTCCAAGCCAGGCTTCAGCGGTATATGAACCGTGGACTTCCTGATGTTCAAGCTGGTTTTAGAAAAGGCAGAGGAACCAGAGATCAAATTGCCAACATCCGCTGGATCATAGAAAAAGCAAGAGAGTTCCAGAAAAACATCTATTTCTGCTTTATTGACTATGCCAAAGCCTTGACTGTGTGGATCACAATAAACTGTGGAAAATTCTGAAAGAGATGGGAATACCAGACCACCTGATCTGCCTCTTGAGAAATTTGTATGCAGGTCAGGAAGCAACAGTTAGAACTGGACATGGAACAACAGACTGGTTCCAAATAGGAAAAGGAGTACATCAAGGCTATATATTGTCACCCTGCTTATTTAACTTCTATGCAGAGTACATCATGAGAAACGCTGGACTGGAAGAAACACAAGCTGGAATCAAGATTGCCGGGAGAAATATCAATAACCTCAGATATGCAGATGATACTACCCTTATGGCAGAAAGTGAAGAGGAACTACAAAGCCTCTTGATG
>NW_011495026.1:4622799-4634083 GCF_000754665.1 Bison bison bison | reverse complement strand
ATGCTAAAGCTGAAACTCCAGTACTTTGGCCACCTCATGCAAAGAGTTAACTCATTGGAAAAGACTCTGATGCTGGGAGGGATTGGGGGCAGGAGGAGAAGGGGACGACAGAGGATGAGATGGCTGGATGGCATCACTGACTCGATGGACGTGAGTCTGAGTGAACTCTGGGAGTTGGTGATGGACAGGGAGGCCTGGCGTGCTGCAATTCATGGGGTCGCAAAGAGTCGGACACGACTGAGCGGCTGATCTGATCTGATCTGATCTTCCATCTTACTAATAAAATTCATACTACAGGATCTCTCGACTCACATTTAGAACTCAAACTAAATATGTCACTAAATGTATCTTTCTTATGTGAATTTTCCTTTCAAATACAATACCAGTGTGTATTGTTAAAAAGCTTTTTTTCCTATTAGATATATTAGAAATATCAGAAGTAAGTTAGAGTAGTACAGTGATCATATGCTGCTTTTCCCTACACAAAACTCAGACTCTGCCATGGAACGAAGGCACAGTGAGACTAATACAATCACTCTGGCTCCCCTAGATCTGAAGTCTAGAACAGAGTGTCTCAAAGACTGATAACTTTTGGTTTCCATCCCAACAGTGAGAGATGCACCCTAAAATGGATATGCTTTCTTTCCTGCCCTTGATATCCAAGGTTTCTCTGGGTCCTATGTGTTCCTGGTTCCTGCCCTTCAATTCTCAATTCATAGCTGTCCAATACATTTCATTTTTTGCTGTTTGCCAGAGACCACTGCAAGTAAAGAAGTTAAATTTATAGAAGTATAAAATATGGATGCAAAATTGTCCTTACTGGTTGCCTAAAATCACTCTATGTGGACAACAATCTGTGCCATCTTTGCAGCAGGCTGCCTCTACTTCAAATTTTGGAAAACAGAACAAATGTGAATCCTGTATTTCATTTCCAATTAAAATTACCCATTATACATATCCTGAATTCTCCTTGGTGTACATTTTTTCTAGCCTCTGACCTTTGCAGGAGCAATATGAAATTAATTAGATTTTTCTCATTTTAACTGAAATGAGAATTAGTTTGTTAGGAAAATCACTGACTCTTTATGATAATATCCCAAATGTCCAATAGTAATATTAATAAAATACTTTCAGAGGAATAGTAACCAAAAGAGATAAAACAGAAATCAAAAATATCAGAAAAAGACTGAAGGAAATGTGTTTTGTTTTAAGCAAAAGAAATTTTAACGCATGTTGGTATCTTCAAATATGTAAAGAACTATCATGTAGAAAGGTCAAAACTCATAGTAAAAAGTAAATGCTATGGGGTGAATATTTAATTCAATGTGAGAACTGCCTTTCAACTACCATTCCCCCAAAAGGGAACTAACCACAGGTTTAAACTGAAAGTTTCCTACCTCTGAAAATGTTTATGAAGAGGTACAAATAAAATTTGTATGAAATGGTAGATAATTCAACTATCAGATTCTATATTTCTATGTACTTTAGACTAAAATTTCAGTTATCCTTCTTCATATTTACAGAATAGTGCTATCTAATATCTATTACAACTGAAATATTTTTCATGCAGAGGGTAATTATGTATAAAAAGAAATAAATTAACTCCTGAAATTTACCCCCAGACTGAAAGTACAGTCTGCCTGTTTTTATTTCCCTTTAACAATTGTACTCCTTGAATTCACACCTCATATGTTAAATACAAATAATTTTTTCATGTATCATTTTCAAAATAAGTTAGCATTTTCAAAGGAAAAAAAGCTGCTTAGGATAACAAACCATAGGAGAAGTACTTGTATCAAGGATTGGCAAATTCTAAAATGTCCTCATCTCAGAGAAACAAGAGCAGGTCTATTGGCTAAAATCTTTTCATATTAACCTGAACCAAATTTTTCATCCATCATTTCCATTTTGGAAGACTTTAGTTATGCATTTATAGTATTTAACAAGGGTGGTGGGTACATGCTTTATGCAAGTATTCTAAGAAGCTTCTGTATCAGTGTCAGATGAAATAATAAAAATAAATCTCTGCATTCCATGACTAGTATGGGCATAGTAAGAAAAAAAGTTTTACAATAACAATATAACTTTTTACAGCATCACAGGATTTCTCTATCCATATCACAGAAGGCCTCCTGGTAAAATTTATGTACGCCTGCATGCTAAATTGCTTCCGTCATGTCTGACTCTGCAACCCTATGAACTGTAGCCCTCCAGGTTCTTCTGTCCATGAGATTTTCCAGGAAAGAATATGGGAGTGGGATCCATGACCTCCTCCAGGGGATCTTCGCAACCCAAGGACTGAACCCATGTCTCTTACATCTCCTGCACTGGCAGGTGGGTTCTATACCAGGAGTGCCACCTGGGAAGCGCCAATTTATGTATCTAACTCTATAGAAAATATGATTATAGCAAAGGAGATGTGGATGGGCAACTTCAAGCACTTAACATGTCAGTCCAAAACTAACCATTCTTTTTCCTTGCCTATTCCTACCAATTTTAACATTTTTATAACTAAAAGTATCCTTCAAAACGAATTAATAAAGTTTACCATTGTGCCTACAAATATATAGAACATGCTATTATCATATACACGGGCTACCAAACTTTACAAAGAAATACATTAAAATAAATGCATTACAAATATAAAGAAAAACTTGCCTTCGTGCTGTCTCCAAAAAGGGTCATATCCACAATTGACTTAGGGAATTTAACTCATTAGCTTTAACAATTAGAAATTAATTGATCTGGGGAGTTAAAGGTAGCCTGAATGCATGAATGTTATTCATCTATCTTACATCAAGAAAATTCAGATTCAATATTCCAGCATGGGACCAACCAATCATTCAACAATTATTTATGTAATTAAACACAGAAACTAACATATAAATATCACTCCTTTGTCTTTATGTAGTATTTTTGTTGCCTGGTAACTTGAAAATATATATTAATAAAATGTATGTTTATGAAGAAGTCCTTCACTCATTTAAATTTTTAAATGTCTCTTTTTATGTTGTATATATATCTCAGAACACTTATTTTCAAAGAACTTGGCAAAGAAAAGAAAGACAAATCTGGAAAGCCATTTAGCCTATCAAATGCTTCATTACATTTCAAGACTGCTAAATTTTGGATAGACTAGAAGAAAAAGGAAGTAGGTATCTACTGCACTAGAAATAAATGACACAGACTTCTTTTCTTCTTCCAGATTTAAAATCCATAGCCCAGGCACAACACAGTCTTGTCGGAGACAAAATGTGAGGAAAACACGCATATTTTGGAACTCCAAGCAGGCACCTTGCAACCTATTCTATATTGAAAATAAATAGCTAAGAACATCATGGGAGGGTTTCCCATTATACTGGTTCTGGAGAGCTGTATTCAGTTCTTATATACTACTTAGCATTTAGCAATAGTGTTATGTTCTTCTTAAATATTAAATGATATTTAAGAACATTAATAAACCAGAATATAATTCAGAGGTGTTTAGATAGATGGTTCAGTGGTAAACAATCCACCTGCAATGCAGGAGACATGGGTCCAATTCCTGGACTGGGAAGATACCCTGGAGAAGGAAATAGCAATCCATTCCAGTATTCTTGCCTGGGAAGTTTCATGGAGAGAAGAACCTAACAGGCCACAGTCCATGGGTTTCCAAAAGAGTCAGACATGACTTAGCGACTAAAGAACAAGGGTTTAGATAGAAAGTCACCTGAAACTACATCAAGAGGAACAAGTGAAGGAAATAAGACTCCTTATTTTGGAGTAAGAAAAATTAGCAGAACAATAAACAGCCATGCTAAGTATCTTCAATTTTGAAGGTTTTTCATGGGTAAGAGAGTTTAGAACTTTGTGTATGTTAAGAAGTTACAGAACTGTAATAAACCATAAGTTACAGAACTTTAATAAACTTCACTTAACGCACAAGTTAAGTTCAATAAGAAGACTAAAATACAGAAATATCTGAAGATAAAACTGGCTACCACACAAGATTAGAAGACCTCCTACCACTGGAACTATTCTTGTGTAGGCTGGATAACTACTTGACAGAAATGCTATAGAGGGAATTCAAGCAACTGGTTGATGAATACCTGAACTATATGAGTTTCAAAGCACTTTTCCAATATTAAGTTTCGAAATTCTAAAACAGAAATGCTATACTCTCAATGCTTTCACCATCTTCCTTTAAAGGGAATTCTCACTGTTCTTCTGGAGTATCTACCGTAAGCCTGGTAGAAAAGAGAATTTGACTTAAAGCTGATGAAAGGTCATAGAAATTTGAAAAATGACAGAGTGAAAGTGTTCCATAGAGATCAGCATGCATGCATGCACATGCATATGCAGGCACACACACAGACACACAAACTTCCAATCCTAAATTGGAATTAAGAAGCCTTGATTGAAAGCAAAGAGAATTAACATACTAAATCTCAAACATAAATATTATGTTTATGAAACACAAATGTGTGGATAGCCAACTTTAAAGGCAGCATTAAGGGAGACATAACTAGACAGAGACTAAACAACAGAAAAGTGTTACTAAAGCAAGCCTAGAATATTTCCAAATTTCATATCACATGAGCCCTGGAAATTTTCTGTATTGTTTGACTTTGTTTTACAATGAAAATAAATATCATAATAAAAACAGTGATACTATTTTCATTGAAGAAACATGTGGCAGCTTAAAAATATTTCTTCAAATTACTTGATACGGTCCCACCCAGAGGCAAAGCCAATGTCTCCTCATCTCAGATCTGGGCTCTGTGACTGATAGACCAATAGAATACATCAGTGTAATGCAGTGCCAGTTTCCACATCAGGTTTTAAAAAAATTGGCAGCTTCCACTTCCTGACTCTTGGGACACTTCTTCTTGGAACATCGCCACCATTCTGTGAGGAAGTTCAAGTACCCAACAGAGAGGCCCACATGGAAAGGAACCAAGGGGCCTGGCCTTCAGCCCCGACTGAGCTCCCCGCCAGCTTGAGTCAAAGCCATGAAAGTGAGTCATCTTGGAAACGATCCTTCAGCACCCACATCGGGTCACCTCAGTTGATACTTTGTGGAGAAAACATGACACTTCCCACTGACCCCTGCAAATTTGAAATCTAAATAAATATCAGTTGTTCTTTAAGTACCTGAGTTGGGGGGTGAGCTGTTATACAGCAATAAAGAAACAGAATCAAAACCAAAACTGGCACTGCTCATAGGCATCTTACTTTGAAATTTTCTGTTTTAAGCACCTACCAGAATGCTGATTTCCCAACTCTTCTCGTAACTCTGTCTATCCGATCCTTTTTCCTGCACATTATCTATATAGAGTGTACAATGGGGCATATTTTTCAAAATATCTAAATGAATTAATTATAATTTTTATTTGAGAATTTTATAGCAATCTTTGAGATCATTACAGATACAGGAAAATCAATTACAAAAGTAAATATGGAAATTATCCAGTGCAGTCCATGGGGTCTCTAAGAGTCGGACATGACTGAGTGATTTCCTTTCACTTTTCACTTTCATGCATTGGAGAAGGAAATGGCAACCCACTCCAGTATTCTTGCCTGGAGAATCCCAGAGATGGGGGAGCCTGGTGGCTGCCGTCTATGGGGTCGCACAGAGTCGGACACAACTGAAGCCACTTAGTAGTAGTAGTAGTAGTAGTAGTAGTAGTAGTAGAGATATGGCACTTAGGGGACAGAAAGTATAAATACATACCCATATAAAAATCATCCAGAGTTCCCCTTACCATATTCCAGAAGAACATTTTGAACTATAAGGAATATCTACATATCACTTATTTTTTTTTCTTTTTATTTTATTTTATTTTATTTTTAAACTTTACATAATTGTATTAGTTTTGCCAAATATCAAAATGAATCCATCACAGGTATACACATATCACTTCTACATATCATTCCATGACAGTTCCAGTTCAGTCGCTCAGTCAGGTCTGACTCTTTGCGACCCCATGAATCGCAGCACACCAGGCCTCCCTGTCCATCACCAACTCCTGGAGTTCACTCAGACTCACGTCCACTGAGTCAGTGATGCCATCCAACCATCTCATCCTCTGTCATCCTGTTCTCCTCCTGCCCCCAATCCCTCCCAGCATCAGAGTCTTTTCCAATGAGTCAACTCTTCACATGAGGTGGCCAAAGTACTGGAGTTTCAGCTTTAGCATCATTCCTTCCAAAGAAATCCCAGGGCTGATCTCCTTCAGAATGAACCAGTTGGATCTCCTTGCAGTCCAAGGGACTCTCAAGAGTCTTCTCCAACACCACAGTTCAAAAGCATCAATTCTTCAGCACTCAGCTTTCTTTATAGTCCAACTCTCACATTCGTACATGACCACTGGAAAAATCATAGCCTTGACTAGATGGACCTTTGTGGACAAAGTAATATCTCTGCTTTTCAATATGCTGCCTAGGTTGGTCAAAACTTTCCTTCCAAGGAGTAAGTGTCTTAATTTCATGGCTGTAATCACCATCTGCAGTGATTTTGGAGCCCAGAAAAATAAAGTCAGCCACTGTCTCCACTGTTTGCCCATCTATTTGCCATGAAGTGATGGGACTGGATGCCATGATCTTAGTTTTCTGAATTAATTGTATATTCATATAATAAATGAACAGCAGACACAGATTTCAGACACACTTCCCTATATATGTTTTCACAAAACACAGATGCCCTTGAAAAATCAAACTAAATAAAAATTAATACAGAGGATATAGAGGTAAAATGTTTAAAAATTTATTTAGTGCCACAGTAGCAATTCTTAATAATTTATAAATTTCCTATTGTTAGTTGCTCTTTTTGCTGAGCACTAAAAATAACACAGATAGAAGGTACATAGTCTCTGCCCCAAAGATGTTCATACTGTAATGTACACATATTTCATACTGTAAAGTACACCTACAATTAGAGAACTATGATGACAGCAGATGGAGAGGGGAGTGTCCAAAGTAAGGGAAGAGTTAGAATAGTGTTAGATTTGTGAAAGTCTTCAGGCACATGTATAATACATTAAAGAGATCAAGTCACTAAAGCAAAGGGACTACATTAGGAAACAGGCAGAATTAATAATGAATCTACACTTACTGGAGTAATTAAATAGAATATATTTGCATGTCTTGTTGCAGCATTTAGATTTGCTCCAAGCAACAAGGAGTCACCATAGCAACAAGGAGTCACTGTAAAATTCTGCAGCCTCTTCCACCACAATCTCTTTATTTCATGAAAACACCCTATGATAAATCCAAACTAATGGACATGCTGTTCATCTGTAAGAAAGAATCCTCTTTGCCCTGTTAACTCCCATTCATCCTCCAAGATCCAGATCAAAGGTGCCTTGTCTGTAAAGGCTTCCTTAACCTACCAGGTCATATCCTGTCTAAAAGTTCTATTTTACAATACTTTTACAGTATTTGCCCCTTTTATGCTATAATTCATTTCCTTAATACTCTCTTCTAACTCTTTGGTGCATGACTTCTTCAAGGTTATGTTCTCTTTCTTACTCCTACTGCAATGCCTGACACATAAGAGACTGTAAAATTTATGATTAACACATGTCAAATTAAGGATCAAGTTTGTCTTATTTTCTTCTATACTCATGGCTCATAGCCAAATTTTATACACTATGTAAAAGAATATTAATCCAGTAAAATTACTCTTAAAACACTCAAGATGTTAAACAATTGTCTCCTTCTTCAAAGGAACTTTATTACTCAATAAGAGCCTGGATTTTGCAAAAAATTTCATGAAACATGAAATTATTATCTCTCCACAGCTGTAAAATGCCCTAACCCCAAAATAATAGAAAAAAATATAAACTACAGTTAAGCAAAGTATGAAAATTAACATAATAATTTGTAGATACATTTTGTGTAAATTCCACTATGTTTTAGCATATTTTGCCATAAAGAGTTAAATTATTCTTATTACTATCAGTACCATGCCCCATCTTTACAATCTACTTTCATTTCAATGCCAAATGTGATGAGTCATGATTTCCATGGAACTACAAACCCCACTGAGCTTCAGACATATCAGACCAAGGGGACTCATTCAGAAACCATGCTATGCTATGCTATGCTAAGTCACTTCAGTCGTGTCCGACTGTGTGCGGCCCCATAGACGGCAGCCACCAGGCTCCCCCATCCCTGGGATTCTCCAGGCAAGAACACTGGAGTGGATTGCCATCTCCTTGTCCAATGCATGAAAGTGAAAAGTGAAAGTGAAGTCGCTCAGTCGTGTCCGACTCTCAGCGACCCCATGGACTGCAGCCCACCAGGTTCCTCCATCCATGGGATTTTCCAGGCAAAAGTACTGGAGTGGGATGCCATTGCCTTCTCCAAAATCATGGTCAGGACTAAATCAAGAAACAAAAGTAAAGAACCACTTTATATGACATTTTTAAACAGTATAAAGGAAAAAGTCATGAAACTACCCATATATAATGTCTGAGGTACAATTTCAGTTTGTAGTGGCCTTCTGAAAACAACTAAATTTCTATATGGATTTAAAAGAATTTTCTTTGGTCAGCTGTTTTAAACTCCACAGAGTTCCTCACACTGAAAGAAAGAAATATAAAGTCCAAACCCCACACTGTTAAGGGAAAGAAAATTCCACTAGGACACTGTGTTGGGGGTCGAAATCTATTAACATTCTACTAAATTTGTATTTTCTGTAAGTTTCCATAAAATTATAAGATAAAAATAATGGTTCTCTCATAAACTAAACAGTAGAAAACACTGACAAAGAATTTATTATTCATTCAATAATTAAATAAATCATTATTGACCGTATATTAGGTTGGCCAAAATGTTCTTTTGGGTTTTTCCATAACATCCTACGGAACTTTTCATAACATCTTCACAACTTTTTGGCCAACCCAATGCTTTAAGCAACAGATATTGACTGAAAGTTGATTTATGCTCTCGCTTAGGGATGCTCAAACAATTATTATTCAGTGGGATAAGTGCCAATGCAAAATGAAGACGAAAATGATCAAGAGATAAGTAAGGTAGAAGATGGACAGAAGGATCAGATATTAGTCTCAGGGCAGAATCAACAGAACTTGGTGACTTGTGGGGTGATAACTCTAAGATTTCCAACTTACTGACTAGACTAGTGGGGACATTAATTAAAATAGAGAATTCAAGAAATGGAGTATGTCAAGGGGAGAAGAGATAACAAAAAATTCCATTTTGTTTGTGCTGGATTTCATTCCCTTGGGCATCCAGGAAATATGGGTTTGGAGCTCAGAATAAATGTTGGGACTGAAATTACAGACTTGGGAACCAGCAAAGAAACAGGAAATGAAATTATATGCATAGTGAGAAATAAGCCAAAGTAAATTGAGAAGACTAGAAAATGAGGAGAAAAAAAGTGATCAGTGTTTTAGAGGCAAGGAACAACAATGTTTTTAATCAAGAAGTGTCTGGAACTGTTTGCTGCAAGATAATTTGGAAATACAAGTATCTAGAGAATTCATAGGGTAGATTGCTTAGAACTCTATTTAGAGGAGGAGCTGAGAAGTCTCGTTGGGTTGGGTGGTGGGTGAAATATCTTCCTCCTTTAAAAAGAGACTAGAGGCACAGAAGTTTGGTTTAAGAAAAATGAACTGATAATTTTCAACAAGGATTCCAAGACATTCCCTTGTGGGGAAAAAAAAAAAAAAAACAGTCTTTCCAATAAATGATGCTAGAATGACTGGATTTTTAAATGCCAAAGTTGAACTCCTTCCTCATATCATACACAAAAATTAATTCAAAGTATTTCATACCTGGGCTTCCCTGGTGGCTCAGTGGTGAAGAATCTGCCTGCCACTGCAGGAGACATGGATTTGATCACTGGATCAAGAAGATCCCCTGGAGAAGAAAATGACAACCCACTCCAGTATTCTTGCCTAGGAAATGGACAGAGGAGACTGCCAGGCTACAGTCCACTGGGTCACAAATAGTCAGACACAACTTAGTGACTAAACAACAACAGTTCAGACCTAAACTTAAGAACTAAAACTACAAACTTCTTAGAAGAAAATACAGAAGAAAACTTTTGCGACTCTGAGTTAGGCAAGGCGTTCTGGGATATGACACCAAAAAGCACAAGAAACAAAAGAAAAACATGGACAGCAGCCTGCACCAGGCTCCTCTGTCCATGGGATTTTCTAGGCAAGAGTACTGGAGTAGGTTGCCATTTCCTTCTCCAGGGAATCTTCCCGACCCAGGATCGAAACCAGGTCTCCTGCATTGTAGACAGACACTACCATTTGAGCCACCAGGGAAGTCCATACATATACATATATACATATACATATATGTGTATATATATATATGTTGGAATTCATAAAAAATTAAAAAGCTTTTGTACTTCAAAAGGGATACCATCAAGAAAGTGGAAATGGGACCCACAAAAAGGAGAAGATATTTGCAAAGCATGTACCTGGTAAAAGACTTGTACTAAGAATTGAAACATGTAAAATATCATGTAAGAAACGAGTTGCCAGTCCAGGTTCGATGCACGATACTGGATGCTTGGGGCTGGTGCACTGGGACGACCCAGAGGGATGGTATGGGGAGGGAGGAGGGAGGAGGGTTCAGGATGGGGAACACATGTATACCTGTGGTGGATTCATTTTGATATTTGGCAAAACTAATACAATATTGTAAAGTTTTAAAATAAAATAAAATTTTAAAAAAAGAATTTGACAATGCAATAATTAAGTCAAAATAAATGAACTAAGAACTAAACAAAGATTCTGAATATTAACTTTCCACAAAAAAAGATATAGAAATGTCCAAGAAACACATGAAAAGATGCTCAACTTCATTAACCATCAGTGAAAGGCAAATCAAAACCACAGTGAGATACTACTTCATATACACTCAGATGGCTATAATAAAGACAGACTATGAAGACCTACAAGACCTTTTAGAACTAACAACCAAAAAAGATGTCCTTTTCATTATAGGGGACTGGAATGCAAAAGTAGGAAATCAAGAAACACCTGGAGTAACAGGAAAATTTGGCCTTGGAATATGGAATGAAGCAGGGCAAAGACTAATAGAGTTTTGCCAGGAAAATGCACTGGTCATAACAAACACCCTCTTCCAACAACACAAAAGAAGACTCTATACGTGGACATCACCAGATGGTCAACACCGAAATCAGACTGATTATATTCTTTGCAGACAAAGATGGAGAAGCTCTATACATTCAGCAAAAACAAGACCAGGAGCTGACTGTGGCTCAGATCATGAACTCCTTATTGCCAAATTCAGACTGAAA
>NW_011495026.1:4585749-4622699 GCF_000754665.1 Bison bison bison | reverse complement strand
AACTATGGAATGAGGTTCGTGACACTGTACAGAAGACAGGGATCAAGACCATCCCCATGGAAAAGAAATGCAAAAAAGCAAAATGGCTGTCTGGGGAGGCCTTACAAATAGCTGTGAAAAGAAGAGAAGCGAAAAGCAAAGGAGAAGAGGAAAGATATAAACATCTGAATGTAGAGTTCCAAAGAATAGCAAGAAGAGACAAGAAAGCCTTCTTCAGCGATCAATGCAAAGAAATAGAGGAAAACAACAGAATGGGAAAGACTAGAGATCTATTCAAGAAAATCAGAGATACCAAAGGAACATTTCATGCAAAGATGGGCTCAATAAAGGACAGAAATGGTATGGACCTAACAAGAAGCAGAAGATATTAAGAAGAGATGGCAAGAATACACAGAAGAACTGTACAAAAAAGATCTTCATGACCCAGATAATCATGATGGTGTGATCACTGACCTAGAGCCAGACATCCTGGAATGTGAAGTCAAGTGGGCCTTAGAAAGCATCACTACGAACAAAGCTAGTGGAGGTGACGGAATTCCAGTTGAGCTATTTCAAATCCTGAAAGATGATGCTGTGAAAGTGCTGCACTCAATATGCCAGCAAATTTGGAAAACTCAGCAGTGGCCACACGACTGGAAAAGGTCAGTTTTCATTCCAATCCCAAAGAAAGGCAATGCCAAAGAATGCTCAAACTACCGCACAATTGCACTCATCTCACATGCTAGTAAAGTAATGCTCAAAATTTCCAAGCCAGGCTTCAGCAAGACGTGAACCGTGAACGTCCAGATGTTCAAGCTGGTTTTAGAAAGGCAGAGGAGCCAGAGATCAAATTGCCAACATCTGCTGGATCATGGAAAAAGCAAGAGAGTTCCAGAAAAACATCTATTTCTGCTTTATTGACTATGCCAAAGCCTTTGACTGTGTGGATCACAATAAACTGTGGACAATTCTGAAAGAGATGGGAATCCCAGACCACCTGACCTGCCTCTTGAGAAATTTGTATGCAGGTCAGGAGGCAACAGTTAGAACTGGGCATGGAACAACAGACTGGTTCCAAATAGGCAAAGGAGTATGTCAAGGCTGTATATTGTCACCCTGCTTATTTAACTTCTATGCAGAGTACATCATGAGAAACACTGGACTGGAAGAAACACAAACTGGAATCAAGATTGCCGAGAGAAATATCAATAACCTCAGATATGCAGATGACACCACCCTTATGGCAAAAAGTGAAGAGGAACTCAAAAGCCTCTTGATGAAAGTGAAAGTGGAGAGTGAAAAAGTTGGCTTAAAGCTCAACATTCAGAAAACCAAGATCATGGCATCTGGTCCCATTGCTTCATGGGAAATAGATGGGGAAACAGTGGAAACAGTGTCAGACTTTATTTTTCTGGGCTCCAAAATCATTGCAGATGGTGACTGCAGCCACGAAACTAAAAGACGCTTACTCCTTGGAAGGAAAATTATGACCAACCTAGATAGCATAATCAAAAGCACAGACATTACTTTGCCAACAAAGGTCCATCTAGTCAAGGCTATGGTTTTTCCTGTGGTCATGTATGGATGTGAGAGTTGGACTGTGAAGAAGGCTGAGTGCTGAAGAATTGATGCTTTTGAACTGTGGTGTTGGAGAAGACTCTTGAGAGTCCCTTGGACTGCAAGGAGATCCAACTGGTTCATTCTGAAGGAGATCAGCCCTGGGATTTCTTTGGAAGGAATGATGCTAAAGCTGAAACTCCAGTACTTTGGCCACCTCATGTGAAGAGTTGACTCATTGGAAAAGACTCTGATGCTTGGAGGGAATTGGGGCAAGAGGAGAAGGGGACAACAGAGGATGAGATGGCTGGATGGCATCACTGACTCGATGGACGTGAGTCTGAGTGAACTCCGGGAGTTGGTGATGGACAGGGAGGCCTGGAGTGCTGCGATTCATGGGGTCCCAAGGAGTCGGACACGACTGAGCGACTGATCTGATCGGATCTGGTAACAAATATTGATGAGGATGTGAAGAAAGTGAAACTTTTATATATGTTGCTAGTGCAAATGTAAATTCAAGCAGCCACCTGGTAAAACCTCTGGTCATTCCTCAAAATGTTAAATATAGAGCTACCATGTTGTTGCTGTTGTTTAGTCACTGAGTCATGTCATTTTTTTGAAACTCCATGGACTGTAGCCCGTCAGACTCCTCTCTCCATGGGATTTTCCATACTGGAGTGGGCTGTCATTTCCTTCTCCAGAGGGTATTCTCAGCCCAGGGATTGAACCTGTGTTTCTTGCATTGGTAGGCAGATTCTTTATCACTGAGCCATAAGAGAAGCCCAGAGCTACCACATGACTCAGCAGTTCTATTCCTAGGTATATTACCAAGGGGATTTCAAACATACATCCATACAAAAACTCATACATAAATGTTTCTAGTAGCATTATTCATAATAACCAAAAAAATGAAAGCAACCAAAGTGTTCATCAATTTATGAATAAAAAAATGAGATGTGGTACATCCACACAATGGAATATTACTCAGCAATTAAAAAAAGAATGAAATACTGACAAACACTACAACACAGATGAATCTTGAACCATTATCCTAAGTGAAAAAAGTCAATCACAAAAGAACACATATTATGTGACTCCATTTGTACAAAATGTCCAAAACAAGCAAATCTTGCCTAAGATTGGGAGTTGAGGAGAAACGGGCAGCGACGGCTAATAGGTACAGGATTCCATTTAGCGATGTTGAAATTATCTAAAGTCAATTATGGTAATAGTTATACAACTCTGTAAATATACTTAAAACGACTGAACAGTACATTTTAAACAGTTGAAATGTGTCGTATGTGGATTTTATCTCAACAAAGCTGGTTTTTTTTTTTCATAAGTAACAATTTAGGATTGTTCCCAGATTCAGTCTTCAAAGATTTTTGCACTGTTTCATGATAACTTTCACAAATACATGAAAGTTTAAATAATTAAACAGCACTGGTATCAGCAACCTACACAGTTACCATAAAAAAACAGTAAGTGCTCCAGCAACAACAGTTGCCAGCATCACATTACCACAGTGTCAATAACACTGCTGTTGCTGCTGACACTGGACATTGGGAAATAACAGGCTGATGCAGTGTCCTCTTTGCCAGGAGGCAAGGTGGTTATATCCTTCTCCAACACCTGTGATTTAACTGCCTGTTTCTGAGCTATAGCACAAAAGAAGAAAGCAGCAGATATCTCAGGTAGTAAAGAATTGTTTCAAGACTGCATAGGAAGCACTGTTCCCAGAACGACTTTGATGAAATTTTAGATGGTCTTGGGTTCCATAAGAGTAGGCAGAATATTAATTTGTGACTGTCACTTTGACGTTATTCTAACCTCACATCTATATGCTCTCAGGCCAAGTTGGACTGGATCAACACAGGTTATAGAGAGAGCAAGTAGGATAAGAATGAGAAGAGACACATAAGGTTTAAAAATTAAGAATTCATCATTAACCACAGCAAGAGCTCTTTTAAAGAAGTAGTGACTACATAGCCACCAATTCTGTAGAATGAATATGGGGTAAGCATGTAGAAATAACAATTACAGACAGATTTTTTAACAAGTTTGGCAGTACCTCACTCTCCAGTGTTAAGTCCGCCTATTTATTTAATCTTCATTTTCTTATGGCCTTTTTGCATAAGGGATGAGAAAAGGTTTCATTCAGAATATGTTCACATTATGACTGGAATTTTCCACTATTAACATAATCCCTCTAAAAACCAAACTCACTGTTACATGCCTCAAAATTAATAGACTAAATAATCAACAGGAATAAAGATAAATATTATTTTTGAGATAGTAGATTAAATACCACATATTTATAAATTCTACTTCTCTTTACTATATCTTCAGTCCTATCTTAGGTATAAGCATGTAATATACAACAACCATTTTTCCATGTGTCTCTGAGAGCTTTCCAACTTTCTTATCTTACTTCTTTCCTTTTCAGCATTCCTTTCTTCTACTTTTTCCAAATTCAAGTATGGATTATAGTTGCCTTGATCAGTCAACTTTTATAGATTATTAGGACAGAGTACTGATGTATTTGGCTTTATCCAAGCTGTTATTCCAATGAAAGGGATCTCATAGCTTAAAACTTCTGAAAGATCTCTCTCTAGACCAGCTTAAGTACTACTCACATTTATCATAACTTTATTATTATATTACAATGTACTACATCCAATGCTGATTTCTTCAAAGATGCCTCTGACAAAGCATCACAAAAGATACTTTTTAAATTAACTTCGAGTGAAAGATGGTGGGGAGGACTGATTTGTCATGGATAGAAACTGGCTTACAGACAAGTTAACAAGAAGATAAAGGGTTACCTTTCTTGCTTTCACTAAAGACAAGAGTATCTTTGGACAGAAAAAAAGCATAAATAACAGGGTCCACAATAACAAATCTTCAAATTGGTCTTACTTTAAAAATAATCTCAAAACACTGTGCACAAAGGAATCTCTAAGACTGCAGATGACACTGGACTATTTTGAAACTTAGAAAAATAAGAAACCAAATATAAACTGCATCTAAAAGATGGCACACTCTAAGACAAAATTTTTAGTCCCAGGAAAGAACCTGAAAACAAACTCACTATTTCTCTTTATTTAAAAAAAAAACGACATCAAAGCTTCAGATATAATCATGGAGGAGCACATGAAATAAAAGAGAACACATCGTGCTCCCCCTTACAAAAAACACATAGTACTTACTGAGCACTTCTGTTGACACCATACTTCAAGAAATAGCAATGGGGAGAAAGTCCAACTAAAGGTGACTGACATGACTGAAGAGATTAAGAGGCTACAGTTTTTAAATATTTAGAAATTGAATTCCAGTCCACAAAGATAAAATATGAAGAGAGATTTGAGTTCAATGTGTTCTTAGAATGAAGTTACCTAAGCAAGAGGAAGGGTATAACTCAACTGCATCTTGAGAAGAGTTATTATACAATGCTCTGCTGAGATAAATGGAGAAGGCAATGGCACCCCACTCCAGTACTCTTGCCTGGAAAATCCATGGACAGAGGAGCCTGGTGGGCTGCCGTCTACAGGGTCGCACAGAGTCGGACACGACTGAAGCGACTTAGCATTAGCATTAGCATTAGCATAGCATGCTGAGATAAAAGCATTTATTTCTGACACCGTCAGGAACACATTTTAGGCAAATCCAGGACTGACTTTCCCATGACTTCTTACTTTTATACCTAATCCACCATGATTTCTCCCTTTCTGAATTTATTAACAGCAATTCTGATTTCTTCTCAGTATACAATGCCTTGCTAGCATTTTATTCCTAGATGTTGTCTCCCTAAATGTAACTGCAATCTCTCAAATCTGGGGATTACATGTTTTTTTCTGTTTGTTTCCACAGTTATCAATAAATACAATATTGATACTTTACCAACTTGGTAATATTATAAACAAGCATAGCAAGGTTGAATGTAGACTATGTTGAACATGAGAACTAAAAAGTGTTCCTTTGGCACAAAAATAAGTAATTTGGGGATGAATAAATGTTTACTTCATAAGTAGTAAACAATAGATAAAGATCAAAACTACAGTTAACTTCAAAAGAAGTTTAAATCAATTAATGATGCTTGCAATATCTCTCTACTCCTTAAAAAATGATGTCAGAAAAACCCAGCACTACACTGTCTGCCATAGACAAATGTGTGTGTCTGTGCATGTATGTAAAATTTAATGAATAAATGAAAAATTTAATGAGACAAAATCATGAATGAGGCAGTTTGTCATTATTCCCTACCTATGTTCCTCATCTTTGGTGACTCCAATAGTTGTGAGTACTTTGGTCAATCCCCAGCTACAGACTATCACACTTGCATGAGCCAACCCTCTGTGTCTCTCCCTTTTTCATCAACTTCTTATCCTTAAACTAGTCCAGTGAATAAGACCAAGTAAATGCAGAAAATATCTATTCTTGTGGAGACAGAATAATTCAAATCAAATGTAGCAAATATCTATTCTCATAAAGAATTATCTATTCCAAAGAGGTCTGAGACCAAAATAATTGTCCTTAGTCTCTCCCAAGAGTATAGCCTTTCTAAGATTAGATGGATTAATCCTAATGGTCAGAATTTTCAGTTCTGCATTAGAAGCAGAATAACACTTCTATTGTTTAAGTGGGCAAAAAGCACATTTTATATACTATGTCCATATTTAAAATAAAACTCAGTAGTGAATAAAAGTGATAAAACTTTAATTCTAACAAAAAAAGTTTAACTCTTTCACCTTCTCTCCATTCTTTAATTTTTCCTTTCACCTCAGTCTGCAAGACACTAAGAAATTCACACATTTCTTCCCTACAAACACCACCATTCTGCTTCCAGGGATGCTGTGAATTATTGGTTGCTTTAACTGACAACTGTATCCATAACAAGCTGGAGAAAATTATATCTAAATTACAATTCAGAGCATTAAAAACAGAACTAATGAGCATCAGTATTGCAAATCAATGTCTTACACATGCATGACCAAAAAATTCACTGAAGAAAACAAAAACAAAAACATGCCATTCCCATAAACACTGACTCACTACCCTAAGAAAATACAAACAATGGTATGAAAGAAGACTTTAAATATAAATGCTTATTTGTGTCCTTTCCTTTGCCTCAAACTGATTTACATAGAACAGAATAAACAAAAGACAATGAATCAAAACAAAATCACTAAAAAGATGAGGAGATTTCAAATGGATACTTCTGTAGAAGAGTACTCAAGGAGAAGCAATAAAATGAATAATGAATTTGGACGCTTTCACAGATTTAAGAGCTAGTCTGGACAAGGGAATAAGAGTTATTATAAAAGCATTTTTGCTAAGAGTTCAATATTTTGGAGCAAGCTTGGTGGCCAAGTTTAGCGACATGACATTAGTATTATAAAATTGTAGAGTACTTGGAAAGCTGTATGTTACACTGGAGATCACTACATTGGTTTGGCAGACTCAGATACTTTTATGAGGAAATATTTCCATTGCAACAGCAAATAGGATATTAAAAAGATCAGATCCAATTTTTAGGATGTTTATGATTAACATGTTGCATGACATTTCCTATGACAGGGAACTGTGAACCATGTCTCTGTGTGCAATGTGCATACACAGATATGTGAAATAAAGCAAAAAATGTATATATTCTGCTAGCCAAGTGCCCATCTGCATGCACAGCACCAACTCTGTAAAAGTCCAGAATAGCAGTGTTGAAGGACAAAGCCAAAAGCGCACTGAGCCAAAAGGTGGTGATAATCACATCAATGCTTCCTATTTACTCACTAAATTTCTTCCAGAAAGATGCATGAAAGGGGCTAGGGTTGGAGAGAAAAGTGACAGAGAGCAAGAGAGGAGAGAGGGAGAATGGAGGAAGAGAGGAGGCAATAAAATACTGAGGATGTTATGCAATTTATTTTTTCAGGTCATACTGAAACAGACATATATACACAAAAAATATGTATGTTTGTATGCATGGAGAGAAAACATCAAGAGAAAATGCACAAAAGATACCCACCTCAACAACTGTATATGAAACATCAATTTTCATGTACACATATCTATGGTCATGGCAGATTATAGAGAGTGAGAGTCACATGCCCTGTATTTGGAAGTCACCACTAAGTATGCTAGTTGACATGTTATGTGCAACAAAAAGGACTTTATAAATAAAATTAATAACACCTGAAAGTCCTAAATTAATTGATTTATGTGATATTACTCATTATAAGAGAAACCACATACGGTACAAAGGTTTACCATGGCATAAACTAGCTATATAAAATGTCCACCCTAGATCCATCCATGCTGCTATTCAGTTCAGTTCAGTTCAGTTGCTCAGTCATGTCCGACTCTTTGCGACCCCATGGACTACAGCACGCCAGGTCTCCCTGTCCATCACCAACTCCCAGAGTTTACCCAAACTCATGTCCATTGAGTTGGTGATGCCATCCAACCATCTCACCCTCTGTCATCCCCTTCTCCTCCCACCTTCAATCTTTCCTGGCATCAGGGTCTTTTCCAATGAGTCAGTTCTTTGCATCAGGTGGCCAAAGTATTGGAGTTTCAGCTTCAACATTAGTCCTTCCAACAAATATTCAGGACTGATTTCCTTTAGGATGGACTGGTTGGATCTCCCTGAAGTCCAAGGGACTCTCAAGAGTCTTCTCCAACACCACAGTTCAAAAGCATCAATTCTTCGGTGCTCAGCTTTATAGTCCAACTCTCACATCCATGCATGACTACTGGAAAAATCATAGCCTTGACTAGATGCACCTTTGTTGGCAAAATAATGTCTCTGCCTTTTAATATACTGTCTAGGTTGGTTATAACTTTTTGTCCAAGGAATAAGCATCTTTTAATTTCATGACTGCAGTCACCATTTGCAGTGATTTGGGAGCCCCAAAAAGTAAAGTCTGTCACCATTTCCACTATTTCCCCATCTATTTGTCATGAAGTGATGAGACCAGATGCCATGATCTTAGTTTTCTGAATGTTGAGTTTTAAGCCAACTCTTTCACTCTCCTCTTTCACTTTCATCAGGAGACTCTTTAGTTCTTCTTCACTTTCTGCCATAAGGGTGGTGTCATCTGCATATCTGAGATTATTGATATTTCTCCTGGCAATCTTGATTCCAGCTTGGGCTTCATCGAGTCCAGCGTTTCTCATGATGTACTCTGCATATAAATAGGAAGGGTGACAAAATACAGTCTTGACATACTCCTTCTCTAATTTGAACCAGTCTGCTGTTCCATGTCCAGTTCTAACTGTTGCTTCTTGACCTGCATACAGATTTCTCAAGAGGCAGGTCAGGTAGTCTGTACTCCATCTCTTTAAGAATTTCCCACAGTTTATTGTGATCCACACAGTCAAAGGCTTTGACATAGTCAATAAAGTGGGAATAGATGTTTTTCGGGAACTCTCTTGCTTTTCTGATGATCCAACGGATGTTGGCAATATGATCTCTGGTTCCTCTGCCTTTTCTAAAACCAGCTTGAACATCTGGAAGTTCATGGTTCACATATTGTTGAAGCCTGGCTTGGAGAATTTTGAGCATTACTTTACTAGCATGTGAGATGAGTGCAATTGTGCAGTAGTTTGAGCATTCTTTGGCATTGCCTTTCTTTGGGATTGGAACGAAGACTGACCTTTTCCAGTCCTCTGGCCACTGCTGAGTTTTCCAAATTTGCTGGCATATTGAGTACAGCACTTTCACAGCATCATCTTTTAGGATTTGAAATAGCTCAACTGGAATTCCATGACCTCCACTAGCTTTGTTCGTAGTGATGCTTCCTAAGGCCTACTTGACTTCACATTCCACGACATCTGGCTCTAGGTAAGTGATCACACCATTGTGATTATCTGAGTCATGAAGATCTTTTTGGTATAGTTCTGTGTATTCTTGCCACCTCTTCTTAATATCTTCTGCTTCTGTTAGCTGTACATGGCATTAATTCATTCTTTTAATGGCTGAGTAATACTGTCCACTGTATATATGTATCACATCTTCTTTATCCATTCATCTGTCAGTGGACATTTAGGTTACTCCCATGTCTTGGCTATTGTAAACAGTGGACTTAGAGACTGTCATGCTCAATGAAGTAAGTCAGAGACAGAAAGACAAATATCTTATATCACTTATGTGTGGAATCTAAAAAACATGATACAAAGGAACTTATTTATAAAATAGGAACAGACTCACAGACTTAGAAAATGAATTTATGGTTACTGAGGGGAAGGGTGTGGGGAGGGACAGATTTGGAGTATGGAACTGACACGCACATACTGCTATATCTAAAATGGACAACCAATAAGGACCTAGTGTATAGCACAAAGAACACTGCTCAATATTACATAACAATCTAAATAGGATAAGAATTTTTTTAAAAAAGCAGGTACATGTATATGTATAACTGAATCACTTTCCTGTACACCTGAAACTAATACAATATTGTTAATCATCTATACTGCAATATAAAAATAAAAGTTATAAAAAATAAAACATTTAACTGAGGACTCTGTACCTATCATATTTAGCCTTCCTAATTTTAGATACTACCATGTGGGTTTGTGCTTAAACAGAGGCTTATTTGCTTCTTAGCACATACACCTTTCCTGGTCAAGAAACAGAACCAGTATGCCAAATCTGTGACATTGAATTCATTTCCATGGCAACAAAACAAGCTGCCCTAATTACAGTGAGGAAATACTATGATGAGACAAAAACAGAGTAACAAGGAAGAAAGTTCAATCTAGATACAAATCTTTCAATAAGACAACTAGAATAAATGGAGAAAAAAAACAGAAAACTCTTTCTTATTCTTCTTGCTTTCCCAGAACTATCTTTATGGTTTCTTGACATTAAAAAAAAAAAAAAACTGGTTCATTATAACTAACGAAATAACCAAGAGTAAGAGTCAAGTGACTCTATGAAATATAAAGAGAATGAAACATCTTTTATCATATACTGAACTTTCACAATCAACATATATCATATGACCTCTTTAAAAAGATACAAGTCATCATATGTAACTACCTGCTGTTTCTGAATGTAAGGGAAGATGTTACCAATCAAAGGCTCCTCTTGCCAGAAAAAAATACAGTAATCTACACAGTATGGCAGATCACTTGGAGATCTGTGAGTCAGTCAGACCCAGTCAGGATGCTTTGCCCCATTACCTCAGTCTTGAACTCAGTACACTAAATCAACGCATATATTTTAAGGTATCTTGAGTTTTAGAAATTATATTTTATGTTTTGATTACTTAAACAGGCAAGTGAATATTTCCCACTTGGGTAGGGCTGCATTTACATTTCCTGGTTTATATCAGAGCTCCTGGCATTATAATAACAGATGTCAGTAAATGTACTTAGCCTTCAGTGCATTTTTACCAGAATTTCCTCAAATAACTGTACACATACGGAATTTGGCAACATATTTCCCTTTCCAATCTTCTTTCTACCCCTAGCATGCTGAACAGATCTAAAACATAAAAACCAAGTACTTCAAGCACACAGTTCCATTAATTCAGTGTTTATACTGTATATAAAGCTGGTAAACATTTTTCCCTTCACCCAACTAAATATCTGACATTTTGAGTGTCAGCCTCAACTTAGGATCAGCATATGGAGGTGTCTTTCCTTCATACTTCTTCAGTTCTAGGACAACCCCCTAAACTATAAAATCTATGTCCTAGTCAAAAGCACTCTCTAATGAAGCAGACAAATTCTGCTTAATACAGAACACTTTGAAACTCTGATGGGAGATGGGGAAGAATACTGAGGAGAGGGGATAACTTTTGCTTTCTACGACCATCTCTGTGCATACCAAATTGCTTCAGTCATGTCCGCCTCTTGGTGACCCTATGTACTACAGCCTCTGTACCAGGCTCCTCTGTCCATAAGATTCTCTAGCCAAGAATACTGAAGTGGGTTGCTGTGACCTCTTCCAGGGGATCTTCCCGACTTAGGTTTCGAACCCACATCTCTTAAGTCTCCTGCATTGGCAGGAAGGTTCTTTACCAATAGTGCCACCTGGGAAGCCCACAATCATCTCTACCTCTCTCAATTCTCTTTCCTTTTTTGAAGTAAATATTAGGTTGGTGACAATGTAATTGCGGTTTCAAATCATTATAACTAGGTTCAAATACATCCTTATTCATCAAAATAGGAATCATTACGAACACACACTTTTGCCAACAAGAAATGTTTATTCTTATAGTGTAAAAATCTGTGTTTCTGGATTTGATGAACTCTCGTAAAGCATTTTCTGCATCTCTTGGTTGTGGAAGAATTGTCCCTGCAAAAAGTTGTAAAGATGCTTGAAGAAGTGGTAGTTGCTTGGCAAGAGGTCAAATGAATGGATGAGGCCAAACTGTGTAGCCCAATTCATTCAACTTTAAAGTGCTGGTTATGAGACATGCAGTCAGCAGTGTCATGGAGAATTGAGCCCATTCTGTTGACCAACACCAGCTGTAGGCATTGTGGTTTTGGGTGCATCTCACAGATGTGCTGAGCATACTTCTCAGATATGATGGTTTAGCCAAAATTCAGAAAGCTGTAGTAGATAGGACAGCAGCAGACCACCAAACAGTGACCATGACCTTTTTTTGGTGCAAGTTTGGCTTTGGGAAGTGCTCTGGAGCTTCTTCTAAGCCCAACCACTGAACTGGTCATCACTGGTTGTCATATAAAATCCACTTTTTGTCACACATCACAATCTGATCAAGAAATGGTTCACTGTTGTTGCGCAGAATGAAAGAAGATGACACTTCAAAAACACAATCTTTTTGATTTTCAGTCAACTCATGAAGCATTCACTTATTGGGCTTTTTCACCTTTCCAGTTTGCTTCAAATACCAAATGACCGTAGAATGGTCGATACTGAGTTCTTCTGCAATTTCTTGTGTAGCTTTAAGAGCATCAGTTTCAATGATGGCTCTCAAATGGTCACTGCCAACTTTCGGTGGCTGGCCACTATGCTCCTCATCTTCAAGGCTCTTGTCTCTTCTGCAAAACTTGAACCACCACTGTATTGTGCATGTGTTAGCAGTTCCTGGGCCAAATGCATTGTTGATGTTGTGAGTTGTCTCTTCTGCTTTACAATCCATTTTGAACTGGAATAAGAAAATGGCTTGGGAATTTACTTTTTGTCTAACATCATTTCCATAGTCTAAAATAAATATAGAATAAACAACAACTAATAAGTTATCAGCAAAAAAAAAAGTGAGAAATGCACATTAAAATGATGTATAATATACCTACCTTTATTTAAGAATGTATTCCAATATTAAAAGGCAAACTTCAACAATGCAAAAACCACCAAACAATAACTTTTGCACCAACCTAATATCACATACAATGATATGCCCAGATCTCAAGTACAAAGTTCAATAAATTTTGAAAAATGGAACAAACACTCCAGTCAAAATATAAAACATGTCCATCAAGCCCAGAAAGTTTGCAAGGAACCATTCTAGTCAATCACCAGGCCCCCAACAGGCAAACACTGTTCTGATTTCTAACAGCATATATTCTGACCGTTCATGAACTTCATGTAAAGGCAAGCATACAGTATTTAGTCTTTTGTATTTTTGGCTTCTTCCTTTCAAAATAATGTTTTTGAGATTCATCTGTGCAATTTTATGCAATCATGACCTGTTCTTTTTGTCTCTCAGTGAATATTCCACATCCAGTTGGTATCCTGCATTTGGAGGTAGAAAACACCCAGGGAGAAGTGAATTAAAGAGAAAGGGGAGAGAGCAAGAGTGAAAGGCATAGAGAAAGAGAATAAAGGAGAGGAGACTGGCATACCAATGTAAAGTAGTAGACAGCAGAATAAAGTTAATAAGGAGAATATGGCAGTACTCAGGCACAAAAGAATCTAAAATAGCAAACAACTTTAAAGAATGAGTAAGTGTTATAATACACTATACATATTAATAGATCAAGGAAGGCAAGGACTGAAAAGTATCCATTTGTCAATTCGGCAGGTACTAGAAACCTTGGTGTTAGCAATTTCAAAGTCAGATGAAGGTGTAAGTCAAACAATCACTGATCCATAATAAATTGGACTTGATGGTTTAGATAAACTTTTCAATAAGCTAGGATATAAATAAAAGGGAACTGGAGCAATCGCTAAATGGAAAATCAGGGTAGAAACAGAAATCTCTACTATGAAAGAGAACACAGTTGAAGGGCTGGATCCTAGAATATAGGACTGTTAGAATAAGATCCCAAAAGAATGCAGCAGTCTCAGTTGGGAAGGGGTAAGGAGCAAGGAATGAAGCTGATAATTATTGGTAGTCTGTTGGATTCCAAGCACTTTCTTAGGCATATAAATGTATTACTTTATTTAAGCAAACCCATCCAATGGCCATTATCCTCAATTTGCACGAGGACACTTTTTAGATGATAAATAACTCAACCACTGTTTCTCAGATAGGAAGTTTCAGAGTCATGTTTCAAATTTTGTCTGCATGGTGTCAAAACACATGGTCTACACTGCACTTGCCCTTTCCTCTAAAACAGGAAAAAGGCATCAAGACCAATGCATGCAAAAGTGGTAAATATGGGGGTGTGAACCTCTGCTCATCACAATTTTCTCTGACAAAATTACTGACAGGGGTTGGAGTGATGACGGAACTGGACCTTATGGGACTCATGAAATCTGAGCTAGTGGCTCTAGTTTTCTGACTCCAGACCAGACGCAGGGTAGTTTAAAAATGTAACTAAGGAGAGAAACAGGAACTTACAGAGATTCCAAATCTTATTGTTTCAAGATATTTTCCCCTTGCATTAAGAAAATAAGATGTAGGAACGAAAAAAGTAAAATGTCATGTACTAGAAATCTCAATAATACCTAAAGATAAGTTGACTATCAAAATAGATAATGCTTAAAGGGACACTGCAGGGGGCAAAGAAAGGGTTAGAGACTCCATCATGAAATATTACTTGACCAACATTCAATAGGTAAATTAGGAACTTGGCTAGGTAATTCAGAAGCATCTGAAAGAGCCCCAGAGCTACCTACAAGTGAATAGCCCAGTGATAAACAGAGTTTCATTTGTGTAAGATAGTCCCAGTGGTTCCCCTCTCTCTTATATCAGAGGAAAGAACCTGGATGTGGCCAGGGGAGATAAGTAACTGATCTATTAGAGTCTGGCCTCACTTATATTGCAAGGCAGATATATAGACTGAGGGAAATAGGTAATAGGGTCAGATTGGTTCTAGATTGAGGACTCTCCCAGTGTCCATGGGGAAATATGTATGAATAAGAAGTAAAAGGAGACATGCTGGCAATTCAGAGGAACTGGAAAAGAGAGAATACATACCATAAGGGTGTGAAAGAGCTGAAGAATTTTATGGGTGTAATTCTATATCAAAGTCTCCAAACTTTCCTGAAGCTTTTTGACTTTCTTAATATCCTATTCTTTCTCACTCAGAGTTCCCAGTTCCCCAGGGTCTTCAGATCTCCAGCATTGAAAGGATACCCCAGTTTTCCCTGCCCAACTTTTTTCTCAAAACTAAGACAGAAGTCTAACAAATATGACAGCAGTCAAGAGAAATGAAATACAGAAAAAGGAATATCCCAAAGAAGAGGGAATATGGTCTTATATAGGTAAAAAAATGAAGAAAAAAAGACATTGGGAGAAGTATGAGATGAAACTGAATGTGTGTCCAAATTACACAACAAATTTAAGTTGATGAACATATGTCCCAGTGCCTATATTAAAAACAGGATAAACAACAAATCACTATGACTATACACAAAGAGGCTATAAGTGACGGGGTTCCTACAGAGACTAAGGGAAGATAAGTTATATTAAGAAGATAGAATATATATACTCAGCAATCTCTGCATCTTGGACCTTTGTTCATGAATGCAGTTCTGCTTTCATCAGGTGTCAAACTATGGAAAATACTATAGTAAGTGCATTAGACTCTAGCAAGCCTTAGTACTGAAACTGTGGGCTCTCTCAGCACGTCAGAGTGGTTGTAAAGCAGGAAGTCTGCTTTAAATGGGAAGGCTAATAACCAATTTGTGCTACAATCAAGACATAGGCAGAAAATGTTCTATAATCACAATCAATTCAGAGCTCACCCATAATGACAAATTGGGAGAAAGGGGTCAGATCTTACATGGATAAATGAAGATGCCAAAGTTCAACAAGCTGCAAAGTCTGAGCTATGTTAACGTGGAACCATGTTAACACAGGCAGGCAAGTGATGGTCTGGAATGGCAGCAGCCCCAATTTCTATATATAAGGCACTTGAAAGACTGAATCCAGAATCTTGAAGTAAAATTTATAGTAGAAGCACACTGTACTTAGATGGCAAATTTATGTAGGGTGACTTTTTGGACTAATTAGAATTAAGAAGAGTTGAAGCTCCTTTCTAAACCATGTTTTTCAATATTTGGCAAAACCAATACAATATTGTAAAGTTTAAAAATAAAAAAAAAAATAAAATTGAAAGAGCAAAAAAATAAAATAAAATAAAATTTTTTTAAATAAATAAATAAATAAATTATTTATTTGGCTGCACCAGGTCTTAGCTGCAGCACACAAGATCTTCGATCTTCATTGTGGCATGTGGGATCTAGTTCCCTGACCAGGGATCCAAATGGGGCCGCCTACATTGAGAGCGTGGAGTTTTAACTACTGAACCACCAGGCAAGTCCCTAAACCATGTTTTGATACAACCATAAAACTGGAAATGGTATTAGCAAAACACTTCTATCAATTAAATATAATGAGCATCAACTTTTAATCATCAATATCCACATTCCCTATTTAACAAAAGAAAGGTTTCAGGCTTCAAGTCCCAAATATTTACTGGCTTCACCACTTTTCTGAGATAGGATCTGGAGGACGCTTACATTATTGAGTAGTAAACAGACCATTGCATGATAAACTTGAAACTCACATTACAGCTGCTACACACAATATGGGCCAGAACATGCAAACGGATAATTGTCAGACCTCCAGGGAAACAGAGCTCCACATGAAGCTACACAGTATCTCAGCAGCATTATTAGAACAATTACTTTGTAATTCTGAGGTTTAGCAGCAAATACTTTTTTCTGTGATATTGTCTGAAACCTATTAACTGTCAGTGCCACCACTAGAATTAATATATCAGTAGCACTGAGTGAAGAAGCATCTGTATCCACTATTTTGCTAACATCTTGTTGTTATTCCACATGATTCAAAGAGTAGTAGTAACAGAAATCTGTACAACATATGCCCAGTGATCCTCACCTCCCAGTATTCACACTGTGGGCTATCCCCTCCCTCACTTTACCAGGCCAGCTTGTTGATACCAATAGTACACTACAAAAGTGCAGGTTGGATGTTCCCAATACTAGATCATAAAGAACAGTAGGGTTTCTGCCTTGGTCTCTCTTGGATGACTAACGCTACAGGAAGCCAGTATCCATGTCATGAAAACATTCAGGGAGTCCTGATAAAGCCTCCACAGTAGGGAATTGAGGTCTCCCACTAACAAACAATTCAGACTCAAAAGCTAAGTGAATGAATTTCAAAAACAGATCCTCCACCTCCAGTTCAGCCTTTAAATGACAGCAGCCTAAGCTAATATCTCAATACTTCCTCATTTGAGATCCCTCAGCTAGAACCGCTTTGCTAAATGCACCCAAATTCCTGTCCCAGAGAAATTGTGAGATCAAAAAAATGCTTATTATTTTATTAAGCCATTTATTTTATGGTACTTAGTTATACAGCAATAATAAGTAATACAAGTGAGTTTTATCCTATCCTGATAAACTTTGTCCGAGTTAAGTGATCCATCTTTGTGTTTCCCCAAAATCCCATGTTTATATCTATTGTGTCATTTATCATCCTGTGTTACAAATGTTTACTTATCTGCTCCCTCTTTTGACTGCAGGCACCCAGAAGGTAGACACTGGGTTTCCTCAGGGCAAAGCATTTTAGCTGCACAAAGATGCTGGATTAATATATTTGTTACCTACAACAAGACGACTCTGTTGGACAGAATATGGGAAAATAATGAACAACACATAGTATCAAATGAGCATACCAAGCATACCAGAATACCAAGCAACAGACATGTTGATGAGCGTGCAGGAACGAGTAAAAGCAAACACTTTAGTCTGGTCACAAGTATCAGGAGCAGTCTCATTGCAGTTATAGATACTAATCTGAGGATAAATGCAATTTGAACTTAGTGGGAAAGTGTCGAGCACTTAAAAATGATTCAAAATAAAGGTTAATTGAGTAAACACTTACTGAACAAATCAAATAAGTTGATCCCAGAAGGATTTTTAGGGCCAATTCAGATTGCAATATTTGTAGAAGCACGTCATTATAAAATGAAGCACAACATACAGACTGTTTACACTTCACATGAAATGCACTTATTAAAAACAACAATTATTTAGAAGAGTAGCTACCTCCAATGCAGCAGTATCATTAAGCATCATTCTACAGAACCATCATATCCCTAAACCAGGCATAGTGCCTGGAGCAAAGTAGGTGCACAGCAAAGATCTGAATGATTCAAAGAACCTAGAAATGTTTTCAGTTTCTTTCACTAAGCTTCCTCCATGTGACTGGAATAAAATCATATCCTGCCTTCCAGAGCAATCACTGGGCTAATCCCATGAGCAGTACCATGTCAGGCCTAGGTCTCAGGATTATCACTTTTACATTTCTGATGACAGCTCTATTTGAATGTCCAATCTAACATCAACCTCATAACATCCTATCTTATCATCACACCGTGGTTTATGAATATAAGAGATATACGATTTATAACAGGCAAAAAAACAAAAACAAAAACAGATTTTACACCACTAAAGAATGACCCTCCTTCCAAAGGGTTACATGAAATCCTCAGGCACCTTGGTATCTGACCCCAGGCATTCAGACTAAGATGCGTCTGATACTGTGAAGCATAGTGATACCTCAGTGTCATCCCCTGGCACTTCTCCAAGAATCAAACATGTCCAAAGCATGATGTCCATGAAAGGAAACATTTCAAATGCCAGTTTCACTCATGTAACTACTTCCGAATCCCTCACTAGGAATCAAAGCTGATAAATCAACACACAAATGATTCTTTTTTAATTGCCAGACTACTAAGGAATCTTGTTCATCTCTCTCTATGTTTACCTAGTCTCTTCAGCACTCAAAACATCCACACAAAACTGAATGTTTTCCCATCATCCAGAGCTGCTGCAATGTTAAGGATCATAAATCCTGAACATGCGCACTTAGTTCCCAAAACCATAATAATACTTTTATGCCAAATTCTCATTCTATGTAATGCTCTCAAAATTTCCCCTGAGTATTATACACAATGAGAATCTAATCTGATACTCTATTTTAGACATGAGGACTTTTATCTAAGGATTTCAAAACATGTTATATTGAAGTTAAGTGATTTGTTGAAGGCTACACAATTCAGCAGATTAAGTCCAATAATCTAGCCCTAAATTACACCTTTTTTTTTCAAAATACAATTATCTGGGATTTGTTGTATCAGCACTAGAACTGTATGATGTACTCACTGGTCAATGATTCGCTCTTATTCATTCCTATTAAAAGAATGACCACACACAATCTCACCTCCTCCACCAAAAACAAACTTAAAAGTTCCTTATTTTCAGCAGAAAGGGAACAGAATGTCTACACCTACTGTTGAGAAAATATAACCTTGCTTCCTACGAAACTGATAAGAGTATGTCACAACAGAATAGTCTTTAACATGAAACCAGATCTGAGTGGACCTGCTTTCTTATACCCTGAGCTGCTATATTTGAGTCCACTATATTCACAAACATGGCTTTTTGTCCTCTCAGTTGCCTTGATACACAGTTAAAAGATTTAACTTGAAATCACTAGCAATAAAACCTGGAGTCATATTTTAAACTCGGGATTTTAATATTTTCTTATTTCTCATACCTAAGGAAGAATTCTCTACTCATTCCATATAATTTTTTACCAAATAATGACTTTTAGCATGAATTATACTTAGTCTTTGAAAATGCAAAGTTGTTACTAGTCTGGATGGGTAACTATTCCAGATTTTAGATGGCAAATTCAAAACTTATTATCTAACAAAGAGAATTATAGAGTAAATTGTTTACAAAGATCTTGGTCATCTGGTAAAGCTTATGTCCAAAGGAACAGATTGCAACTCTGAACATCTGAGACCAAAAAAGAAATCATCTAGTCATCCCTGAAATTTGAGTTTTCAAATCAACCTACTCCAAAGGAAACTATTTTGTGTACTTGACCAAAATGCCCAATTTTGCAATAATAGACAAGAAAGCCATAGAATAAGATAAATACAATTCCTGAACATTGCAATTTCTTGAATTTTCCTAGTCTCACATTCAGTCAACAACCTAAGTTAATCAATTTTAAAAATTAGGGAGCCTATATTCAAACATAAATTAATTTTAATCATCTGGATATTTCCCAGTAGGTAAAAGGAGAATATACTCTAAACCAACACCTGAAATATAATTCTTATTGACAGTATATACAGCAAAGTCTCTCTTGGTTAGTTTTGAGGATTTGGTAAAAATTCAAATGGGATGTAAAAAATATGTTAGTGCTGTTTCTTATATGTATGATGTGTCACATTAAATTAGCAGAAGCTAATGTGTCTGGTTTCCAAAAGTTCTCAATTGCGCATTTTAAAAATGTTATAAAAATACAATAGCAAAATTGAAATGAAAAAACTAATAGAATATGTGATAATATCTTGACTGATTATTGCAACCAATTCTTACAAAGCTAACTAAAGCATTCAGGAATTCAAGAGAAATGTATAGTAATCAACTAGAATGACTCAAGTCACTGAATCTTTATAGAATGGGTCTATCTAAGCTACAGGCTTCCCTGGTAGCTCAAATGATGAAGAATCTGCCTGCAATGTGGGAGACCTGGGTTCTGTCCCTAGGTTGGGAAGATCCCCTGGAGGAGAGGCATGGCAACCCACTCCAGTATTCTTGACTGGAGAATCCCCATGGACAGAGGAGCCTGGCAGGCTACAGTCCATGGGGTTGCAAAGAATCAGAAACGACTGAGCAATGAAGCACAGCATCTAAGCTACAGTGAGTTTGTGAAACCTAAAACTAAGTTTTTCACTGAAGCACTTTTTCCAAAAAGCAATTTAAAAGCAGCAACAAAAAAAATTATGGTATTTTATCTAAAATGCTCCATTTTTTAATTTGTATCAACTAGTTTTTGCTTGCATACAAAATTACCCAAAACTTAATGGCTTGAAGTAACATTTTTATTTCTTATGATTCTGTACATTGGCTGAGCAGATCGTCTGGTGTTTGCCAACTTGCCTGGCACTGAATAATCTTTGATGGTTCACTCATGCGTCCGAGTGTTGGCACCAGTGCTGGCTAGTTGGCCGAGGGACACCAGAGCTAGGACAGCTTGTCTCTATTCCACATGGCATTTCATTCTAACACACAGCTGTCTTAGGACTGCAGAGACCAGCAAGGCAGGGTAAGCTCAAACATAAACACACTCCTCAAACCTCTACCTGAATCAATTTCCCAAAGTTCTGTTAACCGAGATAAGTCATATTATCAAACCCACCCTGACTGAACTGTAGAGAAAGTAGATTCCACCTCTGATATATTTTGTGACTTTTTTTTTTTTTCAACTTACCACAATATCTTCAATATCAGTAGCCTCCTTTAGAGTTTGAATCATGGGAAAATTTCTCTTATTCCAATATTAATGTTGCTTCTTCACATCTGAATTGATATAATCTTTCTTCTTGTTTTGTGGTCTTCATTTCTTTTCTTTCTTTCCCAATATTCCCCAGAATATAGAAGCCTTCCAGGGATTAGAGACAGCAGCTAACCAGGTAATAAGAAATACCAAGATTAATGTGATAAAAGACAGGACCATTATATACCCCTATATTTATATCTCAAACCAAAAGAAAAAGCAACTTGAAAATTTTAATTTGTTTTATGCTCCATGGGTGTGACCTAAGTACAGGTCTAGTGCTCAGAAAAAAATAATAATGATAATGATACTAGTAGTCAAAATTGACAAAACAGAGTAAATGTGAGATCTAGGGTGAGCAAATTATATTTACCTCAAAAATGAAAAGTGAGTTTTTTCTTCACATTAAAAAAAAAATTTATCTTATCCTTACTATGGAAACACGACTTCCCTGGTGGCTCAGACGGTAAAGCGTCTGCCTACAATGCGGGAGACCCAGGTTCGATCCCCCGGTTGGGAAGATGCTCTGGAGAAGGAAATGGCACCCCACTCCAGTACTCTTGCCTGGAAAATCTAATGGGAGGAGTCTGGTAGGCTACAGTCCATGGGGTTGCAAAGAGTCGGACATGACTGAGCGACTTTACTTCATAATGGAAACATAAGCTAATCCAATTTTTTTAAATATATATATATACTATTTAGGGGTAATAATTCAAAAGCTAATGCCAAACATAATTCAGCTTGCTCTGCTAACATTATTAGAGTAATGAAAACCTAGTTTTTAAAAAGAACATCTAATATGATGGCAGCCATTTTGTTTAGTACAATCTGATCACGAATACTTCATCATGGGTAAGTGACAAGACTTTCATTACCACCTTAATGGCAATTAAATAACCACTGACATCACTGGTAGGAAATGTCTTTCATCACCACTTCAGATTTCTTGAAATAGCAGGAAACATGATTTTGTTATTGTAGTATTAATGCAGGTAGCATGTATAGTAGTTGTATAAAAGTAAAAACCAGTTTGAGATTTAACAACAATAACCATCACTTTTTAGTTTAAGACAAAGTTAACTATATGCATTTGATCAAACCTCCAACCAGACTTGGAAGGCATCTTTTTCTCGTCAGAGAAACTGCTTTTACTCCATCATAGAAGTGATTATTCCAGCCTAATAATGCAGGCAATCAACGGTGGGATTTTAAATAGAACTATGCATGTGGAAGTAACAATAATCCATACACTTTTCCACTGGTATCTTAAGATATCACATTTCTTACCTTTGCCTTTAAACCCACGCCTAACCTTTTTCTTTTATTTGGTAAATACATAATACAATCTTCATGAAACGTGTTTACCTTAAAAATCCAAAATGCAAAATAACATATAATTTTGTGATATTTCGTTTAACTCAATAATTGTTTCCATATTTTTTGGCTCTCCCTGGCTAGTGTCAAACTGTTTTGATGATTAGCTGATGAAAATGAGGAAATTTTTCCCCCTGCTACAATGTTGTTCAGCTTTCACTTAATAGCAGTTATTTCCTCTGATATCACAGCTCGCAAGCACTGCTTAACCATTTAATTCATGTGCTTCAGATTTCTGACTTTACTGCACAGTAATCCTATGTGGAAATTTATCTCTGCTCCCCAAAGAAATTTTATCCATTGGCAGCTATGGTGTCCTTCAGAATTTAAAGAAAATGAGACCACCATGATTGCATTAAATATTATGGTGCTCTCCTTCTCTTAAAAATGTAAAAAATTCACAGACAAAAAGTAGATGGTATATTATAACTACACTTCTTAAACTATGGCAGAGTAAAACATTTGCTGGTCGTATGAAAAATTTCCTTACCCAAAGATCAAGTAAGTTAAATATGACCAGAAACATTTTATACATTTCTTTATTTAATTATATTTGCTTTTGTTCCGTAAGTGTAGAACAGTAAGCACACAAAATTTTATGATATCTCAAGTAGGCTTCAAACACCTTGGTAGGCTAATCAGCACTTGGAATTTCTTTCAAACGTCTATAAAAGCAAGATCCAGACGTAACACACACAGGTTCTCAACGCAAGAAGGAAAATGGTCAAGAAGACATTTCAAATTTCATCTGGATTTAAATTTGACTCTCAAGTGTCCTGTGAAAGAACTATTTTTTTATGTGTCTACCCTCAGCAATTAACCTTTTACTCCCTTTCCTCCTTCCTTCACCTCAAAAGCTAATAGCATTTAGAATCAATTTTAAATGCAGACTCAGAGGAAATTACAATAATTCCAGCTTCTTGATTAAGTCTCCCCACTCACATACATCCATACACACACACACACACACACACACACTTACTTTACTCACAGTAGGGGCCAGTATTGCTCACTCTTGGAAAAATCCATTCCTATGATCCAAAACTGACTGTAGAAGCACAGCTGATCAATTTATACCTGTTCTAGTCTTAATCTATTCAATAGAAGAGAATATCTAGGCTACTGGCTGCTTTCAAAGTAATCTCCATGTTTTTGACAGATCATTTTTCTTTTTTGATCAAAGCGGGTCTAGAAATCTGAAGTCAGTACTTCCACCACTTGAATTCCAGGGTATCCTTTGACCTGAGGATGTCCCAGGGTCGGAGGAGTCAGTCAAACCCCAAAGAAGTAAAAAACCTACTTCTCACAGATCTAAACAGCTTGGGAAGAGGCATGACTATTAGGGCAATTCCAGGGAGCATCTACCTCAGGGGCACACTCCATCAAGAGAAGCCAAGGAAAAGGGCTGGTGGAAGAAAATTAAAGGTTTGTATTTATTCTAACAGTAATCACTACCTACTTACACAGTTTCTAAATTTCAACATACAATGTCAGTTGGATATATATTGCATGTATTAATTCCATTTTGAGCTACGTGCTGGATGAATTCCATTGTTACCTTCTTATCATGGAGAAATACAGTAAAATGGAATCATAAAGAAGTTTCATCCCTTTCCACCTATCTTATTTCTAGTACAAAGGGGGAAAAAATACAATATGGGGAAAGAAATTATGAGAAAGAAAAATAAAAAAGTTCTATGATATGTGAAGAAGACACAAAGCATTGAAAAACCCTTAAAAAAGCTTTGTCTGAAAGTAAAATTCAGAGACTGAGAAAATCAAGATCTAATTGCTATTTCAAACATGGAACTTTTAAAATAATGTTTAAGTGAATATATTTCACTCTTTCCTAATATCTGTGTGTGCTCTGAAAGGGAAGTTAAATATTGTGATTTTTCAATGTTGTTTTACTAGTGTTTTGATCCACAGTTCAATTTACTGAACTTCCTCTGAAAAGTATGTATTGTCTCCACTTTTCTAAGCATAATTTGGTGCGTGTGAGGAACAGAAGGGATTATAAGAAAACCACAAGACATAGTTCTCTCCTGGCTGTTATTATTATTTGGCACCAGAACTTGAGCCTGAAAGCTTTATTTCTGTAAAGTTCAAAACACATCTTGTGTGCACTATGTAATTATCATATTATATGTTATATTTTTTACCGCCTTAAGGGAAATTTGCTCTTCCAATTTGGATCCCAGATGGCATAATTTCCTAGGTCTAGTGTGTGTGTGTGTGTGTGTGTGTGTGTGTGTGTGTGTTTATAAATACCTCTTAAAGCACACATGTGATAGATATGACAGTCTTCCAGACAAGCCCTCAGCTGGTTCTCAATTAGTACAAGTCAAAAGTCATATTACTTGGCCCTCAGCAGGTTTGATATTCATTTCCAAATGCCCATCTTTAATATTCACATAATATCCAACCAGTTTCTTGCAGCTTCCCTTGCTGGGCCACATGGCAACATTACCACCTAGTGGAGCTTGCCAATCCTTCGGTGAGTTACAATAATCTAACCCTATCTAGAAAATTTCCATTTGTGTATGGATAAGTGGTCTTTTCCCAAGAACTTCCTTCTTGAAAGTACTCCTTCCTAGGGAAACAGCCAACCTTGGTCTACTTTCAAATAAACAGGCTATAACACAAAAACATTACTGATTAAGTAAACATAGTAATTATTTCTATTCATATTCAGTTTAAAAAAATTCTAATCTAGCTTTTATCAGTACTCCTTGCTAACATCTGTTGAACACTTCTTGCATTCTAGGTGCTCTGTAAGCATCTCTAATTTCACAATAAACCTAAAAGATTGACACTATTATCATTTGCTTTACTAATGAAGAAAATGAAGCTCCAAGAGCTACTTGCATAAGTGACTCACACAGAGACCTTCCACTTCTGCCCTCATGAGGATTAAATATCTATATCAATAGTTGCATTTAAGAACTTCATATGCTAGGTACTAACAAATTGTACCTTGGACCCTGTTTATAATTAGCCAGGTCACCAAACGATTTCAGCAGTTGACAAGGTTACTCACTTTATAAGCATTTTCCTTTGTGGAAAAAAAGTAGATAGAAACAAAATTAACTGTTTCCTATTAAAAGTGGCTGAGTTTATTCAAGGATGCAGCAGGAGGGCTATACAAGAGAATCCTCAGAAAGAGAAAACATCTAGCTCTTTCACAGAATTTCCTGAGGGGAAGGGAAACTGCCCACTCTCCCAGAACATCAAAATTTCAGTTGAAAATGAGCTAATCTTTCCATCAGCTCCATTGGGCTCTTTGGCAGGAGGCAGAAGCTTGGACAGTCACAGTCTGTAGTAAGACTGGGGGATTTTCTTCCTCCGTGCTATTATTTTGGCACCTTTCACAAGCAATAAATCCTTTAAACCCTATCAAGTAATTGTAGAGAGGTTGGAACTAAAGCTGCTTTAGTTGCAAAGCTTTTAATATGTCACTGGAGCAAACCATCATGTTCACCGTTTTAAACAGAAATGTCTTTCAATACTATGGGGTTATTTTTTACCACCTGCTATATATCTGGCACTGTGTTAGAAACATATCTACACACACATGCATGTACCCAAAAGAGTAATTCCTGTCTCAGGAATGTAATATAAAAATAAAGAAGTTAAATGTTTACAAGCAATAATCACAAATTTTTAGTGAAACCTTTCTAGCATACTGAAAAGAACAGATTTATACTTGGGACATTACAAAACTGTCAAATGCAAATATTAAGTCATAGAATTTTCTGTAAGTCAAGGTCCCATCAGAAAGCAGAACTCTGCCAAGATGGTTCAAATGAAGAGAAGCTAACGAAGGGACCAACAAAAAAGATGTGGGAAGAACTGTGCTAACATACAACACATGATGAGGCAGCCAGAGACCCAAACATGGGAGGGCGTTGCCACCTCTAGAGTTGAAGGGATAAGAAGAATAAATAGTGTTAAAGGAGCCCAGTCAGGGCTGAGCCACAGGAGGGGCTGTCCAACAAGAGCTTAATCATGGAGGAACACATCTGTTTCAGGAGAAACAGCTACATGGAAGCAGGAAGGAAGCAAAAAAAAGATGGTCACATCTCTCTTTTCTTCTGTACATTCATGTCTTCCCAGGGCCTTCTCTGGTTGAACCAAAATGAAGTCAGCTGAAAAGTGAGCCCAGATAATGCTGATTACAGTCAGGACAGCAAGCAAAGTGGGAGGGAAGACAAATACAGAATATTAGCATATATGTTGATGAATTAGTATTATTATAAATATTAATAAGCATTAAACACAAAACATTTACTAGGTGAAACAGTGTCTTACATATATTAAATCATTTAATCTTCACAATGATCTGAGTTAAGACTACTATTATCACCATTTACAGATAAACAAACTGAGGTACAGGGAGATTAAACTTGCTCAGGGTCACATAGCTAGTAAATGGTAAAGTTCAGATTGGAGCCCAGGTTATCTGGCTCCAAAGCTCTTGGCCTTAAACACTCTGTCTCACTGCCTGCTCTACTCCAAACACCCCCCTTCTTCATAACAGCACCCCCAGATCAGAATCTCTGGATAAGAAATCAACAAAGTAAAATCAAATCAGATGCCTCAGATTTCGCCAAATACCTCTTGTTAATGAACACAGAGAATAAGTGTTTGGGATACACACTCCTCTACCATACAAGGAAAGAAAATTAAGTATCATTTTGATTGCCTTAAGTCTCACAAATGCAGAAATCCCTGGAGGGGCAGTGGTAAAATAATCAGAAAATACTCCATTGCAAAGGAGAAAACCAGTGACGGAAAGGAAAAAGACATAATTTAAAGCCCAAAGAAGCTATTTTCACAAAGAGCAACTACTAGTATTGCTTTCTGCCTTTGGTTCAAGCTGAACCTGGACAAATGTTGATGTTCTTGAACTAGTAAAACTGTAAAGCTCCTCAGAGACGTTTCTTCTTGGAGGCAAAAGAAAACTGATTAGCCATTTAACCCAAGGTAGGTATGCAACCAGAGTTTAAAAGGAAGCAAGCATAAAGAAGGATTTATTCAAACAAGTCTGCAATAGCCACCAGATTGTTGTTGCAACTCATCACATCCTTCCTGAAAAATATGGAAGAAATGCTAAGCTATCCCTGGCCCATAATAAATCACTCTGGAGCCACCACTCCCAAGCTAAATCTTCCGGTCCTCTCCCTACCTATCCCTTTTTTTCCCCTCATATTTTCCTTTTCTCATATTTCCAGTCTCAGTTAAAAGGAATGAGAAGACAATGGGAGTAAAAGCAGACCATTTTTGCCTCTGTTGTTGCCCTGAATATCTAAGAAAATAAGAGTATTACTTTTCTGCACTCGTTCAAAATTTCTGCAACAGAAATCATAATTGACAAGCATGCACCAGAAAGGCATACCATTTTGGCTTTGGACTTAAGAGAGTAGGTGGTGATTTAAACAAACTCAAGTTTTAAGATGAATCAGAAGACTTTTGTCCAGAGTTTCTTTCAAATTTGATGAACCAAAGCATCAAATTCCTTAAAAGATTTATTTCTTTGAACTATCAGTGAAAATATTAGATTAAATGTATTTGCTTAACAGATTTCAAAGCACATTAGAAGCATTACTTATTTGATCTTGATAACAAATCTTTGATTTATCCAACTTGCTTATCTCTGTTCGTGTCATCACCACTGTTTATGGGGGTTAATAAGGCAGGCCTCTGATTGAAAATTAAATAAGGTAAGGAGAATAATGTGGAAAGGGAAGAAAGAGTAACTTTATAGGGGAGAAATCTGACAAACGCTACATCAGTATGTTAATACTATACACTCTTGAAGTTATGGAAAATGGCACTGAATCTCTTATTTTCCTCCAGAAAACTCATAAATTCAGTCTCATCATGAGAAAAAATATTAGACAAATCCCAAAGGAAGTATTATACAAAATTCCTGACCTGTAGTCCTCAAAACTGTTAAGATCATTAAAAACAAAGTCTAAAAAACTGTCACAGCCAAGAATAATTGAAATGACTAAATGTAATGTGGTATCTCAAATGGGATCCTTGGATAGAAAAAAGGCATTAGGTGAAAAATAAGAAAATAAGAATAATATAGTTCATTTTATATATAGTTAATAATTATATAATTATATCATTAACTATATATCTTTAATAATATAATCTAATATGATTATATATTTTAATATGATGTATATTTTAATATTTATATTATATTGTATATATTTACATGTTTATGTGTTATATATTTATTTTAATATTATACACAATATATTATAAGTATTATTAATATAGCTAATAACAACGTATCGATGTGTGTGTGTGCATGCGCCCTCAGTTGTGTCTGACTCTCTGCGACCTCATGGACTGTAACGCATCAGGCTCCTCTGTCCAGTGGATTTCCCAGGCAAGAATACTGGATTGGGTTGCCACTTCCTTCTCAAGGGGATCTACCCGACCCAGGGATGGAGCCCACATGTCTTGCATTGCCTGCATTGGCAGGGGATTCTGTACCAGCTGAGCCATCAGGGAAACTGGTTCATTAATTGTAACAAACATACCAAACTAATACAAGATGTTAATAATAGGGGTAAGTGGTTATAGAGTGTATGGGGAATATTTGTGTTTACTTTTTTTCTGTAAATCTAAAACTGTTTCTAAAATAACATTTCTTTTAATGAAATAAGGTGCTGCATACTGCATAGGAAAACTTTGTAAACCATGGCTTACTACAATGGTGATGATGGTGGTAATGCTTAGAGTTGTATTTTGATGACAATCTGTCAGTAGCTGGAAAGTGGAATAATACAATATTCACAAAAGAGTCTCCTTTTTCTCAAATATGTCAAATTTCTACTAAAATATTCAAGATTTTGGTTTTTTGGAAACTACCAGTTATCAGATACACAACTTCTGAAAGTGGTTCTACTTGTCAGATCGATTTCAGCAACTGCTAAATAATTCCTCAGCCATCCTGCATGTCATTATTTTAGTGCCCATAATGTGGCAAGTACTATCCTGTGTACTGGAACACAAAGGTGAGCCAAGCTCCTAGCCTTCAAGGGTGACCCTGTAAGAGAGAAAAGTAAAAGAAACTAGTGTTTACTGAGGGCCTACAGTAAAACAATTAATTTTCTTCAAGAAAATTACAGATACCAAGGGAACATTTCATGCAAAGATGGACACAATAAAGGACAGAAGTGGTATGGACCTAATAGAAGCAGAAGAGATTAAGAAGAAGTGGCAAGAATACACAGAAGAACTACACAAATAATGACCCAGATAACCACGATGGTGTGATCACTCATCTCAAGTCAAACGTGCCTCAGGAAGTATTACTATGAACAAAGCTAGTGCAAGTGATGGAATTCCAGCTGAGGTATTTTAAATCCTAAAGATGATGATGTTAAAGTGCTGTACTCAATATGCCAGCAAATTGAGAAAACTCAGCAGCGGCCTCAGGACTGGAAAAGGTTAGTTTTCATTCCAATCCCAAAGAAGGGCAATGCCAAAGAATGTTTAAACTACTGCATAACTGTGCTCATCTCACATGCTAGCAAGGTAATGCTCAAAATCCTTCAACCTAGGCTTCAACACTATGTGAACCAGGAACTTCCAGATGTACAAGCTGAATGTAGAAAAGGCAGAGGAACCAGAGATCAAACTGCCAACCTTCGTTGAATCATGAAAAAGCAAGGGAGTTCCAAAGAAAAAAATCTACTTCCACTTCATCAACAATGCTAAAGCCTTTGACTGCGTGGATCACAACAAACTATGGAAAATTCTTAAAGAGATGGGAATATCAGACCACTTTACCTGCCTCCTGAGAAACCTGTATGCAGGTCAAGAAGCAATAGTTAGAACCAGACAGGGAACAATGGACTAGTTCAAAACTAGGAAAGGAGTATGTCAAGGATGTATACGTTCACCCTGCTTATTTAACTTATATGCAGAGTACATTATGCAAAATGCCCAGCTGGATGAGGCATAAGCTGGAATCAAGATTGCCAGGAGAAATATCAATAACCTCAGATAAGCAGATAACACCATCCTTATGGCAGAAAGTGAAGAAGAACTAAAGAGCCTCTTGTTGAAGGTGAAAGAGGAGAGTGAAAAAGCTGAGTTAAAACTCAACATTCAAAAAACTAAGATCATGGCATCTGGTCCCATCACTTTATGGCAAATAGATGGGTAAACACTGGAAACAGTGACATACGGCTCCAAAATCACTGCAGACAGTGACTGCAGCCATGAAATTAAAAGATACTTGCTCCTTGGAAGAAAAGCTATGACAAACCTATACAGAGTATTAGAAAGCAGAGACATCACTTTGCTGACAAAGGTCCAATACAGTCAAAGCTATGCTTTTTCCAGTAGTCATGTATGGATGTGAGAGTTGGACCATAAAAGTGAGTGCCGAAGAACTGACGCTCTCAAATTGTGGTGCTGGAGAAGACTCTTGAGAGTCCCTTGGAAAGCAAGGAGATCAAACCAATCAGTCCTAAAGAAAATTAGTCCTGAATATTCATTGGAAGGACTGATGTGGACGCTAAAGTTCCAATACTCTGGTCACCTCATGCAAAGAGCTGACTCATGGGAAAAGACCCTGATGCTAGGAAAGATCAAGGGCAGGAGGAGAAGGGGGTTACAGAAGATGAGATGGCTAGATGGCATCACCAACTCCATGGACATGAGTTTGAGCAAACTCCAGGAGATAGTGAAGGACAGGGAAGCTTGTTGTGATGCAGTCCGTGGGGTCGCAAAGAGTCACACACAAGTGAGCAACCAAACAACAACAATAGTGTAATAAGAACTTTACCTACATTTCCTCATTTAATCCTCACAGAAACCTTCCAGGAAATATTCTACTGTTGCCCAAATCTGAGGCATTTGTTTCCATGGCATCCAGTTCTTAACCCTATCCTGGTGCTACCACACAGTAGAGCAATAGCTAACAAACTATCCACACCCCCAGCTAGACTGTCAAGTCCTGGAGTATAAGAACTTGCTCACTGTTGTAGCTCCAGCATAATAAAGCATATTACCAACCCATAGTTAATGAAGTGAAAGAATGAGATGTAGTCAAGAGTCTTTCAGTTGCAAGTGACAGAAACCTGAAACAAAAAAAAATGATTTATCAGCTCATGGACCTGGCTTCATGGTGAACTTTGCTTTGCCTCAACAGTCCTGATCTCTCCCCATACCTACTCACTCATCCTGTGAGAGGAGGAGGACTTAGAAGGCTGGTGTATTTAGAAGAATGTACTTCTTAGCTCAGTCTCTTCTCCCTGGCTTAGACAGCAGGTGTCAGTTACCCTACATTACTATAGGAAGAGTATTCTGGTCTGCTTCTACCATATACTAAGCTTACCATGTAAGATTTGGATTTACAAACCCAATTCTGGAGAGAATACTAAAAAGTCGACCATGGCTGCACATCTAAACTATGTTCACTCTAGTTTTTATTAGTATTACAACTGATATTTTGATTAGTACACAGCTAACTCTTATTGCTATCACTCACTTGGTTATAAATTTGAAGGAGAAAAAATAGGAAGCTGTTCAATGGCCCCAGGAGCCAGGAGAAATACAGGAGTGAGTAAGAGGAGGAGGCTGAAGCAAACTAGACTGTCTACCCACAGCTATTATTAACTCTTTTCTCACACACACACACACACACACAAGCTGAGGGTACACAGCCTCTATGGACCAGATATGGAATTTAGAATTACATGTGTCTGACTCCAAGTCTGTATGCTCTCCTTTTTAAGATCATTCCCTAAGCTTCCACTGACAAATCTCATCAACCTTACAAATGATCTAGCTGAAGAAATGGTAGAAACTCTTTTAAAAAGATCCTAGATCATACTGGTGGAAGGGAACATACTGGATTTCTGTGCCCTACAGTAAAAACCACTACTGCTGAATACCTAATAGGGCAATCTTAATGCCTTTCTGGACCAGCTCTGCTTCCCTGATGGCTTAGTAGGTAAAGAATCTGCCTGCAATGAAGGAGACATGGATTTGACTCCTGGGTGGGGAAGATCCCCTGGAGAAGGAAATGACGACCCACTCTAGTATTCTTGCCCGGAAAATCCCATAGACAAGGCCGCTGGTGGGCTACAGTCCGTGGGGTCACAGAGTCAAACACAACTGAGCGACTGAGCACAAGTACAATAAAAATCATTCCTGATGAATACCTAATACGGCAATATCTTATTGCTTTTCTGGACCAATTCTGCTCCAACTTAACAGATATCATCTAAGATAAATTAGATCATATTTGGAAAAATGCTTAATATCCACATGTTCTTTGCTTTTATTTTTACCTTGATTGCTAATACTTGCTGCTGCTGCTGCTAAGTCGCTTCAGTTGTGTCCGACTCTGTGTGACCCCATAGATGGCAGCCCACCAGGCTCCCCCGTCCCTGGGATTCTCCAGGCAAGAACACTGGAGTGGGTTGCCATTTCCTTCTCCAATGCATAAAAGTGAAAGTGAAGTCGCTCAGTCATGTCCGACTCTTAGCGACACCATGGACTGCAGCCCACCAGGCTCCTCGGTCCATGGGATTTTCCAGGAAGAAGTACTGGAGTGGGGTGCCATTGCCTTCTCCATAATACTTGCTAGGATCTCTAAACAATGGGACCAATATAAGAAGTACAATTTTTTCCTTAAATTCAACTTACTATTTCACATGGTAGCAGAAACAAACTCACTGACAGAAGTTAAACTCAGTTAACTGGATATTTTCTCAATCAAATCAGAGTAAACTCAACTTAGGGTTCTCTCCCTATCTGTTTAAGTTTAGTGTCATGGCATCAGGAAAGACACCTGATCCTCCATCCGTGGAATCTTTATCAGGTTAGGAAAAGGATAACACTCTCTTACGTTATCAGTTCTTGCTAATCTTCCAATCCTTTCTTTAATCTACTATTTCCACAATAAGTTTTAGCTCAGAAGCTGGGATCAACTGGTTTGTTTTCAATTGTTCTCTCAGATTTTCCTTCCCTGAAATTGAGAATGCAGGATGCCTGAAATAGAGATAAAGGCCACTTGAAAAAATTACTAAAAATGAAAACACAGTTGTTAATGTCAATTTTCCACATGACGTAATTTGGACCAAGTTGAATGAATTTCTGTATTTGAGGTACTAAGAACTGGGCTCCAAAAGCATAGAATGCAGATGGAAAAATACAGCTTTCTCAAGTTAAACAGAATATGAATATTTGCTTTCAGAGGTACTTGACAAACTTCTTCACTGACATTTCACAATAATCCTTAAGCTACCCTAAGAAATGACTCTTCTTAGTAATTAACTAAGTCAAAAAAGACCTACATAGCCTCCTCTGGCTAAGTCCTTAAGTGTATGGTTACCAAGGCAAGAGGGGAGAACAAACCTCATGTTAACAATCAGAGACTTTTATTATGAGCATCATAACTTCCCTGGTGACTCAGATGGTAAAGAATCTGCGCACAGTGCAGGAGACCTGGGTTCAATACCTGAGTTGGGAATATCCCCTGGAGAAGGACATGGCAACCTACTCCATTATTCTTGCCTGGAGAATCCCATGAACAGAGGAACCTGGTAGACTATGTCCACAGGATCAAAAAGAGTCAGACCCAACTGAGTGACTAACACATATACAACTTTATCATGGGCTTTATAATTCCAAACCACAGCAAGGATGTAGAGGACATCATAAGGAGAGAGGTTTCCAACTTCTCCTTGCCACCATGAATCGCTCTCAAGACTCCACATTGAGAAGAAGCATAGGAAAGGAACAGAAATCAGAAAGGCCATGAGCTTAATATAAAAGACACTAAGCCATCAAAAAGAAACTAAAAGAGAGTAAAGAATTATAAACTGCAAATGCATAGTTTATTTTTTCTTAACTACCCAGTGAGACTGTCAGCAATAGGAAAAAAAAACCAAAAAAGATGCTATATTTTCCTTGCACTTCTAAGTGTAATGAGAGTGACTGCTGCTTTGCTAGCCAGTCCTCTAAAATCAATCTTTCCAACAGTTGTACATAGCAAAATAGAATAAGGCAAGATGATAACAGCTTGCCACAGAATTCAAAATCAACTTTCATAAAAGTCTGTACTCTATTCACTATTTTGGCTGACTTATAGATATTGAAGTGATTAAAAAATGGGTAGATACTGAAAGGAAGAAGGAAAGAAGGAAAGGAAGGAGGGATAGAAGGGGAAATAGAGGGGAGGAGAGAGGAACAGACAGAGGGGAAGAGGAAGAGACAGAGGAAAAGAATGAAAAGGAATGGGCAAAGAGCAAAATATGATTTGTACATAGTAACTCTTTGGTAAAATCATTTCCCCAACAAGCTATGGGTGAAATTAAAGCTGATAGTAGGGCCAGGTTGTTCAAATAATGCTTCAAAAATCTCTCCTTAGTATATCTCGAGTGAATTCAGAGGACCAAAAAATGTTTCTCTTAAGTATTCTAATCTTTATCTATCCTTCTTATTTGAGTCTTTTCTCTAGAAGAACTTGAAAACTCTCTCTGCAGAAGAACTTGAAAACTCTCTATGCAGAGATTATTAAATTACCCATTAAATTTTATAAAATGCTGGTTTTAAAAATTAAGGAATGAAATAAACAAGAAGAAAAAAGAGGAGGATAGGAGCATAAAACAAACTAAGCACTTGAATATCTACATATTAATGATTTTGTTAATGTCTCCAGATCTTCATGTACTAATAGGTAAATTCTAAAAGCCCAGATCCATTTACAAACTGATGTTCTGAGCTATTGCTTATAGCTGGAAACAGATACAATCCTCTCAGCAGAGGTGTAACCCATTTACCAGACTACACTGTAAATGAGCCTTCTTTCCTCCCAAGCTCCCCAGAAAGGATGTAATGGTAACTCCAGTCATTATAATTATTCCACAAATGCCTTCAAGGAGATTTGAGAAGACCCAAAAGCCCACGTAGTATATTAACTTAAACAAAGAACGTACAAAGGAGTTTTATTTTCAATTCCAATTTCTCAATTTTTTTAATCATTTTCCCCAGCACAGAGCAGTCTTTGTGCCTGTGGATCTCCCTAAATGTTTATGTCCCAAAGGACACAGAGGTGTGAAAAATGTGACTCGTATTCTTGATAAATTCTTATTACAAGACATGGCCTTGAAAATGAAAAGCAAATGAAATCCCTCTTTCCTCTAAATTTTTTCATGTCAAAGGTTAGTCTTACTTATTTCAACAACTTAGATTTCAGCACTTGAAAAATAATGAGCCTATCTGAGTGGTGGTAACAGCTCAGATTTTAGAAACATGAAAGTCTTTAGAAAAATAACTCAGGGTTAACAGTTAAGAGTTATCAGTTTTACTAGTCCAGAAATAAATTACTGCAAATTGAGTAAGTATTTGCTAACTCTCACAGAGGCCACCAGGAAAGTTTAAGAATGAAGATGTTTGAACGTACGCTGTATAATTCACTTTTAAAACACACTAAAATCATGAGTATTCATTCTATGAAATAAAACTGTCAAGAATGTAATCAGAACACAAATTCATCTCTTTTCTAGGAAAAGTATAATAATTAGACATGTATTTTAAGTCAACAAATCCCAACCACAGATTCCCCATCAAATAGAACATAAATTTTTGCAATACATTTATTTTCTGCTCATTTCCTCCCACTACTTGCAGGTTAATGACAGCAAACCTCTGACAGGCCAAAGAATTTAGCTTTAAATACTAGATAACTTGCATGTCAATCATACCTCATTCTGTTCTGGAAAAAATTAGCACTTCTCTTTGTATTCATTTTATTACACAAGAAATAATTATGAAGTTGCGAGTGAAAACAGGAAGGTCACAGAACTTACCAACCAAATGCCTTTTACTTAAACAGTCTATTAACAAAGACTTATTTCACCTACTCTATAACTCTTGATCTGTATTAAGGCAAAAATAAGAGGTAACACATAGTGAGTGCTTACTATATGCCAGGCACCATTTAAAGCACCGACAGAAATTAATTCAAATAATGTACATAAAAATATTTCCATCCCTTGGAAGACAAACTAAAACCAGCTGGGAATATGAGAAAATGAAAACAGCATGATTTTTCTGGATGGCTGAACCATGAATTAACTTTTTATTTCATGTTGACTGCCATTAGTGTTACTCACATAGTAAATACTTACGTGAAGTTTTCTTAAACCTCTTCCAAACACTATTTCCCAACTGGAAAATGGAGATAATAATAATACCTTCCTCATAAAATTGCTACATTAGTTTTACAGCTGCAAAAAGAGAGTTTTACAG
>NW_011495026.1:4561991-4585649 GCF_000754665.1 Bison bison bison | reverse complement strand
TTTTACAGCTCTCTGAAACGCCACTTGTATTCATATAGTATTCAACTACTTACTGGATCTAATCAAACTTCTTAGCTGGTTCTGCAAGTCACTCTTTTTTATCTCACAATTTCTCTGTACAACCCTCCATCTCAGTCGGGCCAGGTTCACACCTAAGTCATTCCTATCTTAACTCATCTACCCTTCCCAGCTCCTTACAAATATACTCATCACTCCTCTCTGCTGCTCATGCCTTCCCCATGTGATCTTCCAGGTCACATTTCCCTATTTCTCTGTAAGTCTTCCCCATCCTATGTGGATCTAACTGGATTGTGCAGAGTACCTATAATGTGCTTGGCACTTTTTGCATATTATTTAATCCCTTTTTTCTTTTTTTTTTAATTGAAGTATAGTTGATATACAATGTTCTACAAGTTATAGGTATACAATACAGTGATTCACAATTTTACAAGGTTATACCTCATTTATAGTTATAAAATATTGGCTATATTCTTTATGTTGTACAATATATTCTTATTTTATGCATAATAGTTTGCACCTCTTGATCCACTATCCCTGTACTGTCCCTCCTTCCTTCCCTCTCCCCACTGATAATTACTAATTTGCTCTCTATATTCTTTTTTGTTATATCTATTTTGTTGTATTTTTTAGATTCCACACATAAGTGATATCATACAGTCCTTGTCTTTCTCTGATTTATTTCACTTAGCATGATACCATACTGGTCCATCCATTTTGCTAAAAATGACAAAATATCCTCTTGTTTATGGTTGAGTACTATCACAATGCATTATTTAATTCTTTAAATAATTCTAGAGATAGTTGATGGCACCCTATTAGATGTTTGAGGACTAGAGGGACTGTGGTTTTAATACTTATTTATTTCACTTGGCTGTGTCAGGTCTTAGTTGTGGCATGTGGGATCTTAGTCGCATCATGTGAGGTCTTTCATTGCAGCGCACGGACTCTCTAGCTACTGCTCAGGCTCCAGAACACATGGGCTCCAGTAGTTTTGGCACACAGGCTCTCTAGTTGCAGCCCACAGGCTTAGCTGCCCCACAGCAGTAGGATCATAGCTCCCCAGCCAAGGATTGAACCCATGTCCCATGCACTGCAAGGCAGATTCTTAACCACCAGGGAAGTCCTGAGACTGTAACTGATCCAGAGTGGTAAAGCCAGGGTTCGAACTCAACTACGCTGATCCATCCTTAAGAACTTATACCACAAAAATAAGTCCTTAAATTTATATTTTTGTAATGTTATCTAATTGCTTAATATATGTGAAATCCATGTCATCCTCTAAGTTCCTTGAGATCTAGTCCTTCATAGGGGAACACCAAAGTACTTAGTTAATACTGCTGACTTGAATTGACAGACAAGGAAGGCCTCGAAAGTGATATGAATTTCCCATACATAAGTTACTATTTAAATAATGTCATCCCAGAATTTCCTAAAAGGACTGTGAACTACCAGATGCTTCAGACAGCCTAGCAGAAGCTTCATCATGAAGAAACAGTAAGTATGTTTTTTATGATGATGATGAGAAACTCTTAAGGGAATTGGACCTTTGACAGAATGGAGAAGTGTCAGAGGAAGATCAGAGTTGTCCTTCAAAATCTTAAGCATCCAAACATTTAACTTCCAAAGAGCTTATATCTTAAGATGAAGTAGGAAAGTTTCCTCCCATTATTTTCATGTTCCAAACCATTTCCTTTTCTTACAACCCCAGAGGTCCATGTCAGCTGAAGCTTTAGAAGACAACTAAATTGGGTTGTTTCACTATCGCTAAGTAAATTCTGACATAATTCTTTATCCTCTATCCAAAGGCCCCAATCCAAAGGGAAAGGAGGTGGAGCAATGCCTGACATGTCTCAGCAACCATCCACACAGCTTTTACTCTGGCAACCCAGGGAACATCCAGCTAAACACCTTGAGTTGCTGTCTTGTGTCCTTCCCACATCAGAGCCACAACTGCATTATAGAACTTCAAGCTCTGCCACGGTGCCCTGGTGACACCCAGAAATCCCACCACTACAGAGCTCTCGGGAGAAAACAAACCTTTGATAGCAGTGGGTTTCAACATTAGCCTATGGCTAATGGGCATAACTCTAAAAGAAAACTCTTACTTGACACCTTCTTGAGCAGTCTTTTTTAAAATCTTTAATTAGTAATCATTTCCATCATTATGGTCCTTAGTGTTTCTTAATAGTAAGTCCTTTGCAAGCAGTGAACAAACCAGTAGTTAAGAGTTTCCAGCTCCTCATGGCACTCCTCAGTGGCATATACGAGTCTCTTTGTGACTTTTATTCTGGGCATGTATCAGCTGGAGCACAGTTGACCCCATCCTTCAACAACTTCATTTGCCTGGTCTTCAGCGGGGTGGTCAGAGGTAACACTCCAGCTGCCAGTACCATGCCCAATGACAGAGTGAAGGATCTTTTCCACAGAAAGGCAAGGTTAATAAACAGCTCGAATCACTGGCTTATTCTTTCTACTCTCTTTACCTCTCTTGTGCCAAGGGATCTCCCCCAGCTTTGTAATGTCTTCTTTCACCAACACAATTAAGTCCACCACCAAGTACACACTCCCAATACCCTGATGCGTAGAGAATACTAATGTATCGATACCTGGGCCAGCAGAGAAAAGGGATATGATATCTTACTAGGAAAATCTGTTCACAAAACCATTCACCCACTCAGTAACTGGTATAAACACTTCTGAAAAAAATTAATAAGACATTATTACCCCATTAAGCCCCCATGAACACTTACACACAAAATTATATAAGCCAAGAATGTAATTACTTTGAGGTTTTAGTTTTAAGGAATTGCTAGATATCATATGAAACATCCCTAAAGTATAAATATATAGACACATTTATATTGAGAGTTGTATATAGAAATATAACCACAAATATTTAGAAATACATATTTATATATAGCTATATACTATTTATATTTTAAATCTTATACAGTATTTATATCTATTAACATAAACATTTGTAACATATACATATATAAAATGTTTTATGCATACATATTTTACATAAAATGTATTAATATAAATATTTCAAATAACATACTTATATATAGAATTTATTTTATATATAAATATGAATGTTTATATATAAACATTCATAATGTATGAATTAAATATATACACCGTCACCCTAAGCAAAACTTGTGAGAACTTATTCAAGCCCACAGTGAAGTTTCTTCCACTCGTTTTTTATGTTTGTTTATATTATGAATGGGGAAAGGGTAGCAATAATAGAATCACCATATTTAATAAAGTCTGGCTCTGTTATCTGGTCAAATAAAAATATTAGAGTTCTATGACCCTGAGGTGTTCTCATTGTTTAAAATGAACTTTTTAATTTTCAAGAGGACAATAAAGGGATTATAAATGAAAGTTTCACTCCTAAATACTGACAAAAATAATTACCTTTTATGGATTTCATAGGCTGATATAACCAATCAAAAGTCAGAACTAAAACTTGAAAGAAAAAAGTTCAATAAAGATAAGACAATGATAGTATGTATTCCTAAACATACAGATAAGTATAATGAAATAATATAGTCTCGATCATGAGAAAAGGGCTGTCAGGTTTGAAAAAAATGTATACGTGCATATATAACTCATAAAGAACTTGTGAATATGGAGGAAAATATATGTAAGTTCTTATTCATTTAATTTTTATTTATTTACTTCCCACTCAACCAATTTCAAAAAAGGATCTGAGGCAGAATTGCTTTCTAAACTATGTAAGACCCCACTAGTGAAAGCTGGTAGCAACAGTGGAAGTGGTGTTAGCATGGCTATCGATTTTCCTGCCCATTTCCAGACCAAGGCCTTTAACATCAGGCTGATGCTGCCCTCCCACAGTCCCTTGATTCAAAGGAAAATAAATATTTATTTTACCATTTGTCAATATGTCTGACTTTTTAATAGCCAGCCCATCAAACATGAAAATATCTATACGGCATATGTATACAACTTGCATTTTTTATGGCAAATATGACAGAAGAAAGGCAGAGAAAGAGGAAATATTTTCTTATGGCATTTCTAACTAGCTTCTGACATAATATAAGTTACTGCATTTTAACAATATAAACTGTCTCAGTTTATAATCAGTTGCTGATTCCCCCCAGCAACTGCCAAAACTGCATTCTGCAAACACTAAAAAAGAAGAAAAATAATACTTCTGCCAAACACAAAAATAAGATCTTTCAGTGAAAGAGTTAAGAAACTGATGAGCTCTGTAATAGATTTTCTTTGATTCTAAACATATCATAAGATATCTTAGCAGCTCAATGGATGCATTCAGCACCTTATACCTTGAAAGCAATTCATAAATTTCACTAAAAAAGTTTACTATCAATGCCACAGCACTTTTCCCAAACATTTTCTACCACAAAATTGTTTCATCACATACCTATGAATATCCTGCAAAATACTAACATTCCCAGAACACAGCTTAGAAATCAGTTATACAGAATTTAATAATTTATCATCCAGCAATATAGATAATAGAAATACATATATGTGATAAAGAAGGCAAAAAAAAAAAAAAACGGGGTATTTATAGGTAGAGAATGCTCTTCAAATATTATATGCAACAGACCTGACTGCTACTTTCTGCTACTTCCCATTCAGTCTTACTCAGTTTCTCTACATTTTCAAGAATTCCTTTCTATTTTCCTAATTTTAATTCTTCAAGAAACACTCATGACTATCTGAATCAACCATACTCAAATTTTTATTTACAGATAAAATAAAAACCAAATATAACTAAGCAAAACTACACTGAGTCTGTGTAAGTAATCCTGTAAATAAATGTACTACTAAAATGACCAAAATCTACTAATTAAAATGTATGTTCCCCTTATTCAGGAACAGTACAGTTTTACCTAAAGTAAACATGACAGAGAAAAGCTAGAATATGTATAGAAAAACTCTGAAAGGTTACAAAAAACTGATAATAATGGTTGCCTCTAAGAAAGAAAACTAGAGGATATTTTATGGTATATATTTTTGTAGTGCTTGAATTCCTCATCATATGTGAGTATTGATTTTTTGAAAAATAAAATATATATTAAATTAAAAATTTTTTAAACAGTAAAGATATTAAGAATCCATACAGCAAGCATAAGATGATAGGATTTGCCATGTACCTCACATATTGGAATTTCCTACTTAGCTAAAAGACTCACTATGAAAATTATTTGTTCAAATCTTACATTGACAAGAAACATTAGGATCTGCAGAAGAAAAAACACAAATAGCTATCCACAGCAAAAATAAAACTCATGATCATGTATTATACTTGGTTTAAACATCCAACTCTTCATTCAATATCAGTAAATCCTTAGTAACATGTGGATTCAAATAAACACCTAAGAAATTAAAATTACTGAATTCACAGTCTGGCTGATAAAGCATTTCAAGGCCTAGGAACATTAAGTTTACTGTGCCTTGATACCACGACACAACAGAAAATCCTCAAAGATAGAATGAATCATACGTAAAACAAAATTTTAGGGAATGCGGTTATATAAGTATTGAAAATAACCCATGAGAAAAATTTTATATATTAAGATATTCATCAGTTTTATTTTAAGGTGAAAAAAAAATGGAAATAACCTAAATGTATATTACTACAGGAATTGTTCAATTAGAGAACATACTCTCAATCAGTAACATGAATTTTCATCTTAAAATCTGTGGAGTAACATGGAAATTACTGATATCTAATGAAACCACAATATGAGACTACACATATTCCATTATCAAAAATATGTTTGTGTGCCACATTTGTGGTACTTCACTGTCACAGCTCCAAGAGCATGGAGCGGAAAAAGCTAAAGATCAAGACTCCTACTGTTCAATCACACACACACATTCATACCCCTCTACCAGGCCACCAAAGGCACTGTCACCTCTTTAGGGCTTAGCGTGGGAACGGACACATGTGTCTGCCACGTGAAAAACCAAAAACTTGCTAGAATATTGTTGGCATCCTCAACCGAGATGAAATGCCCCAAAATAACTCATATTCTTTCAAGATTAAAACCCTTCTACCTATCTCAGAAATAGAGAAAAACAAAAGAATGGGAATGACTAGAGATCTCTTCAAGAAAATTAGAGATACCAAGGGAACATTTCATGCAAAGACGGGCTCGATAAAGGACAGAAATGGTATGAACCTAACAGAAGAAGAAGATATTAAGAAGAGTTGGCAAGAATACACAGAAGAACTGTGCAAAAAAAGATCTTCATGACCCAGATAATCACGATGGTGTGATCACTGACCTAGAGCCAGACATCCTGGAATGTGAAGTCAGGTGGGCCTTAGAAAGCATCACTACGAACAAAGCTAGTGGAGGTGATGGAATTCCAGTTGAGCTATTTCAAATCCTGAAAGATGATGCTGTGAAAGTGCTGCACTCAATATGCCAGCAAATTTGGAAAACTCAGCAGTAGCCACAGGACTGGAAAAGGTCAGTTTTCATTCCAATCACAAAGAAAGGCAATGCCAAAGAATGCTCAAACTACTGCACAATTGCACTCATCTCACACGCTAGTAAAGTAATGCTCAAAATTCTCCAAGCCAGGCTTCAGCAGTATATGAACCGTGAACTTCTTGATGTTCAAGCTGGTTTTAGAAAAGGCAGAGGAACCAGAGATCAAATTGCCAACATCTGCTGGATCATGAAAAGGCAAGAGAGTTCCAGAAAAACATCTATTTCTGCTTTATTGACTATGCCCAAGCCTTTGACTGTGTGGATCACAATGAACTGTGGAAAATTCTGAAAGAGATGGGAATCCCAGACCACCTGCCTCTTGAGAAATCTGTATGCAGGTCAGGAAGCAACAGTTAGAACTGGACATGGAACAACAGACTGGTTCCAAATAGGAAAAGGAGTTCGTCAAGGCTGTATATTGTCACCCTGCTTATTTAACTTATATGCAGAGTACATCATGAGAAACGCTGGGCTGAGAGCAGCACAAGCTGGAATCAAGATTGCCGGGAGAAATATTAATAACCTCAGATATGCAGATGAAACCACCCTTATTGCAGAAAGTGAAGGGGAACTCAAAAGCCTCTTGATGAAAGTGAAAGTGGAGAGTGAAAAAGTTGGCTTAAAGCTCAACATTCAGAAAACTAAGATCATGGCATCCAGTCCCATCACTTCATGGGAAATAGATGGGGAAACAGTGGAAACAGTGACAGACTTTATTTTTGGGGGCTCCAAAATCACTACAGATGGTGACTGCAGCCATGAAATTAAAAGACGCTTACTCCTTGGAAGAAACGTTATGACCAACCTAGATAGCATATTCAAAAGCAGAGACATTACTTTGCCAACAAAGGTCCGTCTAGTCAAGGCTATGGTTTTTCCTGTGGTCATGTATGGATGTGAGAGTTGGACAGTGAAGAAGGCTGAGCGCCGAAGAATTGATGCTTTTGAACTGTGGTGTTGGAGAAGACTCTTGAGAGTCCTTTGGACTGCAAGGAGATCCAACCAGTCCATTCTGAAGGAGATCAGCCCTGGGATTTCTTTGGAAGGAATGATGCTAAAGCTGAAACTCCAGTACTTTGGCCACCTCATGTGAAGAGTTGACTCATTGGAAAAGACTCTGATGCCGGGAGGGATTGGGGGCAGGAGGAGAAGGGGACGACAGAGGATGAGATGGCTGGATGGCATCACTGACTCGATGGACGTGAGTCTGAGTGAACTCCAGGAGTTGGTGATGGACAGGGAGGCCTGGCGTGCTGCGATTCATGGGGTCGCAAAGAGTCGGACATGACTGAGCGACTGAACTGAACTGAACTGAACCTATCTCAACTGAAGCTTGATTTCCATTTCCCCCACTTTTGGACGTATAACTCCAGGCTTCATCCTCTTTATTAGACCTAAAACCCTGAAACACAAAATACTTAGACTTCCTCTCTGTTAGTTGATAAGAAATAATCTCAAGAATGAGATACAGAAGTTAGGAAGGGGAACCAGTTTAGTTGAGGGAAATATGATTAATTTGTTCATTCATCCAAGAAAAAGGCACTTTGTGCACTGTATGTACCAAATGTGGAGAACATGGCAATAAACAAAATAAACATAGTTCTCATTCATATCTGGGGCAATTAACGCTGAGTCTATTCTGAACGCAAAGAGTCTGAGTTACTGCTGCTGCTAAGTCGCTTCAGTTGTGTCCGACTCTGTGCATGCATGCTAAGTCGCTAGGATAACCCTAACAGACAAGCTTATATATAGACAGAAACATGGTTTTCAAAAAAGTGTAGGCAAGAATCATCACAGGCTTAGTTTTTGGAAGCTAAGCCTACAAAAATTGAACAGAGGGGAATCAAAAAACCTTGAGTAATTGAATGTTTCACTGAAAATAACAATGCAGATTTGATGGAATGGGCAATAAACAAGATGTCAATTTCACAAACTTTACAGACCTTAGAGGAAGAAGTTATTGTAATGACTGATAAAGTCTAGAATATATTACATTAGATCAGTGTTAAGGTTGGGTGGACATAGAAGTTGGAGTCCTCAAAGAGGCAGGACCATTAAGTCAGAGGAGTGGAAAAACATTTTCATTAGCCAAAAATTTTCAACACAGGAGAAATTTAAATCACTATAAGAGACCTTGGAATAAATTTTAATAATTTTTCCACAGACAAATTCTCTGAAGAAAGAATGTTTTAAAAGAGGATGACATCCCTTAAGAGACCTGAGGGGAGAAAATTCCCATGAATACAAACAATAAAATGGCCTGGAGATGAGCGGAAAGAAAAATTAAAATCTGTAAAAGCTAAGTATATGACTCCCAAAAAACATATTTAAGTAAAAAAAATTTTTTTAATAAGGTACAGCTTCAAAGAACACTGGAAAACTCAGAAAGGAAAAAAAAAATGGAGCTGAGGAAGACAAGAAAGAACTAATAATCATACCTAATTTGGCTCCAATAATAATATCAAAACATTCTACTAAAATAATAAATACCATCAAGATGTAAATACTTTGTAGCCACTTGTAATCTAATCCTCCCTTCTCTTATTTATCCTGCAACTATAAACAAACTATACATTTGGAGAACATGAAATAATCAAATTAAAAGTACTCCTTTGGGAGGTAACATTGGATGATACTGTTTCATCAACAAAAAATGCAGCAATAAATGAGAACAAGCCACTGAAAAGAAAAAAGAAATCCAAATTTTCTACATTGACACAGAAAATGTGGCTAATGTTACTATAGGATTTAGAGTAGCAAAACTAGGCAAGGGGGTACTTGTCAGCAAATTTAATGTTTTTAATAGTATTTCAACATTTCTTCTCTGACGTCAGTTTTTAAATAGGAAATTCCAAAGTTGGTCAGAGAAAATTTAGTAATTGTGTAATTTATTAACTTGGGGCTGCAGGAGGAAATTTTTGTGTTTTATTTCAAAACTTACCTTTTATTAAGAGCTACAAGGGGGGATTGAATCTGGTGAAGTTTTCCATATTTTTATGAGGACAAAATGCTATTAAGACCTACAAACAAAATGTATTTTTATTAAAAATGACTAATGCTCAGTGAAAAGTTCAAAGGCTGGAAAAGAAGCACTAAAAAGAGTTTTTAAAACAACAGTTCAGCTCACTCAGTTACTGGAAAAGTCATTTTCATAGTTAACCTTCAGGGCTAAGCAGCAGCTGGAAAAGCAGCATATTCTATAATGCAGTTAGTAAATGTCATGCCCTATTCTTGAAAGAAGCAAAATACATTACCCTTAAAGACTGCAAATGACTCTATAACAGCAGACAAGATATACAATAGATTTAATACATAATGCATATCACGATAAAAGATACCTCTCAACCAGATCCAATGTATGGTCACTGGGTGGCTCCTGGATTCAAAAACATAAATAAGTCCATTTTTCCTGTTAGAGTTGAAGAAATCTGAATATAGAAACTATACTAAATTAACATTATTAATTAGAAGTTTAATTTCTTAGATTTAACAATGTTTTATATTTAGGAAGAAGAATGTCCTTGTTCATTAAAGATTCATGCTGAAGCATCTGGGTGTAAAATAAACGTAACTTACTTTCAAATGCATGTAATCTGTGCATGTATGTGTGTTTATGTGTGTGTGTGTGTATATAAAGCAAGTGTCTCAAAAATGTTCAAAATTTGGTAAATGTAAGGTATATGGACATTAACTGCACTTTCTATATTATTTCAATTTTCTGGAGCTTTTTATTTTCTTTCTTTTAAATTATAAAGTATGATTTTAATAACACATTTACAGGAGACTTGGAAAAGACAGAACAAAGTTATATATAGTTTCACTATTACAATTATTTTTTAAGTAGATAAATTAAGATTTTTAGTTGAAGTTTCAATATCAAACTCTCAAAAATTAATAGAATGAATAGACAGAAAAGAAGATATAGTAGACCTGAAAAGCACTATGAGCCAATTTAACATAATTAAATTTTATGCAATTTTTACACAACAGCAGGATACAAATTCAATTCAAGTTCCCATAGACTATAAAGCAGAAGATACTGGAACATATCCAGGGATATAAAACAAGGTGCAAAAATTTCATGGTCTAAAGGTACTGAAATCATACAGAATCTGTTCTTTCATCACTGTGGAATTATGTTAGAAATCAATTATCAAAAGATATTTGAAAATAACCCACATGTTTTCAAGAGCAATGTGACATTTACCAAAAGAGACCTTTGACTTAGCCACTTAAAGCCTCAATGAAGTTAAAAGACTGAAAAAACACAGAGGGTGATTGCAGAGAAGAAAGCATTTAAATGAGAAATTAATATCAAAGATATTTTAAAATTGCATGTATCTGGAAATAAAATGTCCACTTTAAATGATGGGTGTACCTAAGAAACCATAACAAGGAAAATTAGAAAATATTTGAAATAGGATAAATATGAAAAGAAAGTTTATCAGAATTTGTTGCATGTAGCTGAAGCTGCTCACTGCACTTAAATACAATGTGGAATCTTGAATAATATATGGAAATGAATGGACACAAGCATAAAATTTTGTGAAATGTGAAGAAAATCTGTACAATAATAATGCTGTATCACATGCTAATTTCCTGTTCGTTTTTTAAACATAGTATTTCTTTATATTCTCAGAATTGGATTAGAAGTTTCAAACCTCATCAAATTTTTAAAATAACTAAAATAATAAGCTTTCCAGACTTTTAGCAGTAATACTAGATGCCAGAATAAATCGAACTATATCAAAGATTTGAGTGAAAATAAATTAGAAATTTATTAGAATAAATTAGAAATTAGTATTCTATTCATACTGAGTCAAACAAGTGAATCTAAAATGTCATAAATTTTTTAACTAAGCAAAAATTCATAATTTTTCTAAAAATATGTATATTATACATAAGCTTTTCTACTTGATAAAGAACAACAAAAGAAACGGAGAAATTGGAAACATAAACTAAGTGGATTGGGAGCACTGAATATGAAATAGAAAAAGTGAAACAAACTAGGTAAAAGTTAAAAAAAAAAATCACCCTATAGTCCAGTCATTTTTAAACACAGATGCTCATTAGAAAGACATCTGGAGCTTTGGAGGAAAAACAACCAAAACATGGGCATTTGGATTCTTAAAAAAAAATTCCAAGATAATTCTGATATGCATCTGGATTTTAAAAAGTGATTCTAGGTTTTTTCTATTAAATGTCAGTTTTAGGGATGAAGAATTCTATCATCTTCTGTTGACCAATCATGATACAATGGAATTAAAAAGAGTAATAGTTACATAATCACAATAGTAAAACATGTTTATCTGTTTTAACAATCAATAATCAGACAAAAAATAAAAGATAATTACAATTTCAAGCCATAATGGAAACATGATTAACGTAACAATATAAAATAATTACATACAATTTGAGGGGTTAAGTAGAGTGATGTGGTAGGTGGAAGTGCATACATACACCTGTTTTTCATCCACCCAGCCAGTCTATGTCTTTTGGTTAATGCATTTAATTTATTTACATATAAAGTAATTATCAACATGCATGATCCTATTATCATTTTCTTAATTGTTTGGGGTTTGTTTTGTGTAAGCTTTTTCTTTCTCTTGTGTTTCCTACCTAGAGAAGTTCCTTTAGCATTTCTCATAAAGCTAGTTTGGTTGTGCTGAATTTTCCTAACTCTTGCTTGTGGAAAGCTTGTGATTTCTCCATCAAATCTGAACAAGAATCACGCTGGGTAGAGTATTCTTGGTTACGCATTCTTCCCCTTTCATCACTTTAAATATACTGTGCCATGCCCTTCTGGCTTGTAGAATTTCTGTTGAGAAATCAGCTGATAACCTTATGGGAGTTCCCTTGTACGTTATTTATCATTTTTCCCTTGTTGCTTTTAATATTACATCTTTGTCTTTAATTTTCATTAGCTTGATTACTATGTATGTCCTACTTGGGTTTAGCCTATCTGGAACTTTCTCAGCTTCCTAGACTTGGTTGACGATTTCCTTTGCCATGGTAAGGAAGTTTTCAGTTAAATTCTCTTGAAATATTTTCTCAGGTCCTTTCTCTTTCTCTTCTCATTTTGGGACCCCTATAATGTGAATGTTGGTGCATTTAATGTTGTCCCAGAGGTCCCTTCAGTCAGTTCAGTTCAGTCGCTCAGTCATGTCCGACTTTTTGCAACCCCATGAATTGCAGCACACCAGGCCTCCCTGTCCATCACCAACTCCAGGAGTTTACCCAGACTCATGTCCATCAAGTCGGTGATGCCATCTAGCCATCTCATCCTCTGTCATCCCCTTCTTCTCCTGTCCCCAATCCCTCCCAGAATCAGGGTTTTTTCCAATGAGTCAATTCTTTGCATGAGGTGGCCAAAGTACTGGAGTTTCAGCTTTAGCATCAGTCCTTCCAAAGAAATTCCAGGGCTGATCTCCTTTAGAATGGACTGGTTGGATCTCCTTGCAGTCCAAGGGACTCTCAAGAGTCTTCTCCAACACCACAGTTCAAAAGCATCAATTCTTCAGCACTCAGCTTTCTTCACAGCCCAACTCTCACATCCATATATGACCACTGGAAAAACCATAGCCTTTGTTGGCAAAGTAATATCTCTGCTTTTGAATATGCTATCTAGGTTGGTCATAACTTTCCTTCCAAGGAGTAAGTGTCTTTTAATTTCATGGCTACAATTACCATCTGCAGTGATTTTGGAGCCCAAAAAAATAAAGTCTGACACTATTTCCACTGTTTCCCCATCTATTTGCCATGAAGTGATGGGACCAGAATGCCATGATCTTAGTTTTCTGAATGTTGAGCTTTAAGCCAACTTTTTCACTCTCCTCTTTCACTGTCTTAATTATTTTCATTCTTTTTTCTATATTCTGTTCTGCAACACTGATTTCCACCATTCTATTTTCCTGATAATTTATGTGCTCTTTTGCATCAGTTACTCTGCTGCTGGGTCCTTGCACTGTACTGTTCATTTCTGTCTGTTTTTTATTTCTTCTAGGTCTTTGGTAAACATTTCTTGCATCTTCTCCATTCTTTTTCCAAGATCCTGGATCATCTTCACTATCTATTCTGAATTCTTTATCTAGAAGATTGCCTATATCCACTTCATTTAGTTTTTATCTGGGGCTTTATCTTGTCCTTACATCTAGGACATAATCCTATATATTTTCATTTTGATTAACTGTTTGTGATGTGATTTTCGTTCTGGCAGCTGTGGGATTGTAGTTCTTCTTGCTTCTTCTGTCTGCCCTCTAGTGGATGAGGCTAAGCGGGTTGTGTAAGCATGCTAATGGGAGGGACTGACAGTGTGAAAAACTGGGTCTTGTTCTGGTGGGCAGGGTCATGCTCCGTAAAACTTTAATCCGATTGTCTGCTAATGGGTGGTTGTTAAACAGCTAGTTGCAATTTTAATGCTCTTGCAGGAGGAGATGAGTACATGTCCTTCTACTCTGCCATCTTGAACCAATCTCCTAGGTTTTTAATTTGATAAATGAAAAGGTGGGGAGGAAATCAAGATATCTCAACCCAACATTGTTGTTGTTTTTCAGTTGCTCAATCATGTCCAACTCTTTGTGACCTCATGGACTAAAACACAGCAGGCTTTCCCGTCCTTCACTATCTCTTGGAGTTTGCTCAAACTCATGTCCATGGAGTCGATGATGCCATCCAATCATCTCATCTTCTGTTGGCCCCTTCTCCTCCTGCCTTCAATCTTTCCCAGCATCAGGGTCTTTCCCAATGAGTCAGCTCTTCACATCAGGTGGACAAAGTATTGGAGCTTCAGCATCAGTCTTTCCAATAAATATTCAGGGTTGATTTCCTTTAGGATTTACTGGTTTGCTTTCCAAGGGACTCTCAATAGTCTTCTCCAACAGTTCAAAAGTATCAATTCTTCAGTGTTCAGCCTTCTTTAGGGTCCAACTCTTATATCTGCAGATGACTACTGGAAAAACCATAGCTTTGAATAGACAGACCTTTGTCAGTAAATCAATGTCTCTGCTTTTTAATATGCTGTCTAGGTTTGTCATAGCTTTTCTTCCAAGGAGCAAGCGACTTTTAATTTCATGGCTGCAGTCACCATCTGCAGTGGTTTTAGAGCCCAAGAAAATAAAATCTGTCACTGCTTCCACTTTTTTCCTTTCTATTTGCCATGAATTGACAGGACCAGATGCCATGATCTTAGTTTTCTGAATGCTGAGTTTCAAGCCAGCTTTTTCACTCTCCTCTTTCACCTTCAACAAGAGGCTCTTTAGTTCCTCTTTGCTTTCTGCCATTAGGCTGGTTTTATCTGCTTATTTGAGGTTATTGATATTTCTCCTGGAAATCTTAATTGCAGCTTGTTCTTCATCCAGCCTGGCATTTTGCATGATATACTCTGCATATAAGTTAAATAAGCTGGGTGACAATATACAGCCTTGATGTACTGTAGTGCTTTCCCAATTTTGAACCAGTCTGTTTCTCTATGTCCAGTTCTAACTGTTGCTTCTTGACCTGCATACAGGTTTCTCAAGAGGCAGGTCAGGTGATCTGTTATTCCTATCTATTTAAGAATTTTCCACAGTTTGTTGTGATCCAAAAATAGAATCTCTACAGAAACATAAAGCAGAACTAGATAGGAAACTATCACCACAAAAATAAATTTTACCATCTAAATACACATGGCATACTATACTAGGTATTCTAATAAAAAACTAACATGCTGTATGGTTTTTAAGAACATATAATCTAAGACTGACACTGATGATAAACCTAACATTGAAACTGAAAAGGAATAGCTATACAAATTTAAACAATAAAGTAAGTATATGTCCTAATCATCACTACTTTTATGGTAGTGGTTTAGTCGCTAAGTCATATCCAACTCTTGCAAACCCACAGACTACCAGGCTTCTCTGTCCTTGGGATTCTCCAGGCAATAATACCAGAGTTGGTGGCCATTTCCTTCTCCAGAGGATTTTCCCAACCCAGGGATCAAATCCAGATCTCCTGCATTGCTGGCAGATTCTTTATCAAGTGAGCTACAAGGAAAGTCCCTACCTTCTCTGTCCGTGGGATTCTCCACTCGAGAATACTGGAGTAGGTAGCCATTCCCTTCTCCAAGGGATCTTCCTGGCCCAGAGACTGAACCCAGGTCTCCTGCATTACAGGCAGATTCTTTACCATCTGAGCCATGTGGCTGACCACTTTTCTAGCCACACCAAAAAGAAAAGCTGCTCAAATCTGGCAAAGATCATTCTAACCTTTATAACTCTATATACATTCTACCACTTCAACTGGCTCACAGGATATATAAAGTTTAACCAGTATCACTTTTTCATTCAAGAAATCAGAGTGGAGACTTCCCTGGTGGTCCAGTGGTTATGACTTCACCTTCTAAGGTAGGGGTTGTGGGTTAGATCCCTGGTTGGGAAGCTAAGATTCCACATGCTTCATAGCCAAAAAAAAAAAAAACACACACACACACAAAATAAAACATAAAAGAGAACCAATATTGTAACTAATTCAATAAAAACTTTAAAATTGGTCCACATTAAAAAAACAAATCTTTTAAAAAAGAAAGAAAGAAATTAGATGGCCATTAATGAGGGACTTAATTTTGTGAGGGAAAGAAGCTCATTTCTGCTTATAACACTATCTTAGACACTATAACAAAGTATTCTGTGCTTTGTTACAAATTTGCCTTTTCCCAACAGTCCCTGCTTTTCATCATGAGTCAGTTCAAACATTCTTTCCTAGGAGCATTTTCTCATCACCCTAAATTTAGTTAGGATAAAGAAAATAATGGGCTTCTGGGGTAGCTCAAATGGTAAACAATCTGCCTGCAAGGTGGGAGACCTGGGTTCGATCCCTGGGTCAAGAAGATCCCCTGGAGAAGAGCATGGCAACCCACTTCAGTATTCGTGCCTGGAGAATTCCATGGACAGAGGACCCTGGTGGGCTACAGTCCATGGAGTCACAAAGAATCGGATACGACCGAGCAACTAACACTTTCACTTCTCAAAGATAATATTTTATTACCATGGTATATAATTTTTCCAATCCAAACTGATCCAGCATTTGGTAGTGCTTGAGATACAAGAATAAATAAGACACTTGCCATATCAAGTCCCCAGTTTGGTACTGGAGACACTCATGCAAAGAAATAACTATGTATGCCATCAGGGAGGGGGGAAATCCCCCCCCCCCCCCCAAATCATACATTTTTAGACTGGTCTAATAATTAAATTGACACAAAACAAATTAAGTGGAGAAAAAAACTCTAATCTGTATGTAAAGAGGTCTCATAAAAATAGGACACCCAGAATAACTAAAGCAGGCTATTTATACATCATTTTTAGACAAAGAAAATTACTTGTGAAGATTTAACAAACCAAACAGGCATGTGCATGGGGTAGCAAACTGATGAAGTAACAAAGTCTGCTTACACAGTTTTATTTGTCTTGAAATACCTACGCTGGTAATAAGGATGCTTTTTATGCTCCTGGTATAGGGAGAATACCTTCACACGGGAGATTTACTTCCTACTTTCTGAGAGAAACTGTTTTTTATTATGATTTTCCCCCATGAGGCATTTGTCAAGTAACTGAAATTTAAAATAATAACTATGCCACTGCAGTGTATCTTGGGGTGACCTGCTCTGAGCCCCAACAGTACCACTTACAATCATGCAATCCACCAAGCTACTCAAGTCAAAAACCTCAGATGTCTTATGATTCTCTCTTTCCTCCATTACATCTAGGCCACTGACAAATAATGAATGCATCCTTTCTCTCCATTTCCACTATTACTCTGGTCCAGAACTAACTTCCAGAGAAGGCGATGGCACCCCACTCCAGTACTCTTGCCTGGAAAATCCCATGGACGGAGGAGCCTGGTAGGCTGCAGTCCATGGGGTCGCAAAGAGTCGGACATGACTGAGCGACTTCACTTTCACTTTTCACTTTCATGCTTTGGAGAAGGAAATGGCAACCAACTCCAGTTGTCTTGCCTGGAGAATCCCAGGGTGGGGGAGCCTGGTGGGCTGCCATCAATGGGGTCGCACAGAGTCGGACACGACTGAAGTGACTTAGCAGCAGCAGCAGCAGCAGAACTAACTTCTCTCATCTGGATTGCTAGTATAAAACATAATTTGTCTTCCATAAATGGTCTTCCCCTCTTGACTCCTTGTCATCTGTTTTCCACACAAGAGAGAGAGTAATCTTTTAAAACATAAAACAGATCATGTCAGTCCCTTGCTTAAACCTTTCCAATGGTTTCACTTGGAATAGAATCCAAATTCTTTACCATGGCTGCCTTCCAGGTTCCATATGTTCTGGACCTATCTGTATCTCTGGCCTAATCTCCTAATCTCCCTCTCACATAGTACACTTCAGCCATACTGATTTTCTTTGCATTTCTCAATTTTACCAGCTTTTTACCTTTTACACTTTTGTACTAGTAATTTCTCTCTGCCTAAAATGCTATGAGTACTTCCGTGGCTGGCTCATTACTGTCACACAGGTTTCAGTTAAAATGTTACTTCTCAGCCAGGCCTTTAGCTATCACTCAATCTAAAATAGCCACTTATCCATTTTCTTCATTTTATCACAGTAACACTGATAATTACTTGATCTTTTCTTATTTAAAATTTTATTGGCTGTCTCTCTCTCTTCTAAATCAAGCCTTCTCAGGAGAAATTACTACTGACCTTACAAAAATAAAAAAGAATTATAATAGCATATTATAAGCAACTTTATACCAACAAATTAATAAATGAAATGGGCAAATTCCTAGAAAGACAAAAACTACTAAAACTGAATCAAGAAAAAATAGAAAGCCAAAGTAAACCTATAAAAATTAGAGACTGAATTATTAATTTTTAAAATTCCCACAAATAAAAGATTATGGATAGTTGGCTTCACTGATGAGTTCCACCAAAACTTTAAGAGGAATTAATAAAGGGTTGAGATCAAGATGGCAAAGTAGGAAGACCTGACCTCACTTCCTTTCAGAAGCACACAAAAAATACAAACACTTAGAGAGCAACTATCTCTGACAATGACCTAAAAAAAGATAGAAAATTTTCCACAACAAAAGATATAATAAAGGAGACAAGATGAGTAAGAGTGGCAGAGACGTGGTCCAATCAAGATGCATACTCTTGGCAAGGCAAAACACCAGCTGGAGGGATATGACAATTGCTCAGGTGCTCACCTAGTAATAAAGGGTCTAAGCCCCACATCAGGCTTCCCAGTCCATCGGTATTGCACTACGAAGATAAGCTCCCAAAATATGTGAAAACCAGCTGGGTTTACACTTAGAAGAGTCAGAGGGTTGTAGAAAACTGAGACTCCACCCTTAAAAGACATATGAAAAACTCACTCCACTCCCAGCAAATGCAGCATCAGAGAGGCACATAGGTCAAATCCACTTTCTTATCTTAGCCTCTCAGAGAGGCCGGAAGCAGATGGAATACCCGCCTAGAGACTGAGATATTGGTGGCATCCATAGAAGTTAACATAGAGAATTAGACAAAATGAAGCCTAAAGGAATACTGTCCAAATTAAAGGAAAAAACAAAAACCTAAGAAAAATAACTAAGTTAAACAGATAAGCAATCTACCTGAAAAAGAGTTTGACATAATGTTTATAAAGATACCATACTTGAAAGAAAAATGAATACTGTGAGAATTTCAAAAGTTAGGAAACATAAAGAAAAAAATGAAACTACTGAAAAATACAGTAGCTACTTGAAAAATACAATAGCTAAAATAAAAAATGCACCAGAGAGAATTCATAATAGATTAGATGATGCAGAAAAATGGATCTGCAATCTGGAAAACAGAACAGTAGAAATCACTGAAACTGAACAGAAAAAAGAATTTTAAAAAACAAGGCTAATAAAAGAGACCTCTGGACAACATAAAATGTACTAACATTTTGAAGTCCCATGGGGGTGCCATAAAGATAAAAGAGAGAGAAAGGGGCAGAGAACTTATTTGAATCAGTCAGTCAGTTCGGTCGCTCAGTCATGTCCAACTCTTTGTGACCTCAGGAATCGCAACACACCAATCCTCCCTATCCATCACCAACTCCCGGAGTTCACCCAAACTCATGTGCATCAAGTCGGTGATTCCATCTAGCCATCTCATCCTCTGTTGTCCTCTTCTCCTCCTGTCCCCAACCCCTCCCAGCATCAGGGTCTTTTCCAATGAGTCAACTCTTCACATGAGGTGGCCAAAGTATTGGAGTTTCAGCTTCAACATCGGTCCTTCCAATGAACACCCAGGACTGACCTCCTTTAGGATGGACTGGTTGGATCTCCTTGCTGTCCAAGGGACTCTCAAGAGTCTTCTCCAATACCACAGTTCAAAAGCATCAGTTCTTTTGATGGCGCTCAGCTTTTTTCACAGTCCAACTCTCACATCCATACATTGAATAAATAATACTAATAAAGAAAAACTTCCCTAACCTGACAAAAAACACAGACATCCACATCCACAAAGCACAGTCTCAAACAAAATGAACTCAGATTCAAAGAGAGAAACATTATACTTAAAATGACAAAAACTAAAGACTTAATTAAAAGCAGTAAGAGAAAAACAAGTAGTTACATACAAAGGAATTACCATAAGACTATAAGTTGATTTTTTGGCAGAAATTTTGCAGACCAATCCTATAACCAGCAATACTCTACCTGGCAACATTATCATTCAGAGGTGAAGAAAAGAAAAATAATTGTATGACAAGCAAAAACAAAAAGAAAAACAAAAACAAAAAGAGTTCACTGCCACTAAACTAGTAAATTACTAAAATTTGCAAGAAAGGTTAAAGAGATTTCTCTAAGCAGAAAAGGCCATAATCAAATTTTTAAAAACCATGAAAGAAAAAAAATTCACAAGTAAAGCAAAACATCTATTAAAGGTAGTGGGTCAAACATCTACAAAGCTAAAAGTTAAAACATAAAAGTATAAAATCATGTATACTACAGTAAATAGTTAAGAAATACACAAAATAAAAAGATGAAAATATGACATCAAAAGCATTAAATGTGGCAAAAGAAGTAAAAATGTAGGGCTTTCTGAATGCATTCAAATTTAAGAGATCATTAATTTAAAGTAGGTGGCTATATACACAGATTGCTATATACGAACCTCATGGTAACAACAAACCAAAATTATATAATAGATACCAAAAAAATTTTTAAAGAAATCCAAATGTACTAAAGATAGTAATCAAATCACAAAGCAAGTGGGAAACAGAAGAATAAAAAAGAACTACAAAATTAACTAGAAAACAGATTTTAAAAAGAGCAATAAGCACATGCCTGCGTGTTTGTGCCTGTGCTTGGTCACTCGGTTGTCTGACTCTTTGCAACCCCATGTACTGCAGCCTCCAGGTTCCTCTGTCCATGGAATTTTCCAGGCAAGAATCCTGGAGCAGGTTGCCATTTCCTACTCTGGGAGATCTTCCTAACCCAGGGGTTGAACCTACATCCCTTGCATCTCCTGCAATGGTAGGTGGATTCTTTACCACTGCACCAGCTAGGAAGCCCAAGTACACCCCTATTTATAATCAAATGCAAATGGAGTAAATTTTCCAATCAAAAGACATAGGATGGTTGAATGGATTAAAAAAATAAGACCCATATACATGCTGCCTACAAAAGACTCATGTCATATCTAAAGACACTCACAGGCTGAAAGTGAAGGGATGAGTAAAGATTGTTCAGGCAAATGAGAACAAAAGGAAAAGTGGGGAAGAAATGCTTATATCAGACAAAATAGATTTTAAAGACTTCAACAAGACACAAAGGACATTATATAATAATAATGAGATTAATGTAATAAGATAACACTTGTTAAATACCTATGCACACAACACCTAAATACATAAAGCAAGTATCAGTAGCTATAAAGGAAGAAACAGACAGTAATACAATATGGTAGGGGACTTTAATACCCAACTTAAGTCAATTGTTAGATCATCCAGAATTACTATCAATAAGGAAACAATGACCCTAAATGAAATATTAGACCAAACAGACTTAAAGACAGACATAATATTCCATAGAAAGTGGCAGAATATACACACTCTTCACAAATGTGCACAGAACATTCTCCAAGACAGATTACATTCTAGGCCACAAAGCAAGTATCAATAAATTTAAGAAGACTGAAAGTATATCAATCGTCTTTTCCAACCACAACTGTATGAAACTACAAATAAATGAGATAAGAAAACCAGAAAAACACAGACATATGGGAGATAAATAACATGATACTAAACCAATGGGTTAACAAAGAAATCAAAGAAGAAATTGAAAAATACTTGAGACCAATGAAAATGGAAATACACCATAACAAAATCCACGTGATAAAGCAAAATCAATTCTAAGAGGAAAGTTTGTAGTGACACAGGCCTCCCTCAAGAAAAAAGAAATAACTCACATAAACAATCTAACATTACACGTAAAGGAACTATAGAAAGAGGAATAAGATCAAAGTTGGTAGAAAAAGGGAAATAAAACCAGAGCATAAATAAATAGATAAAGCAACAGAAAACATCAATGAAACTAAAAGCTGGTTCTTTAAAAAGATAAAACAAAAATTGATAAACCTTCAGGTAGGGTCATAAAGAAAAAGAGAGACAGCAAAAAATTAAATCTGAAATATAAAAAAAGGTACAACTGGCACCAGAGAAAGATAATGAATCATAAGGGATTACTATAAACAATATACTCCAACAAACTGGACAACCTAAAAAAAAATGGACAAAATCTTACAAATATACAATCTTCCAAGACAGCATCACCGATTTCATAGACATGAATTTGGGCAAACTCCAGGAGATCATGAAGGACAGGGAAGCCTGGCGAGATGCAGTCCATGGGGTCACAAAGGGTCAAACACAATTTACCAACTGAACAACAACAAGACTGAATCAGGACAAAACAGAAAATCTGAACAGACTGCTTACAATTAGTGAATCTGAATCAGTGATCAAAAACTTCCCAACAACAACAAAATCCAGGATCACGTGGTTTGATAGGCGAATTCTAAAAAAACATCTTGAAGCCTATCCTTCTGAAAGTATCCCAAAAAAGCAAAGAGGAAGAATCAGCTCCAAATTCCTTCTATCAGCATTGCTCTAATACCAAACTCATACAAAGACTCTACAAAAAAGAAAACAATAGGCCAATATCGTTGATGAAGAGAGATGTAAAAATCTTCAATAAAATACAAAGTGAATTCAACAATACAGAGAGGATCATACATAATAATCAAATAAGATTTACCACAGAAATGCAAGGATGACTCAATATCACAAATAAGTCTGTGAGACATACCACATTAGTAAGACTGTATATAAAAATATTATCTTATTAGATGTAAAAAAGATACTTGACAAAATCCAATATCCTTTTATGAAGAAAATTCTCAACAAAGTGGGTATAGAAGGATCATAGTTAAACATAATAAAAGACTGATATGACAAACCCACAACAAACATCATACTGAAGAATGAAAAACAGAAAGCTTTTCCTCTAAGACCAGGAACAAAACAAGAACGCATACTTACACCACGTTTATTCAACACAGTATTAGAAGTCCTGCTGCTGCTGCTGCCGCCGCCAAGTCGCTTCAGTTGTGTCCGACTCTGTGCGACCCCATAGATGGCAACCCACCAGACTCCCCTGTCCTAGGATTCTCCAGGCAAGAACACTGGAGTGGATTGTCACTTCCTTCTCCAATGCATGAAAGTGAAAAGTGAAAGTGAAGTCCCTCAGTCGTGTCCGACTCTTAGCAACCCCATGGACTACAGCCACCAGGCTCCTCCGTCCATGAGATTCTCCAGGCAAGAGTACTGGAGTGGGGTGCCATTAGAAGTCCTAGCCACAGCAATCACAGAAGAAAAAGACAAAGACATCCAAACTAGAAAAGAAGAAGTAAAACTGCCACCATTTGCAAATGACATGATACTAAGCATCAGTTCAGTTCAGTTCAGTTGCTCAGTTGAGTCCGACTCTTTGCAACCCCATGAACTGCAGCACGCCAGGCCTCCCTGTCCATCACCAACTCCCGGAGTTCACTCAAACTCATGTCCATCGAGTCAGTGATGCCATCCAGCCATCTCATCCTCTGTCATCC
>NW_011495026.1:4549521-4561891 GCF_000754665.1 Bison bison bison | reverse complement strand
ACCCAGGGCTGATCTCCTTCAGAATGGACGGGTTGGATCTCCTTGCAGTCCAAGGGACTCTCAAGAATCTTCTCCAACACCACAGTTCAGAAGCATCAATTCTTCGGCACTCAGCTTTCTTCACAGTCCAACTCTCACATCCACACATGACCACTGGAAAAACCATAGCCTTGACTAGATGGACCTTTGTTGGCAAAGTAATGATAGCAAGCCCTAAAAGTGAAAGTCGCTCAGTTGTGTCTGACTCTTTAGGACCCCATGGACTATACAGTCCATGGAATTCTCCAGGCCAGAATATTGTAGTGGGTAGCCTTTCCTTTCTCCAGGGGATCTTCCCAAGCCAGGGATCAAACTCAGGTCTCCCTCATTGCAGGCGGATTCTTTACCACTTGAGCCCCAAGGGTAGCCCAGAAAATCCTATAGACTCCATCAAAAAACATAGGAACATAATAAATGAATTTAGTAAAGTTACAGGATACAAAACTAATATACCAAAACATGTTACTTTTCTAGTTGATAATAATGAACTATAAGAAAGGGAAATTAAGAATATTTTCCCATTTATAATTGCATCAAAAAAATAAATATAAGTCCTAGAAAAAATTTTAACAAAAGGTAAAAGACCTATAGTCTTTTAAAGACTATAAAACACTAATAAAATAAACTGAAAATGACACAAATAAATAGAAAGATATACCATGCTTATAGATTTAAAAAATTAGCATTGTTAAAAATATCCATACTACCCAATCTACAGATTCAGTACAATCTCTATCAAAATACCAATGGAATTTTATAGACCTAAAACACACCATAAAATCTGTGTGGATCCACGAAAGATCCTGAATAGTCAAAGCAATCTTGAGAAAGAAGAACAAAACTGAAGGTATTGTGCTCCCTGGTTTCAAACTATACTACAAAGTTTCAGTAATCAAAATAGTACTGACACACACACAAAAAAAAAAACAGACACACACAGATCAATGTAAATGAAGAGCATATGCTGCTACTGCTGCTAAGTCGCTCCAGTCGTGTCCGACTCTGTGCGACCCCATAGACGGCAGCCCACCAGGCTCCGTCGTCCCTGGGATTCTCCAGGCAAGAACACTGGAGTGGGTTGCCATTTCCTTCTCCAATGCATGAAGTGAAAAGTGAAAGGGAAGTCGCTCAGTCGTGTCCGACTCTTAGCAACCCCATGGACTGCAGCCTACCAGGCTCCTCCGTCCGTGGGATTTTCCAGGCAAGAGTACTGGAGTAGGGTGCCATTGCCGTCTCCGGAAGAGCATATAGGTGAATTCTAAAAACACCTGAAGAGTTAATATCTATCCTTCTGAATGTATTCCAAAAAATTAAAAAGGAAGAATCAGCCCCAAACTCCTTTCACAAGCATTACTCTAACACCAAATTCATACAAAGACTCTACCAAAAATAAAACTATAGGCCAATATCCTTGATGAATAATAAATATTTATTTATAAATAATAATATAAATCCATGTTGATATGGCCAATTAATCTATGACAAAGTGAACAACAGTATAAAATGGGGGAAAGATAGTATCTTCAATAAATGACCATGGGAAAACTGAACAGATACATACAAAGAAAGAAACTGGACCAACACCCTTAAACCACTTGCAAAAATAAACACAAAATAGATTAAAGAATTAAACGTAAGACTTGAAGCCATGTAACTCCTAGAAGAAAACATACACAGTAAACTTTCTAAAATCAGCCTTAGAAATATCTTTTTGGATCTGTGTCCTCAGGCAAGGGAAACAACAGCTAAAGTAAACAAATGGAACTGCATCAAACTAAAAGGCTTTTGAACAACAAAGGAAACCATCAATAAAAAGAAAAGGTGACCTTCTGAATGGGAGAAAATATTTGTAAATGATGTATCCAATAAGGGGTTAATATCCAAACTATATAAAGAACTCATGCAAGTTAGTATCAAAAAAAAAAAAAACACCCAAAATAACAAGAAATCCAACTAAAAATGGGCAGAGAATCTAAAGAGATATTTTTATAAGGAAGACATGCAAAATGCCAACAGATAAATGAAATGATGCTCAACATCACTAATTATCAGGGAAATGAAAGTCAAAATCACAATGAAGTATCATTCATACCTGTCAGAATGGCTATTATCAAAAAGACATCCAATAACAAGTGCTGGTGAGGTTCTGGAGAAAAAGAAGCTCTTCTACACTATTGATGAGAATGTAAACTGGTACAGCCACTATGGAGAACAGTAAGGAAGTACCTTAAAAAGTTAGAAATAAATATGATCCATATGATCCAATAATTTCACTTCTAGGTACTGAAAAAAACTGCAGGAGCCAATATATGGAAGAAACCTAAGTGGTCATAAACAGATAAATGTATAAAGATGTGGTGTATGTGCATGTGTGTATACGTGTGTGTGTCTACGTGTGTATACATACATACATATATACACATGTGTGTGAATGGAATATTACTCAGACATAAAAAAAGAATGAAATCTTGCTCCTTGCAATAACATGGATGGATACAGAAGATGAATCTAGAGGGTATTATGCTAAGTGAAATAAGTCTGACTTTCTATTTGTCTGAGAAAGAAAAATACTACATGATTTCATTTACATGTGGAATCTAAAAAGCAAAACAAAATTGAAATAGACTCACAGATACAGGGAACAAATGGGATAGTTCCTACAGGGGAGGAGAGTACAGAAATGGACAAAATAGGTGAAGAGAATTGAGAGGTGCAAACTTGCAATCATATAATAAACAAATTATGGGGACATAATGCACGTCATAGGGAATATAGCCAACAACAGTGTAATAACTTTGTATGATGATAGTTACTAGACTTATTGTGGTTTTTGTATTTGTGATGTATACAAATGCTGAACCACTATGCTGTATGCCTAAGGTTAACATAATAATGTATGTCAACCTACTTCAAAACATTAATATAATATTAATTATTAACATTAATACTTAACAAAGAATACTTCATATATTTTCAAAAAACAGAAGAGGAAGGAACAGCTCCCAATTCAATCTATGAGGCCAGTATTTCTGTGATACTAAACCCAGAAAGACACCACAAGAAAACTAAAGATGAATATCTCTTGTAAGTATAGAAGCAAAAATCTTCAAAAAAAAAAAAAATACTAGGAAACCAAATCGGTTAACATATAAGAAAGGTTATACACAATGACCAATTGTTGCAATAAACTATTTCAATAGAATAAAGGACAAAAATCACATAACTGTCCCAATAAATGTAAAAAAAGATACTTCACAAAATTCAACATCTCTTCATGATAAAAATACTCAATAAACTAGGAATTAGGAGAATCTCAACCTGATAAATGTCATCTTGGCAAAGATAAAAAACAGACAGTTTCATACGTAATGGTGAAAGATAACACTTTTCTCTGAAAACCAGGAACAAGACAAGGATATCTGCTCTCACCATTTCTATTAAAAATTGTATTGGAGGGTTTGTCTGGGGCATGTAGGCAAGATGAACTAAAGGCATCCAGAAAGGAAATAAGGAAGTAAACCTATTGCTATTTGCAGATGTTTCCTTGTATATAGAAAACTCTATAATAAAGAATCCACTGTAAACTAGTTAGAACTAATAAACAAGCCCAACAATATTACAGGGTACAAGGTAAATATACAAAAATCACCTGTATTTCTATATACTAGCAGTGAACAATCTAAATATGAAGTTAACAAAATTCAATTTACATAGCATCAAAATGAGTGACATAATTAGGGAGAAATTTAACCAAAAAAGTACAAAGTCTGTAATCTGAAAACTACAAAATGTGGTTGAAAGAAATTTAAGAAGGTGTAGATAAACAGAAGGTCCTATACCTATGGTCATTGAATCTGTGACAAAGGATACAAGAATATACAGTGGAGAAGAGACAGTCTCTTCAATAAGTTGTGTTGGGAAAACTGAACAGCTACATATAAAAGAATGAAATTAGAACATTCTCTAACACCATACACAAAAATAAACGAAAATGCATTAAAGACCAAAATGTAAGGCCAGATACTATGAAACTTTTGGAGGAAAACATAGGCAGAACACTCTCTGACATAATTTGCAATGAGAACTTTTTGACCCACCTCTGAGAGTAATGAAAATGAAAACAAAAACATATGGGACCTAAAAGCTTTTGCACAACAAACAAAACCAAAAACAAAACAAAAAGACAACCCTCAGATGGGAAAAAATATTTGCAAACGAAGCAAATGACAAGGGATTAATTTCCAAAACATACAAACAGCTCATGTAGCTCAATATCATATAAAAAGAAAAAACCCAAATAATTCAATCAAAAATGGGAGGAGATATAGACATTTCTCCAAAGAAGACATACAGGTGGCCAAGAAACACATGAAAAGATGCTCAACATCACTATTAGAGGACTACAAATCAAAACTACAATGAGGTTATCAACTCACACTGGTCAGAGTAGTTATCATGAAAAAAATATACAAACAGTAAATGCTGGAGAGGATGGGAAGAAAAAGGAACTCTCCTATACTGTTGATGGGAATGTAAACTGACACAGCCATTTAATGAAAAACAGTAGAGAGACTCCTTAAAAAACTAAAAACAGAGCTACCATATGGTTCAGCAATCCCACTCCTGGGCATACACCCAGAGAAATCTGTAACTTGAAAAGATACATGCACAACGATGTTCAAACCAGCACTTTGAACAGTAGCCAAGAAATGGAAGCAACCTAAAAGTTCATCAACAAAGGAATAGATAAGCTGTGGAACATATATACAGTGGAATATTACTCAGCCATAACAAAGAACAAAATGGCGCCATCTGCACAGACTTGGATGGACCCAGAGATTGTCAAAGTAAGTCAGAAAGAAAAAATATAATATTGTTTACATGCGGAATCTAGAAAAATGGTACAGATGAACTTACTGGTAAAGCAGAAATAGTCACAGATTTAGAGAACAAACATCATTATCAAGGTGGGAAGCAGGGGAGTGGAATGAAATGGGAGACTGGGATTGACATATATACACTACTATGTATAAAAGAGGTAACTAATGAGAACCTACTGTATAGCACAGGGAACTCTACTCAATGCTCCATGATGACCTAAATGGGAAGGAAATCTTAAAAAAGAGTGTATATGTATATACATACAACTGATTCATTTTACTACACAGCAGAAATTAATACAACATTGTAAAGCAACTATACTTCAATAAAAATAATTTTTAAAAATAATATACATTATATAAAAATCATAATAAATAAAAAGCATACATAAGGAACACTGTGGGATATCAAAACTTAATTCTTGAGAAACTAAAAATCAAAAAATGTAAAGAGGACAGTGTAATGAACATCCATTGAGTTTTCAGCTAAATTTTCTTTAAAAATTAAAACCTCAATCCTATAGAGCTCAAAAAAACACAAAAAATAAAACAAACAAAAAAATCAAAAAAAGAAAATTGGTTCTTGACCACTCAACAGTAGAACACATTGACTCTCCCAGTTCTCAAGTTTTCAGTCTGAGACTAGAGGTAACAGACTCTCCTGGATGTCCAGCTTGCCAACTACAGATCTTGGAATTTGTCAGCCTCAACAGTCATGTCAGTCAATTCTTTCATACACAGACATACACACACTGTACTGGAGGTGGTGATCAAACTCATCCTCAAGAAAAAGAAATGTAAAAAGGCAAAATGGTTGTCTTAGGAGGCCCTACAAATAGCTGAGAAAAGAAGAAAACTGAAAGGCAAGGAGAAAAGGAAAGATATACCCATTTGAATGCAGAGTTCCAAAGAATAGCAAGGAGAGATAAGAAAGCCTTCCTCAGCGATCAATGCAAAGAAATAGAGGAAAACAACAGAATGGGAAAGATTAGTGATCTCTTCGACAAAATTAGAGATATCAAGGGGACATTTCATGCAAACATGGGGCTCAATAAAGGACAAAAATAGTATGGACCTAACAGAAGCATAAGATATTAAGAAGAGGTGGCAAGAATACACAGAAGAACTGTACAAAAAAGGTCTTAATGACTCAGATAACCACAATGGTGTGATCACTCACCTAAAGCCAGACATCCTGGAGTGTGAAGTCAAATGTGCCTTAGGAAGCATTACTAAGAAAAAGCTAGTAGAGATGATGGAATTCCAGCTGAGCTAATTCAAATCCTAAAATATGATGCTATTAAAGTGCTGCATTCAACATGCCAAAAAGTTGGGAAATTCAGCAATAGCCACAGGACTGGAAAAAGTCAGCTTTCATTTCAATCCCAAAGAAGGGCAATGCTGAAGAATGTTCAAACTACTACACAATTGCACTCATTTCACATACTAGCACGGTAATGTTCAAAATCCTTTAAGCTAAGCTTCAACAGTATGTTAACCGAGAACTTCCAAATGTACAAGCTGGATTTAGAAAAGGCAGGAGAACCAAAAAGTCAAACTGCCAACATCTGTTGGATCACAGAAAAAGAAAAGCAATTCCAGAAAAAATACTCTGTTTCATTGACTACAGTAAAGCCTTTGACTGTGTGGATCACAGCAAACTGTGGAAAATTCTTAAAGAGATGGGAATACCAGACCACCTTACCTGCCTCGTCAGAAACCTGTATTCAGGTCAAAAAGTAACAGCGAGAATCAGACATGGAACAACAAACTAGTTCAAAATTGGGAAAGGAGTACATCAAAGTTATATTGTCACCTTGCTTATTTAACTTATATGCAGAGTACTAATGCCAAATGCCAGGCTGGATGAAGCACAAGCTGGAATCAAGATTGTGAAGAAAAATATCAATAACTTTAGATATGTGGATGACACCACCCAAGGGCACAAAGCAAAGAGGAACTGAAGAGCCTCGTGATGGAGGTGAAAAAGGAGAGTAAAAAAGCTGGCTTAAAACTCAACATTCAAAAAACTAAGGTCATGGCATCTGGTCCCATCACTTCATGACAAATAGAAGGGGAAACAATAGAAACAGTAACAGACTTTATTTTCTTGGGCTCCAAAATCACTGAAGATGGTGACTGCAGCCATGAAATTAAAAGACGCATGCCCCTTGGAAGAAAAGCTATGACAAACCTAGACAGTGTATTACTTTACCAACAGAGGTTTGTATAGTCAAAGCTATGATTTTTCCAGTAGTCACATGCAGATGGGAGAGTTGGACCATAAAGAAGGCAGAGTACTGAAGAATCGATGCTTTTGAACTGTGATGCTGGAGAAGACTCTTGAGAGTCCCTTGGAAAGTAAGGAGATCAAACCAGTCAATCTGAAAGGAAATCAACTCTGAATATTCATTGGAAAGACTTATACTGAAGCTGTAATACTTTGGTCACCTGATGTGAAGAGCTGACTCATTAGAAAAGACCCTGATACTGGGAAAGATTGAGGGCAGAAGGCAAAGTGTGCAATAAAGTATGAGATGGTTTGATGGCATCACTGACTCAATGGATATGAGTTTGAGCAAACTCCGGGAGATAGTGAAGGACAGGGAAGCCTGGTGTACTACAGTCCATGGGGTTGCAAAGAGTCTGACACTAATGAGCAACTGAACAACAGTACACACACACATACATATATTTGATCCTTGAACAATCTGGGGGCTATACCTCTCCTTCCACACAGTCAAAAATCAACATGCAACTTTACCACTGGTTCTCCATATCCGAGTTTCCATATCAAAAGATTCAACCAACTGCCAATCATGTACTGTAATACACACTTATTGATAAAAACCTGACTGTAAGTGTACTCTTGCGGCTCAAACCCATGTTGTTCAAAACTCAAGTATATATATCATATTGGTACCATTTCTCTGGAAATCTTAATATAGCCTCCAATAAGATGAGCAACTAATCTAGTTCATTTTAATAGTGTTCAGGTGCTTGGAGAATGGTGGGTACCTTTACTACTGTCTAAACCTTAAGAGTCCCTACATAATAAATGCATATCATTTTACAAAGATAGTGAAGACTTCTGGTGCCATCACAACCCTAGATTTATATATAATAATATTTCAATACTAACATGAACAAGAAGACCCTGTTCTATAGAAGGGGAGGAAGGAGATTAAATATTTCATTTTTATCCAACAAAGAGGAAGATTCATTCATAAATCATATTTAAAACATAAAATTAATGTTATACTACCAAACTAGGACATCATCTTTGTTAAGTGGAGTGTACTTGAAAAACAAGCAAGATGTGAAATTTAGAGACTGAAATAACAGTTGAAAAAGCCAACATGAAAAAACTATGTACTGAATGATTCCAACTATATTACACTCTGAAGAAGGCAAAGCTATGGAGACAGTAAAAAGTTCACTGGATGCCAAGGGTTCGGGGAGAGGTAGAAAGGGATGAACGGATGGAACACAATGGACTATTAGGGCAGTAAAACTAGTCTGTAAAATATTATAATGGTAGATCCATGTCATTATCCAGAATATGACCTCTTCCTACACTCTCCAGTATAACCACCCTTGGGAAGTATGTGTGTGCTCACAACACTCATAGTATGAGCATTTTCAAATGCTCAGTCGTGTCTGACTCTTTGCAACCCTATGGACTATAGCCCACCAGGCTCCTCTGTCCTTTGGATTTTCCAGGCAAGAATATGGAAAAAGTGTGAGTTGCCATTTCCTCCTCAATGGGATCTTCCCAACCCAGGGATCAAACTCATATCTCCTGTATCATCTCCTGCATTGGCAGGTGGATTCTTTTTCACTGAGCCACCTGGAAGCCAAAAATGGAATCAAGATTGCCAGGGGAAATAGCTACAACCTCAGATATGCAGATGATACCATTCAAATGGTATCAAGAAAGTGAAAAGAAACTAAAGAACCTCTTGATGAAGGTGAAAGAGAAGAGTGCAAAAGCTGACTTCAAACTCAACATTAAAAAACCAAGATCATGCCATCCAGTCTCATCACTTCATGGCAAATAGAAGGGGAAAAGTAGAGGCATTGACAGATTTTATTTTCTTGGTCTCCAAAATCACTGCAGACAGTGACTGCAGCCATGAAATTAAAATATGCATACTCCTTGGACAAAAAGCTATTACAAACATAAACAGCATACTAAAAAGCAGAGACATCACTTTGCCAACAAAGGTCTGTAAAGTCAAAGCTATGGCTTTTATTTGTTTATTTAACTTAAATGCAAAGCACATCACGTGAAATGCTGGGCTGCATAAAGCACAAGCTAGAATCAAGATGGCCGGGAAAAATATCAATAAGCTCAGATATAAAGATGACACCACCCTTATGGCAGAAAGCAAAGAGGAACTAAAGAGCCTCTTGATGAAAGTGAAAGAGAGAGTGAAAAAGCTGGTTTAAAACTTAACATTCAAAAACCTAAGAAAATGGCATCCGGTCCCATCACTTCAAGGCAAACAGATGAGGAAACAATGGAAACAGTGACAGACTTTATTTTCTTGAGCTCGAAAATCACTTCAGATGGTGACTGCAGTCATGAAATTAAAAGATACTTGTTCCTTAGAAGAAAAGCTATGACAAACATAGCGTCTTAAAAAGCAGAGACATTATTTTGCCAACAAAGGTCTGTATAGTCAAAGCTATGGTTTTTCCCAGAGTTAGACCATAAAGAAGGCTGAGTGCCAAATAATTGATGCTTTTGAACTGTAGTGCTGGAGAAGACTCTTCAGAGTCCCTTGGACTGCAAGGAGATCAAACCAGTCAATCCTAAAGGAAATCAGTCCTGAATATTCATTGGAAAACTGATGCTAAAGCTGAAGCTCCAATATTTTGTTCACCTGATATGAAGAGCCAGAAAAGACCCTGATGCTGGGAAAGACTGAAGGCAAGAGGAAGGAGATGACGGAGGATGAGAGGGTTGGATGGCATCACTGACTCAATGGACATGAGTTTGAGCAAGCTCTGGGAGATACTGAAGGACAGGGAAGCCTGGCATGCTGCAGTCCATAGGGTCACAGAGAGTCAGACATGACTGAGTGAGTGAACAGCAACAATGATTTTTCCATTAGTCATGTATGGATGTAAAAGCTGGACCATAAAGAAGGTTGAGCACCAAAGAACTGATGTCTTTGAACTGTGGTGCTGGAGAAGGCTCTTAAGAGTCCCTTGGACTTCAAGGAGATCAAACCAGTCAATCCTAAAGGAAATCAACCCTGAATATTCACTGAAAGGACTGATGCTGAAGCACCAATACTTTGCCACCTGTTGCAAAGAGCAGACTCTCTGGAAAAGACCCTGATGTTGGGAAAGACTGAAGGCAAAAGAAGAGGGCAGCAGAGGATGAGACAGTTAGATAGCATCACTGACTCAATGGACATGAGTGAGCAAACTCCTGGAGATATTGGAGGACAGAGGAGCCTGGCGTGCTGTACACAGTCATAGGGTTGTGAAGAGTCAGACACAACTTAGCAACCAAAGAACAAAGATACATATCATTATACATTTGTCAAAACCCATACAATGTACAAGATAAAAAGTGAACCCTAATACAAACTATGGGACTTTAGTTAAGAATAATTTTCAATACTGGTTCATCAATTGTAACAAATGAACCACACTACTGCAAGATGTTTACAACAGGGGAAATTGGATGAGGTGCAAACATGTGAGGGTATCCAGGAACTCTGTGTACTTTCTGCTCAGTTTTTCTGTAAATCTAAAACTGCTCTTTAAAAAGTCTATTAATTAAAAAAAGTAAAAATAACAATTAGATGGGCTTTTGGTAAGAACAAGGCAGAGCATTTAAAACCTGGTAGCATATAGCAGCATACATTTTAGGCTACCAACTTGAGCTTCTTTGTTTCTATCAGTTACAGAGTTACTTTTTAAGTACTGTGACTGTTGTTACAGAAGCAGATCAGTTGAGGCCTCAGGAGCTGCTACATGGATTCCCACTTCAGTACATGGAATCTTGTCCATACTTAGTGGCTGCAGCTCATCAAACTGGCACCATGCGGTTAAGTGACTCTGAACAGATAGGTTATACACCAGTGAGAATCTAAGCGTCTCAGTTTGATCCCAAATTACACAGGAATAATTTGAATATGCTGGAATGGGATAAAAACTTAAAAATTAGGATATGAAACAGTATTTGCTGCTTTTAATCACAAGAGTTCTATTACAGACCACTAGTGAAGGTCTACCTGTTACACTGTTACTAAAAAAGCAAATATCTACACTAGGTATCTAACCAGCACCAACATGAACCTGACCAGCAGACCACCCCTAAAAGTCAGGTTTCACAGCCCTAAACACAAGACTGGCACCAAACTGAAAATGCCTCCTTTTAGGCACCATGGAAGCTCTGTCATTCGACAGAGCCTACAGAAGATGTCAGAGCATGGAGCTCAAAGGGGACATGGAGTTTCAGAGGTTCTGACAGTGCGTTACGGGGTTTTGACGAGTTGGAGAAAAAACTATCTCAGGCAGGACTTTGGTGGTCAGGGCTGCCAGCACTGCAATTTTTAAACTGAGCAAGAAAACAAAGTCTCTACAGCCACTTTCTGAAGGTGAGAAAGTATGCGTAGGTATTTTTTCCTCCAGATATAGTAAATTCATGTTGTCAAAATTATTCTGTTCTTAAGGGGTTTCTCCCAATCAAGTTTAAACTCATTGGTCACGGATACGGGTGTCTGGCTCCACTGGCATCCAGGTGAAAGTGAAACAAGATTTTCTTTTTCCCTTCATTTTTCAGTTTACTATGCCAGATATCTTCACTTTGTGCCTCCACTAAAGGGCTCCTGTACCCTCTGGCTTCTGACTGGTTCAGCCATGTGGAAGCCAACAGCTGCAGACTGGAGGAAAGGAAGACAGTACGGTTGGAAAATATACTCCCCAAGCTCTCTCTCTGCCACTACTGGGATGTCCTCTCCCGCAATCCTTTCACTTTCAGGGTCCCAATGACTCTCTCCCCTCCCTCTTCAGGCTTAGGAGTGCTAACAGCCTGCTAATAAGTAGCCACAGGGTGTACAGTATTCCGTGGATTCCTACCACCCACAATCTTACTACATTCCCCTCAGATTATCCCAACGAGAAGTGTGCTATCTATTCCCTACAGGGTCCCTGGCTGATAAAGATACCACTGAGTTTCTAGGATGGACCTTCAGAAACTACTAAGTACAAGATTTGAAGGAACATAATTTTTCCTAGGACAGGTGTTCTCAGTACTTGGGATCTACTTCAGTGATGAACTAGCGCTGTGATGTTAGATGGCCTACTGGTCCTTTAGAATCTTCCTTAAAAATAAGGTTTATCAGAAATTTGACTCAGAATCAATAAAACTCCTGAGACTTTGAAGAAACTTCACCAATTTCAGTGAGAAATAGTATAAGCCACAACTG
>NW_011495026.1:4548999-4549421 GCF_000754665.1 Bison bison bison | reverse complement strand
AGCTGCAAAAAAAAAAAATATATATATATATATATTCTATATAAAGCACCTTCTAGCTGAGACTGCACATGACAATTTAACGTTAATACAAAACTTCAATTTCTTTGACTATAATTCACAAGTGTAAAAATCTTTTTGATAGTTTATCTTACTTCCTCTTATTCTTTAAAGAGGATGAATCTCTGAACATCCATTTTCTCCCCAAAATATTTATAATGGGAGTGTGCTTATATTCAAATTTAAGCATAGTTTTTGACAGTTTTTTCTAGGAACATCTTAACATCAGTTCAGTTCAGTCACTCAGTCGAGTCCAACTCTTTGTGACCCCATGAATCGCAGCACGCCAGGCCTCCCTGTCCATCACCAACTCCCAGAGTTCACTCAGACTCACGTCCATCGAGTCAGTGATGCCATCCAGCCAT
>NW_011495026.1:4530993-4548899 GCF_000754665.1 Bison bison bison | reverse complement strand
CAGCCATCTCATCCTCTGTCATCCCCTTCTCCTCCTGCCCCCAATCCCTCCCAGCATCAGAGTCTTTTCCAATGAGTCAACTCTTCGAATGAGGTGGCCAAAGTATTGGAGTTTCACCTTCAGCATCAGTCCTTCCAATGAACACCAAGGACTGATCTCCTTTAGGATGGACTAGTTGGATCTTCTTACAGTCCAAGGGACTCTCAAGGGTCTTCTCCAACACCACAGCTCAAAAGCATCAATTCTTCGGCACTCAGCTTTCTTCACAGTCCAACTCTCACATCCATACATGACCACAGGAAAAACCATAGCCTTGACTAGATGGACCTTTGTTGGCAAAGCAATGTCTCTGCTTTTGAATATGCTATCTAGGTTGGTCATAACGTTTCTTCCAAGGAGTAAGCATCTTTTAATTTCATGGCTGCAGTCACCATCTGCAGTGATTTTGGAGCCCAAAAAAATAAAGTCTGTCACTGTTTCCACTGTTTCCCCATCTATTTGCCATGAAGTGATGGGACCAGATGCCATGATCTTCGTTGTCTGAATGTTGAGCTAAACTTAAGCCAAATTTTCACTCTCCTCTTTCACTTTCATCAAGAGGCTCTTTAGTTCCTCTTCACTTTCTGCCCAAAGGGTGGTGTCATCTGCATATCTGAGGTTATTGAGATTTCTCCCAGCAATCTTGATTCCAGCTTGTGCTTCTTCCAGTCCAGCGTTTCTCATGATGTACTCTGCATAGAAGTTAAATAAGCAGGGTGACAATATACAGCCTTGATGTACTCCTTTGCCTATTTGGAACCAGCCTGTTGTTCCATGTTCAGTTCTAACTGTTGCTTCCTGACCTGCATATAGGTTTCTCAAGAGGCAGGTCAGGTGGTCTGGTATTCCCATCTCTTTCAGAATTGTCCACAGTTTATTGTGATCCACACAGTCAAAGGCTTTGGCATAGTCAATAAAGCAGAAATAGATGTTTTTCTGGAACTCTCTTGCTTTTCCAATGATCCAGCAGATGTTGGCAATTTGATCTCTGGTTCCTCTGCCTTTTCTAAAACCAGCTTGAACATCTGGAAGTCCACGGTTCATATACCGCTGAAGCCTGGCTTGGAGAATTTTGAGCATTACTTTACTAGCGTGTGAGATGAGTGCAGTTGTGCAGTAGTTTGAGCATTCTTTGGCATTGCCTTTCTTTGGGATTGGAATGAAAACTGACCTTTTCCAGTCCTGTACAACATGATCTCATTTCACAGTTTCTAAACTATGTTGGACAACACTGCAGATCATTTTTTATAGGAGCTAGACTGGGGTGGTATTTCCACCTCTGTACAGGGAAGCTTTCAAGACTATTTAAACAATGTGTGGTTCTGACCCATTTCAGGGCCTGCTAGGAGAAAAATCTGTATTGCCATCAGCTGCTCAAAGAGGATCCACAAAGAAGAAATGAGTTGCACTGAGGGGGCCGCTCAGGAAAATGTAGCAGGAGTACTCTTGACAGAGTGCTGTTCTCATCCTCACCCCCACAGAGCCAACAACCCAACAGGATCAGTTTAGGGTGTCTCTAGGGAGCGTTATTGTGACAATTCTTCATTACATAGAACCTTCTGCGCATTGCAGGGTTATCTTGCATCCATGACCCCCCTTCCTCCCACCCACCCACTATTCACCATTAGTATTTTGTGATCATTGTTGCAACAACAACAAAAAAAAGCTTCCCTAGGGAAAGATAACAATCCTGCTTTAGAACCTTTGGGTTAAAAGAACAAAAATCTCAAAAAACACTTCTCTCCTGCTCTCCATGTTTCCTTCCAATATGAAGGGAACCTCATGAAAATAACATTCTTGGCCTTTTGCCAAAACTTTACTCCCTCTTCACGAAGGGAGGCACACAGACTTATTGATTGAAAATGTTAAGAAAATGGCATGTTCAACTCATTTCCTCTTCCCTTTCCCTTGGAAATAAGATGATTGTATGGGCAGCTCTGACCCTGCAGGGTAGTGCCTGCCCAGTCCTGTGCTGTTCAGGACTGGGTGGGGAAAGCTGCCTGGCTCTGTTTAGAGGAAGCCCACTGCCCCTACAGTTAAACTACAATTTTCAACATTAACTTTATGAAACATAAAGATGGTATTTTGATCGCCCATTGCCTCAGTTCACGCAAAACATTAAAACAGGGACAGTATTTACTGACCCTCCTCAAATCCACACTTCTGCCTGTCTAATAACAAAGTTTCTACTAATCTAGATTTCTTTCCCCATCTTTCTTTAACAATACTTTTCATCATCTAAATCAAGTCCACATTTTCGAAATTTTTTTCTTTTTGAAAGAAGTCTTCCAACCTCTCCCATTCATATGCAAAGTCTACACTTAGAAATAGCTTGGCTTTAAAAAGCTTTTGGAAACATAAACAGCAAGTGCCATCCAGGAAAACCCTAATTCACAATGATTTTCCCCAAATATTTTCTTACTTTTCTCTCTATTCTTAAGTCAGATCAGCCTTTTTCTGAAGAATCTTCAATGAAATAATTTTATCACTAACATGAATCTTTAGAAAACATAGAGATTCAAAATTCACTGTTAAAAAAGTTTATTATCTCTCATTCTTTTATTAACAGTACTTTAATTGCCAGAAATATTTCCCACAAAGATATCCCAATTCAAATCTTTTGAGCTACTCAACTGTTCAACTATTTGGGGTTTTGAAGGAAAATAACAGACAGCATTTTTTCAGCCACTTTTTCCTCTTAATCACTAAATACATATACTTTAAGAGAAATTTAATCCAGCTTCTTCTGGTTTGCTTCCATTTAAATCATTAAAATGTTGTTTCTTAAAAGTTATTTGCTGTCCAAGAGATTTTTTTTAAGCTAGCTTCTTTGCTTAAAAATCCAAGTTGGCCATAAGAACATGAGCTCTGATGCCAAAAGGCTCAGGTTTGGAATAAAAGTGTGAGCCCCAAGTTGGAAATCAGTTTTAAATGCCGGCTATGACCTAAAGGGACCATGTGGACTCCTTCCCCAACTCATTGAGCCCTCCGAGGAAACAAACATTGCAGCCGAGGTTACCAGAAGGTCTTCAAAATAAATCCTGCATTCAGTAATGAGTCAGGGCTTCTGGAAATTCTAATTTATGCCCTTAATAGTCTTGTTTGTCCTAATCATGTGTGATTTGTCCTCTATATTGTTTAAGAGGGAACATGCTTTCAACTAATATTTAATTCATAAAATGATGAAATGAATTAACTCTTTTTTTTGTTTACTCTTTTCATCCTTCAAATCTAAGAAAAATCCCTTCAATTTGAAGAGAATGAGTCCCCTTGGAGTAGCACCATTATTTGAGGTCATCTTACGTCCTACCATCTACTAGCAAAAAAACAATCTCTTATTTCCTCAAAAGTACCATTACCAATGGTAGGAGATTTTTGAATGCTTTTTGTGCTGTAACATAAACTAGGAAAAGCACCTACTTTCAAAAAAAAAAAAAAAAGCACCAAACTGCCATGTAACATTGACAAAGGTGAAAGAAACTCTTGGAAAAAAATTTTCTTCTTTGCTTCTTGGTTAGAAAAAAAACTTTAACTTCCTTTCAGCAGAAATTTCTCAGTCTTCCTAGTTAGAAGAGTAAAACCAGCTTATTTATTACTGACTTTATTGTTTAAAAATATATATAACTCACATTCACCTACCTTCTTCAAAACCATCAATCTGGAAATATATATCTATTTCTATAAACTGTGAAGATCAAAGAAATGAAAGCAACAATTTTCAAAGATACCAAAACTATTTCCTGTACAGTTTGACTAAGGGACATTGTCAGTTTTCAGAAGGCTGGTTTTTGATGAATAAGAAAGAAGCATTCAAGAACACATCTGGTTTTCCACACTGATTAGCATTTAACAATCCTAGTTCTAGCTTCTCAACTTAAAACATGATGTCAAAATGTCCTTAAGATTAAATGACTTTTAATGGATCCCTATCTATCTACTTCCTGAGGGATTAACAGTCCGAAAGTCTATTAGACTGCCATCTAAAATACTACAATTTTCTATTACACTGTAGTAACTTAACAGTACACTAAATTAACGTATTACACTGCCAACCTGTAAACAATTATTTACAAAATGATAATTTATATGTCAATTATACACTGGAGGTTTATTTATAACTATCTTAATGAATTATGGTCAGTAGTGGTTACAAAAATAAAAGATGTATAAACATGCCTAATTGAAAATTCTACAGTACCTTTACTTTGTAACTTTCATAACTCATTATTATTAAATTTTTAATTAGTACAAAGTTACCCTTATTCATTGCTACAGTTATGCTTTTAAATTGATTCTTTGTTGCTTTTCTCTTTCTCTAGCCAAGACTTCATGATCCTAAACATAAATGACACAAGATATAAGACAATTATTGACTAATAATAGCAAAAAGTAACCATTTTCAGGGTTCCTCAAGTATTTTTACTGGGCTTCCCTAGTGGCTCAGACAGTGAAGAATCCACCTGCAATGCAAGAGACCTGGATTCAATCCCTGGGTTGGGAAGATCCCCTAGAGAAGGGCATGGCAACCCACTCCAGTATTCTTGCCTGGAGAATCCCCTTGGACAGAAGAGCCTGGCGGGCTATAGTCCATGGGGTCACACAAGAGTCGGACATGACTGAGCAACTAAGCACAGCACAAGTGCTTATGAAGCTATTTGCAGAGCTCAATGCTGACATCTGTAGAAAAATAATATGTTTTTCAGTAAAAAAAAAAAAAAAAAACTAAGATTTTTCTTCTTTTACATGAGGCTTATATAAAGGTCAGCACAATATTTTAAAGTTTTCTTTGTGAATCTGCTACAAGGAAGAAAATCTGACAATTCCAAACAAGGGTAAAAATATATATTGTGAAAAAATAAATCACAAAAAACTCAACTATTTTAGACATCACTCATACAATGAAAAATAAATCTTAAGGTTAATATTTTAACATCATGGCCCATATTTAAAAAGTATCATTTTAATCTTAGAAGGCAATGCTTTAAACACAGAAATCTTAGAGAGGATAAATATAATTGTACATTCGTAACACATCTGCACAAGCCAAGTAAAAGCAAACAAAACCACTGGTAAACAGCCAGATAGATCATAAGAAGTATCATGTCTCAGCTATTGTTTACTATAAAGCATGAATAGTATTACCTACCTGCCTCAGTTAGATTAACATTTCCCTGACAGTAAATTCTATTTTTTTTTTTTTAGGAATTTTCCATTCCTTTTAGACTTTATCCGTTTGCCTCATGGATGGACCCAAGAAATGATTATTATTTTTCTATTTGTATTTTTGTTTTCTTATCAACATTTTTGTTTTCTCATAACCAAAATGCACAGAAAGCTTGCACTGTTTGTATTCAATAAATCTCACTCAACATTTGGCATAGCTCACCCCAACCTATCTTTAATAGGCAGCAATCCCTTTCCCCAGAGGTGCTGTATCATTCTGACAATCAAGGCACTGGTGTAATTTTCCTTTGCCAACATGACAAAACAGGGAACATTCTACACCATTTCACAAGCACCAGCCCAATGAGACCATGAGTTCAGCTCTGTCATGGTACAATACTACTGTGATAAAATAAAAAGGTCCATGTAATAATTTTTAGTTTTTACATATTCTCTACAAATTTTAATACTAAGAATCTCATTTGTGGTTGTTATTTAGTCTCTAAGTCTTGTCCGACTCTTTTGCGACCCCATGGACTGCAGCTCGCCAGGCTCCTCTGTCCATGGGATTTCCCCACAAGAACACTGGAGAGGGTTACCATTTCCTTGTCAAGGGAATCTTCCCAGCCAAGGGATCCAACTCACTTCTCCTGCATTGGCAGGCAGATTACCACCACGCCACCTGGGAAGCCCAAGAATCTCATTTAGAAGAAAACAAAAAATAATCCAAAGGAACAGTTACATTTTCCTATTAGGCTCTTAATTTCATAATAGGCTACTCTAGAAAGTCTTCCTGATTGATTCTCCAAATCAGGATAAAGTGACATCCACTAACAAGTCAAAACAAAAGTCCTATTTCCAATAAGCCAGATAAGAAAAACACACAAGAGAGCTCACTTTTTTTTGTCAGCTGTAACTACAACAAGATAGACTGGCTGAGCAACATTAAACTTGTCTCCGTCATGTAATAGCCTCAGTCTGGGATATAACTGAATTTATAATGACAGAAGCAAAGTTGTAATGCACAATTATATAATTTACTTGATCATTTGCTTTCCATATAGGAAGTAACAGATTGACCAGTTGCATTTTGGCTGAGATGAATTCTACCATTATTCAGGGTAAAACAATTTTGTTGAAATCCGGAAATCCTTCAGAAATCATCTCTAAATCTCTCTGATGACTCGACATTGTTTCTTTTTCCCTTGGAATAGTATACAGCTGTGTCCTCTTTTGTAAAGGCTCTGGACCTACATTTAAGCATAGTAACTGTTTGGGAAACCATAAATATATCTCACATATTTTACAGAAGAGATAACCACTCAGGTCATTCAGTCAGATCTCAATGATTGAAACAAAAAATAAAATTCAGGGATGAAGAGATAGAAAAAAGGCAAAAAATCCTTGTTGGCATATTCCTTTCTAAAGGAAAACACACTGTCTAGGATATGGGTTTTTCTTTCTCATTTTATATCTCAGTTGACAATAAAGTGGAACTCCTACATATTTAATAATATTCCCTCCCAGTTAAGTTATACTCCAGGAGAGGTATTTTATGGGCTGTGGAACATTCTTATTCATGACCTTAACATTTTAGAATAGGCTGATGGGTAAGCAATGCATATTCTATATTGATGAATAAATGATCTGGATCCCAGGATATATATCTTCAAAGTTCGAAAACTTACATTGTCCAGTAAAAATTTCTCATTATCGCCCTTTGAAAAGGTCTTGAAATTGCAACCATCCATAGCCAAATATCATTTTCTGAAATCTGTCCCCTTATACATGGATTTATGAGTCCCATGGTTAGACAAAGGGAAATTATCCAAGGCAAAGTTGTCCAAACAGGCAGTTATCCAGCAGATTGGAGCCAAAACAGTTCTCTGGAGGTAACTGCACAGGTTCAACTGCAGCTGTGTGGGAACTATGAACAACAATCAGTTCTATGAAGAGTTTGGGTGACTCCAGGAAGAACAAACTGGGAAGATGGTTTTTGTGTCCTAGTCTATTGGTATGTATTTTTTAAGTGGGGAGGAGGCTTAAAACATTTATGTATCTGTAGTGTTTCTGGAGAAGGTAATGGCACCCCACTCCAGTATTCTTGCCTGGAAAATCCCATGTACGGAGGAGCCTGGTGGGCTGCAGTCCATGGGGTCACTAAGAGTCGGACACTACTGAGCGACTTCACTTTCACTTTTTACTTTCACTCATTGGAGAAGGAAATGGCAACCCACTCCAGTGTTCTTGCCTGGAGAATCCCAGGGACTGGGGAGCCTGGTGGGCTGCCGTCTAAGAGGTCACACAGAGTCCGACATGACTGAAGCAACTTAGCAGCAGCAGCAGCAACAACGTTTCTACCTCTAAATAGTTATATTACATGATGTTATGCAAATTACCATTATAATATCATAAACCTTTTTGCACCTCAAGTGTATTCAAGTAGGAAGCCAAGCAGAAACATAACACTGAAAACAGTGAAAAATAAAGAATACCATGGTGCCTACAAAGAATAACGGTCTTCCACACGCAAACTAGCTGTACATATGTAAATCTCATTTGATCCTCTGGATAACCCAAGAGGTAAGTAGTAAAGTTATTATGATCCTTTCACAGATAAGGAAATTAAAACTCAGAAAGGTTGGGAAATAGTCAAAGGTGCCCAGACAGTAAGTAAGAAGTAAGGATTCACACCAGGTATTCTTTTTGAGAACCAGCACTCAATCCACACGTGCCTTAAGGGCAAGCTCTACCTAAGAAAACGGGAGTAGTGTCACTGCTCCTGCACTGGAGCGGACACATTACTGTTACAGACAAAACCTGTGTTCCATTAGCAGAAAATGTGGGGAAGAGGAGGAGTGAGGAAAAAAAAGAAGAGGAGTGAGGAGGGTGAGGTGAATATTGGGTAGAACTGACAGTATTTGCAACATCTTATCTGAGCCTTCTGGTGTTCACAATTATTTTTCTTTTTCATTATGCAAAATTTCAAACACACACGAAGTAAAAAGAACAGTGTAATGAATTTCCATGTACCCACCATCCAGCTTCAACAGTTATAAACATTCTGCTCTTTGTTTCATCTTTCCTATTTTTTTTTTTTAATTTTAGTTTCTGACCTGGCCAGATTTCTAAGTAAACTAAAATATAAAAGAAAGCTTGACTAGATAACCAGGAGAAACAGTGTCACTATATATCTAAGTTCAATCTAACTGCTTTTACATGCGCTACTACTGGCAAGACACATTTGATTAAAGGAATCACTTTAGTTACAAGTATATAGAATTCAAGCGAAATATCTGGCGAATCCAATTGTATATGAAAGGGAAAATGCCTTTATTATTCACAAGGCTCCTGATTTCTAAGAATAAGGGAGTCCTTTGTTGGCTGATTAGATTGTTGAGTGAAAAGGTAAAATACAGAAAATTAAAAACAAAAAAAACTATCATTATAATCCTTTCAGAAAAGGTTGGAATAGAAAAATCTATGAGGAAGAAGCAGCTAAGACTCAGTATAGCTGAGAAGCTGTTGGGATGAAGTTGGAGAGTAGAGAAGAAATATGATATGGGTTGCACCGGAAAAAGAATTCTGGAAAATTAACAAGGAGATATGTATTAAGTTTTGCATATGGTATGTAACAGAGAAGGCAATGGCACTCCACTTCAGTACTCTTGCCTGGAAAATCTCATGAACGGAGGAGCCTGGTAGGCTGCAGTCCATGGGGTCGCTAAGAGTTGGACACGACTCAGCGACTTCACTTTCACTTTTCACTTTCATGCATTGGAGAAGGAAATGGCAACCCACTCCAGTGTTCTTGCCTGGAGAATCCCAGGGACTGGGGAGCCTGGTGGGCTGCCGTCTATGGGGTCGCACAGAGTCGGACACAACTGAAGCGATTTAGCAGCATGGTATGTAATGTACATTGTTCTCCTCTCTCCATGCAATGTTCAGAAAAATTTCTATTTTTTACTAATGCACTGAAAAATTGAATATATTTTGGGGAAGCCTTGAAGTGCTGAGTCCTGCTTTAAAATAGTCTTCTCAGAAGAATACTACCATGTTAAAATAATAATTATGTGTTAGAGGATCTTTTTTAAAGTATATCTGACTTTTCCCTTTATTATTTATATCACACAAATAATAATATATATATATATTTAACGTATAATAGAGCATATAAGAAATATAGTCCATTGAAGCATACTGTGCCCCTAAAGGGGATCACAAGGCTACCATTAACTATGCAAAAGTCTTGGAAGCCAAGGGCAGGAATGCCACACTTAGCTCTGACCCTCCTCCAACCCCTAGAGAATGTTTTATTATGCATCAGGGCATCTTGATTATCATGGTGATGACAAGGAGGCCTATTACTGATTGGCACCTAGTGCCTTAGAGGTAAGAGACATCAGTAATGAGCCACATAAGCATTTCATTTTTTTTTCCATACAGATATACACTCTTTAAATGTTTACCAAAAATGGGAGCGTGCTAATCCATATAGTTCATAATCTGTGAAAAAGTATATCTTACTAGAGTGTTCCATTCATATAAAAGGTAGGAATTGGTATCCATGTTTAAAATTTTTGAAATTTGTCCTAGTTCTAGCTTGAAATTTCTCTACTGACATGCAGAAGAGAGTGCCTTTGTATTATTAAATAACATTTCATTAAAGAAAATCTACTAATTTATAATTAATGTGTATTCCTAAAATAACATCAAGAATGAAACTGGCCCCTTAAATAACTGTCATTAGAACTGATGGAATGTTCAGAGACACATCAAAATAAATCAATCTGTATCTGTTGGTGTTTTTGTTTTGCTTTGTTTTTTTCAGCAGTTAGTATATGTTAGGTTGCTTCTTAAAAAATATATTCATTTTTGCATTTTATTCCCATCTACACATGTGAACTATAAAAAGAAAAAAAAACAGAAGTGGAGGAAAGTATTCTTATTGGGAAATCACAAATGAAATGATATGTATTAATGGAGGTAAAGAAGATGCATGGTTAGAGACAAGTGAGAACCAAGTATAAAAATGAAGTTTATATGTTCTGAAATGAGGGATGGGGATATGCTATTCAAATACCATTACCTAGTCAACAAAGACTAATTCTAGGCCAGTCGTGAACTTCTCACATATCCTTAATGTTGAAATAATCCATAGTTATTTGTGACCCTTAGTAAACTACTATAAATTCTGCAGTTTACCTGGGCTATACATAAGGGATCTTCAGCCATCATCTGTGGTATGTCAGATACTGTCCTAGATACAATTGCGCAAAAGTGGTTTTCTGCCTCAAGGAATTCAGACTCTAAAGGAGAAGACCAAGATGTAAATAATTAAGTAAATAAACTTTTATACTTGAAATAATAGAAGTATACAAAGGATCAAGTATACCAAGAGACCAAGAAACAGTTTCGTAAATGAAATGAGTCTTAAATGGAGAATACGGGCCAGGGAAAACTGGCATTCCACAGAGTAAAGAGACTAAATAAAAAGCAAAGAAGTACGATACTTTACAAGATCTTCAAGTAATCCCACATGACTAAAGCATAGAATGCAAGGAATAGTATGGTAAGAGATGATATGAGAGAGCAGGATGCAGCTCATTGAGGGCCACACTGAAAAACTGTGCCATATCATATAGAGAATCCACAGAAGCACTTTTAACTGACAAGCAACATACTCAGATCTTAGAAATATTTATCTGCTATCAGTATTGAAGATGAAATGAACAAATATGAATCAAGATAAGAGAAAACTAAAATATCCAGGCCAAGTGATGATGGGTTGAACTACACTTTGAAGCAGTGAGAATGGAAAAGAGGTAGCTTTACGTCAGTGATGTTAACAACGGAGAATCAGTTGGGTTTTGTTACTATATGTGACTGTAGTTCAGACCTAGTCCTGTCACCTACTAGCTGTACAACCTTAAATAATTTACATAATTTTCAATTCAAATTTCTCCTTGACATTAAAATAAAAATAATAATCATTCCTAACTCACAGAGAATGGTTGTAAGAATTCAGTGAGTTACTGAAATATCTTAAATGCCTATCACAGTATTAGATCAGTTTCCATTCATTCCTTTGTGATTTGAGATAGTATCATAAATTACAAACAAATTTCCTTTGCCAGATGTGGAAAGTGGTAAACAATTATCTTCTCAGAATGATTTTTTTGTCTACTTCTCTGCTTGGTCTTAAAAATGTTGGTATTTCTTCATCATCAAAGGAATGAATGGAAAATTAGTCCCCAGGTTTATACATTTGTCAAGTGGAGATGAGAATTTACTTATGCAGAGAAAATATAAATGACAAGTTTTGGACATGTTAAGTGTCTAACATAAAGTAGGACCTCAATAAAAATGCATTGAGTTGGTGAATAAATGAATGCTTGAAATGTCTATGGGAAAACTGGAAGATTTCTATCTGTATGTATCAGATATTTAGGATGCAGCCCTATATTACAAGTATAGATCTGGGAAATGTTAGTGTACAAGTATTCTTTAAATCCATGCATGATTGATTTCAATCAAGCGACCCATGTACTACAAAGGACAGATGAAGGGCAAACACAAAACAAGAAATACCAACATTTTTAAGACCAAGCAGAGAAGTAGACAAAAAATCATTCTGAGAAGATAATTATTTACCACTTTCCACATGTGGCAAAGGAAATTTGTTTATAATTTATAATACTATCTCAAATCATAAGACTTTTGTCAATATAATCATACCCTTCACATAACAGTATGTACTGAGATTATATAGGGGGAAAAGACAATATAACCTATAAAATATGAGGAAGTCTCTCTTTTCTAGTCCCTTTATTAGATTTTTCATGAAAATATTTCCTAGTGAAGAGGCTGTGACAGAATACACACAAGAAACTTAGTTAAATATAATTGACAGTTGAAGCAGAAAGAACAATACTTTTCCTATAATTAAAAAGTAGACTATACAGTTTATATGTTGAACTATATATAACTTATATGATTTACTATAAACTTAAATGATTTTTTAAAACTACATATAGTTGGTCTCTGCTTACAGTTCCTTAAACAGAGATCCTAAAACCTTTGTAATTTCCTGAATAACAGGAGTCATAGGAGCATCTTTTGTTCTGATATTTGGTCTTTATCTTTGGTTCCTCACATAGAACTACCATGTCTCTTGAATTTTCCTGGGTACTAAAAGCATCTTTTGTCCTAATGAGGCCTCTTCTGGTGGGTCTTTACACAGTTGGTCACCAGAAAGACCAAGGCATGATCAAAGGGTTGGAATTTTCAGCCTTCCCCTTGACCTCTGGGGAGGTGGGAGGCACTGGAGATTGCGATCACCAATTGCGATTGGTGATGACCAATGGTGAATGATTTACTCAATCAATGAAACCACCATTAAAAACTCCTAATGATGGGGTTCAGAGAGCTTCTGGGTGGGTGAATGCATCAAGGTGCTGGGAGGGTGATATGCCCACAGAGGGCACGGAAACCTCATGTACCCCTCCCCATATTTTGCCCTGTGTACATGTTCCACTTGGCTGTTCTTTGTTGTATCCTTTAATACTATACCAGTGATAGCAAGGGTTTCCTGATTTCTGCAAGACAGTCTACCAAACTATCCCACTTGAGGAGGGAGTCTCAGGGACCCCTGACATATAGATGGCTGTTCAGAAGTATAGATAGCCACCTAGGACTTGCTACTGGCATCTGAAGTGGGGGCAGTCATACAGAACTGAGACCTTAACCTATAGGGTCTGTGCTAACTCTGGGTAGTGTAAGAATTGAATTAAATTGTAGGAAACCTAGTTGGTGTCAGAGAATTGGAGAACTGGTTGTTGGGTGGAGGAAAAAGTTACTCAAAAGTGTTAGTTAAAGCAGTCTGGAAGAGAGAATAGCCAATGCAAATGCTGAGTACCAAACAGAAGTTTCAAGGGCTTCAGGATATTTTCTACTTTCATGGCTAATCTCTAATAGCCATATGGTCTTAAATAATATATTTCACAAATACAACTCCTCTCAATTTTTTCAATCTTAACACTATAAATAATAAGGAGAAAATGTGTACTGGCTAGCCCTTGGTCTGGCAAACAGACTTTCAGTCTGCTAATGAGGTAAATGACTTCAACAAAATTAAAGCTACCCTAAAAATTTTTTTAAATAATAAAAACTTGCAAATTTTTTCCTCAGGCAAAACTTATACAGGACTGAGTAAACCTCATTATTATTTCCTTTTCTTCATAATTTGCATCAAACTTATGTTTAATGGAGGTTCTGCCTACAGCATGGTTAACCTGGAAAAACTGCACTAGTTGAAACCTGGTTCCAGACGGCAGAGTCTTTAAGAACAATTCTTTTTACTGAGAAGCTGACAGGAAATCTCCAAAGACGCAACACAACATTCTTCTGGAGCAAGAAACAATGGATTCTGTAACTCAGATCCAAACACCTCTTTTAAAATGCATGGAGAGAAATGCAATGGTACAGAAGCAGAGGGACTGTGCTGGCCTCACAGTCAAAGTTACTCTTAACCTTAACTTCCCCATTTAACTTTATCTCCTCCTTCTCACATTATGAAAATTTTTGTGACATTTTCTTTACATATGGTTCTTTGTATTTACAACACATTACAGAATGTTTTTCCCACTGAATCCTGTGTTCAATATCATTTATAGAACAGTCTTTTTTTTTTTTTTTCCAGTTTCTTCTCATAACCCAGCTAGCATCATAAAGTGAAGGTCATAGCTTTGTATGCGGGAGCCCCTAGACAAAGCATACTTCTATTTCAAGTTTGACAGAGGTGGCAGTGTATCTACTTTGCAATCATGTTTAGTACTGAGCACAGGTGAAATACACATGCTTATTTCCTAACACATAAAACTTAAATTGGCATAGCCAGAGGTTGTTTATCCTAAGAGTCTTCTCAGCCTAAGCTGAATTAATTCTCTTCCAGTTCTTTTTATCCAGTACTCTCAGCCTGTGTACCATGGCTCTAAATTCCTAATTACTATAAAGTAATTTTCTTCCCTTGAGCTAAGCCTGGTAATATGCTTCTAACAGATGACCTCCAGAATGTAATTTGTAACATGTAAGGCCAAGTCTGAGAATAATTTTACATAGTTTAAATGAACATAATAAAAATCACAACAGCATCTCTACCTTTGCCAGGGAAGTTGAAAAAAAAAAAGGCAATAATAATACACCTAAGCTTAAAATAATGTTCCTAAAATGAACTCTTTCCTTCTCATTAAAGTTATCTTTCCATCTTCATATATCCCAAGCAAATAATCATTGTTTAAGATTTCAAATCCAAAATTATTTTCCTTTAATTTTAGAAAAGTGACCAAATTTGGATTCTGCTGTGTTTTTTATGGGAACGGTACACTTTGATACTGGTTAAGGGGAAGGATATGTTTCCCTGTTCAAAGACTGCTTCATTTTTCAAAAAGTAATTTCAAAACCTTTCCATAAATCTTCAATTATTTAAATAATCATGCATGAGTGCCTGCTAAGTCACTTCAGTCCTTTCAGACTCTTTGTGACCCTATGAGCTATAGAACCCCAGACTCCTCTGTCTATGAAATTCTCCAGCAAGAATACTGGAATGAGTTGCCATGCCCTCCTCCAGGGGATCTTCCTGACTCAGGGATCAAACCTGCATCCCTTATGCCTCCAGCATTGGCAGGTTGGTTCTTTACCAGTAGCACCACCTGGGAAGCCTCTGACTAATCATATCAAACCCAAAACCTAATATTTTTAAGTTTTAAAATGTGAAATAAGTAATTGAAGCTCTTCCTGAATAATTACCACTAAAACTGACTAGTCATTTATTCATCTTAAACCCACTTACTTACATAGATTAAGGTGAAGGCACAAAATAAAGCTACCTCTGTAAAAATCACCCCAAGAGTAGAAGATTCCAACTACAGCTATACGTGCCAGTCACAGCTAAAAAGAGCAAAGTTGCAGGTGTCTTAAAGACAGGAAATAAAAATAAACCCAATTTTTCCAAAAATATAAAAATAAACAACTTTCCACTTGCAATGGGAACTTCCTCCTTCATATAGGTGAGGAAAAAAGCAATTCTCAGGGGCACACATTTTCCTACAGCCATGAGTATTTTCCAGTCATGCTATTTTAATCCCAACTAAGCCACCCTCCCTCTCCTTTCTCTCAAGAACATTTATTTATGACCGGCTGGAAGACTGGAGAATACAGTACATGAAGTTTCTGGACTTTTTTTTTCTAATAAGACTGCTCAAATGTCACAAAATATATTTGCCTTCAAATATACTCTCAATATATAAAAATACAGACCAGTGTACCCACTGCTTCCTAATTCCAATTCAATTTAATCATAAATGGAAAATATGTCCAAGACAACAGAGTCTCTGAGTACTTAATGGTGGCTACATTATTCAAAAAGCTTCACAAGCATGACTGAAAAAGAGAAAGCCTGACGCACCCAGGAGAGATATCAAGGAGACAATTGTGGCAGGAAAGGGGACAGAAGAAACATTTCACAAAACGGAGGAGAAAGGAGAAGAGTGCAATCAAGTTAATGACACTGAATATTTGAAGAATTGGGAAAACTCTCAAAATAAAGCATAAAAATTGGGACAGGAAATTGTATATACAGCATGACTCCAATTTTGTGATACAACTGTGTATTTTCTTGAAGAAAATATTGAGGGGGGTTGCACCTAAATTAGTTGGGCTTTGTTTGTTGCTTTTTTTTTTTTTTACTTTTTCATTCCACTCTGTATTTCTTATCACAAATGTGCTTGTGAGATTGAAAAAATACACACTCACGTGCCTTTCGTGAAAATGCGGCTCCTTTCTTGTCTTTATAATTGACATGATGCGTCGCTAAAGTTCAGGCTCTCAGTTAGAGTTGGGAAGTAAACTGGTCCAATAAGGTTACTCCTTTTCTTCTGGCCGTAAGATACAACTTGAGGGTAGAAGAATAACTTCCGGCTAAGCAAGGCCTCTTTGGAGTAATGGCAGCTCGTGAAAGGCTTCTGTCCGAGGGCAGCACCTCGCATGCTGGCAGGCCTGGTCTCTGTCCTACGAAACCTACTGAAGACGTGCTGGGCTCGGCCAGCATTTAGAAGCCCCGAGCTCCACCAAGGCAAAAGAGTAAACTAACACAGCGTCTCCTAGCCACTCAGGATTGCCCAGAACCGCGGCTCCCAGGCTGCCCTGCGCCACTCACCATCGCGCACACCACGCACCGTCTCGCTCAGCCACGCACCTCAGGCCGAAGAGCCCGGCCTCTGAGGCAGGCCGGTGTAGTACCGCGATTCGTCTGTAGTGCTGCTCACTCCCTCGTTTGAAGCTTCTGTGACTGCAACTTGCACAGCTCCGTTGTGATGTCTGAGTCTCTGAAACGCAGCCGTCATTTCCTTGAAGGAACAATGAGGTGCTTCCTTGCTTCCCATCCCGACCATACATTTTCCTGGTAGTGCGGCCTTGGTGCTTTTAATCACCCCTTCAGGAGCAACCCGCGCCGGAGGCCAGGGGCGACGACGAGAGGAGTTACCCCGCATCTGAGGTCAGGGGCGGCGGCCGGGAGGAGATACCCCACGCCCCAAGCCCGAGGCCATGGGCGGCGGCGGGGAGGAGCAACCGCACGACTGAGGCCAGGGGCGGTGGCCCGGAGGACCAACCCCACGTGCAAGTAGCCCTGGCTGCATGGGCGCAGGAGGGCCTAGAGGAGCTATCCCACAGTGAAGGTCAGGAAGGGCGGTTGTGAGGAGATACCCCTCGTCCAAGATAAGAAGCAATGGCTGCGCTTTGCTGGAGCAGCCGTGAAGAGATACCCCACGCCCAAGGTAAGAGAAACCCAAGTAAGACGGTAGGTGTTGCAAGAGGGCATCAGAGGGCAAGCACACTGAAACCATACTCACAGAAAATAGTCAATCTAATCACACTAGGACCACAGCTTTGTCTAACTCACTAAGCCATGCCCGTGGGGCAACCCAAGACGGGCGAGTCATAGAGAGATTTGACAGAATGTGGTCCACTGGAGAAGGGAATGGCAAACCACTTCAGTATGCTTGCCTTGAGAACCCCATGAACAGTATGAAAAGGCAAAATGATAGGATACTGAAAGAGAAACACCCAGGTCAGTAGGTGCCCAATATGCTAGTGGAGATCAGTGGAGAAATAACTCCAGAAAGAATGAAGGGATGGAGCCAAAGCAAAAACAATACCCAGCTGTGGATGTGACTGGTGATAGAAGCAAGGTCCGATGCTGTAAAGAGCAATATTGCATAGGAACCTGGAATGTCAGGTCCATGAATCAAGGCAAATTGAAAGTGGTCAAACAAGAGATGGCAAGAGTGAATGTCGACATTCTAGGCATCAGTGAACTGAAATTGACTGGAATGGGTGAATTTAACTCAGATGACCATTATGTCTACTACTGCGGGCAGGAATCCCTCAGAAGAAATGGAGTGGCCATCATGGTCCACAAAAGAGTCCGAAATGCAGTACTTGGATGCAATCTCAAAAACGACAGAATGATCTCTGTTCGTTTCCAAGGCAAACCATTCAATATCACAGTAATCCAAGTCTATGCCCCAACCAGTAACGCTGAAGAAGCTGAAGTTGAACGGTTCTAGGAAGACCTACAAGACCTTTTAGAACTAACACCCAAAAAGATGTCCTTTTCACTATAGGGGACTGGAATGCAAAAGTAG
>NW_011495026.1:4529467-4530893 GCF_000754665.1 Bison bison bison | reverse complement strand
CAAGAAACACCTGGAGTAACAGGCAAATTTGGCCTTGGAATACGGAATGAAGCAGGGCAAAGACTGATACAGTTTTGCCAAGAAAATGCACTGGTCATGACAAACACCCTCTTCCAACAACACAAGAGAAGACTCTATACATGGACATCACCAGATGGTCAACACCAAAATCAGATTGATTATATTCTTTGCAGCCAAAGATGAAGAAGCTCTATACAGTCAGCAAAAACAAGACCAGGAGCTGACTGTGGCTCAGACCATGAACTTCTTATTGCCAAATTCAGACTGAAATTGAAGAAAGTAGGGAAAACCACTAGACCATTCAGGGTATGACCTAAATCAAATCCCTTATGATTATACAGTGGAAGTGAGAAATAGATTTAAGGGCCTAGATGTGATAGATAGAGTGCCTGATGAACTATGGAATGAGGTTCGTGACATTGTACAGGAGACAGGGATCAAGACCATTCCCATAGAAAAGAAATGCAAAAAAGCAAAATGGCTGTCTGGGGAGGCCTTACAAATAGCTGTGAAAAGAAGAGAAGCAAAAAGCAAAGGAGAAAAGGAAAGATACAAACATCTGAATGCAGAGTTCCAAAGAATAGCAAGAAGAGATAAGAAAGCCTTCTTCAGCAATCAATGCAATGAAATAGAGGGAAACAACAGAATGGGAAAGACTAGGGATCTCTTCAAGAAAATCAGAGATACCAAAGGAACATTTCATGCAAAGATGAGCTTGATAAAGGACAGAAGTGGTATGCACCTAACAGAAGCAGAAGATATTAAGAAGAGATGGCAAGAATACACAGAAAACTGTACAAAAAAGATCTTCACGACCCAGATAATCACAATGGTGTGATCACTGACCTAGAGCCAGACATCCTGGAATGTGAAGTCAAGTGGGCCTTAGAAAGCATCACTACGAACAAAGCTAGTGGAGGTGATTCCAGTTGAACTATTCCAAATCCTGAAAGATGATGCTGTGAAAGTGCTGCACTCAATATGCCAGCAAATGTGGAAAACTCAGCAGTGGCCACAGGACTGGAAAAGGTCAGTTTTCATTCCAATCCCAAAGAAAGACAATGCCAAAGAATGCTCAAACTACTGCACAATTGCACTCATCTCACACGCTAGTAAAGTAATGCTCAAAATTCTCCAAGCCAGGCTTCAGCAATATGTAAACCGTGAACTTCCTGATGTTCAAGCTGCTTTTAGAAAATGCAGAGGAGCCAGAGATCAAATTGCCAACATCCACTGGATCATAGAAAAAGCAAGAAGTTCCAGAAAAACATCTATTTCTGCTTTATTGACTATGCCAAAGCCTTTGACTGTGTGGATCACAATAAACTGTGGACAGTTCTGAAAGAGATGGGAATCCCAGACCACCTGACCTGCCTCTTGAGAAATTTGTATGCAGGTCAGGAAG
>NW_011495026.1:4528837-4529367 GCF_000754665.1 Bison bison bison | reverse complement strand
TTTATTTAACTTATATGCAGAGTACATCATGAGAAACGCTGGACTGGAAGAAACACAAGCTGAAATCAAGATTGCCAGGAGAAATATCAATAACCTCAGATATGCAGATGACACCACCCTTATGGCAGAAAGTGAAGAGGAACTCAAAAGCCTCTTGATGAAAGTGAAAGTGGAGAGTGGAAAAGTTGGCTTAAAGCTCAACATTCAGAAATTGAAGATCATGGCATCCGGTCCCACAACTTCATGGGAAATAGATGGGGAAACTGGGGAAACAGTGTCAGACTTTATTTTTCTGGGCTCCAAAATCACTACAGATGGTGACTGCAGCCATGAAATTAAAAAGCGCTTACTCCTTGGAAGGAAAGTTATGACCAACCTAGACAGCATATTCAAAAGCAGAGACATTACTTTGCCAACAAAGGTCCGTCTAGTCAAGGCTATGGTTTTTCCTGTGGTCATGTATGGATGTGAGAGTTGGACTGTGAAGAAGGCTGAGCGCTGAATAATTGATGCTTTTGAACTGTGGTGTT
>NW_011495026.1:4512477-4528737 GCF_000754665.1 Bison bison bison | reverse complement strand
AAAGCAGAGACATTACTTTGCCAACAAAGGTCCGTCTAGTCAAGGCTATGGTTTTTCCTGTGGTCATGTATGGATGTGAGAGTTGGACTGTGAAGAAGGCTGAGCGCTGAATAATTGATGCTTTTGAACTGTGGTGTTGGAGAAGACTCTTGAGAGTCCCTTGGACTGCAAGGAGATCCAACCAGTCCATTCTGAAGGAGATCAGCCCTGGGATTTCTTTGGAAGGAAAGATGCTAAGGCTGAAACTCCAGTACTTTGGCCACCTCATGCGGAGAGTTAACTCATTGGAAAAGACTCTGATGCTGGGAGGGATTTGGGGCAGGAGGAGAAGGGGGCAACAGAGGATGAGATGGCTGGATGGCATCGCTGACTCGATGGACGTGAGACTGAGTGAACTCCGGGAATTGGTGATGGACAGGGAGGCCTGGCATGCTTGGAAAGAGTCAGACACGACTGAGCGACTGATCTGATCTGATCCACACCACAAAGTTAATCGCGACTTGTGTGTCTGACCATTTGCTTCCTCAGCCTCTGTTTGACTTTGTGTGCACTTGATCTGACTTAGACTTCCTTTATATCCCTTTTCCCCTTCCCATGGCAGTAGTTCTTCACTTCTTAGGAACCGTAATGCTGGAATGGATGCGTGACGGCGTGCAAAGTCACTTCAGTCCTGTCCGACTCTTTGTGATGCCATGGACTTAGCCCTTCAGGCTCCTCTACCAGTGGGGATACTCCAGGTGAAAATTCTGAGTGTGTTGGCATGCCCTCCTCCAGGGGATCTTCCCAACCCAGGGATAGAATGGAATGGATGCAGAGAAACTCTAATTTCAGAAGGTTTTAAAAAAACGATAGTTTAATACTACAAGATATTCCATCACATATATTTCCTACTTCTGTAATCCCCTCCCCAAAATATTAGTTTTAAAGTATGATGAAGAGAATCCTACGGTTATTCTGAAAGCACAGATAGCCAGGTAGTTCTTATTTTCTGCCCACAAGATAAGTTTTCTAAAAATACATTCCATTTTGAATTCCCCAAGAATATGTTGCCAATCCTGCCTGGGACAAGAGAGCAGGATGAGACATGGATGAGCTCTGTAATGTATATGAAGTGCTTAGCCTTCCATACATATTGGTATTCTATAATGTTCACTATGATTACCATACTGCAGAAAAAGAGAACCAGAGAAATAGATTTGAGCAGAGTGCCACAGTAGGCAAAGAACATGTGTGAGTCCCACACCCACATGGACCCATAAACTGATCACTAATTTCACCCTCAATTTCAAATTGCTACCCTAGTCCAGGAAACAAGTACACTCATTTTTGATCTCACTTTCCATAAAGGAAACTGTAATACTGATCCTGGCAGGAATACTTGCCACCATTATTTAAAATGTTCTAAGTTGCAATGAAAGGAATGAACCCTATACAGAAACACAATTTGAACCCAAGGTATATATAGTAAGATGCTGTATTACAAGCTTTCACTATTTTCAGAAAATGTCACTCTAGAAATGAAACATTAAGCATATACACAGTTGAAGATATAGAATTCTGTAGCCTGTTACATGGATTATGGAGAGGAGGAAAAGGGGAGAGAAATGGAGGAAAAGAAAGAGTTTTGCCAACATAAACTCTGATTTGAGGAGATGAGGGGCCTGTGGAGAGGATGGTGCGGGCAAATTGATGAGGAAGATATTTGGTTAGGAAACCGAAGGAAATCAGTTTGAAATGACTGTGATAGAGTACCTTCCAGATATAAGCAGTATTAGGGCCTTTCTTTTCACTTTTAAGTATAATTTGAATATAATATTAATATTTTCCATTTTAAAAATAAAATATTAAGAAATTTTCTCTTTTTTTAAGGAAAAACCTAGCATCTAGTTGTTGAAGACTTTACAAGACTGTTCCTCATTTAAGCCAAGTCCACTTAATAAGGTCAGAACAAATTCAAACTTAATGATTTGTGGATTTTTTTTTTAATAAACAGCATACTACAAGATGACAGATATATAAAGGAAAAAGAACGGTAAATCATTTGCAAGTTTATCAGATTAAAACCAGCAACTACCATTTCAAATGTTCTTGGGTTTTTATGTTGTATGAATAGAAATCATAGTTTATAAATTGTTAGCAAAATTTCTATTTGATGCACTTTTCAGCATATGGTCCTTCAGGAAGATTATTTTGAAGGACAAAAAGATGCTACTAACCAATTGTGTTAACTTGATCCCAGACTTACCAATGGTAAGAGAAATAATCATTGTGTGTGTGGAAAAAGCTTTTTCTGCAGCACACTATTTAAAGAAGTAAAAATAAGGATGTCGTTGAAGCTATTTCAGATAAATTCTAAAGATCTAGTAAATGCCCAGATCACTTTGTGGGTGGAGCAAAAAAACACCATGTAATGGCTAACAATGCTTTAAAATCACTACAAATGTAAATGTCTATTTCACAAGTATTGGTTTATGTCATGTGGTGACTCAGGTAACACTCACAACTACAACCATAACATAAAATATTCCAGAGGGAAAAAAAACAATGAGAAGCCTGAAAACCAGAACACTGTCTTAAACTGAAAGGACAGTAAAGACACATCATTTTTGTATTTTAAAATCTCCTAAAACTTGGATTTTCCTGTAAGCAAAAAAGGTATCCTCCTGAAGAGCTCATACACAGTGTTATATATGTTTCCATTGCAATTCTAAAACTCTTCATATTGATTATACTTTTCTGGATGCCTGCAAAAATCTTCTCTGAAATGGAGAATACCCTCCAGAGCAGAATTTCTTTTTCAAACAATACAACTTGAAGAGTCACAGTGCCCTCTAGTGACCAACTGATAAGACCCACTTTTACTTCAATCTCAGAAAACAAAAAGTTTTCAGTGAATCTTGTATATTTTCAAATAGTTTTTCCCATAAATATTAATAAATGCCAATTTCTGTTTCTGAGAGGGGAAAATATTTATGGTCAGTTAGCACATAGCACAGTGGATAATGACTCCTTTTTTTGTCCATTGCTCATATAGTTAAGTTGTATCTAAATGGCAAAAAAGGCTTAACTCCAATCAAGCCTGCAAAACAAGGGCCATTAAAATGTACAAATGTAAAATTTTAATCTAGAATTGTGGTAAGGACAATTTTATGGAGTTTTGGATCTGTAGTTAAGTCTCGAATCTGCCAGTGTCTGACAGTGAGACCTGTGGAAAGGAACGTGATCACGCTGCACCTCACTTCTCTTCATGTGTAAATGAATAAAAGTTGGCAGTATTGGTGAGGATGCAGGAAAATGAACTCTAAATACTTCTAGTAAGAGCATTGATGCTACAGCCTTTCTGGAGGGAAAATTGGCATTAACTCTCAAACTAACAGGCGTTTCCTAAATTTATTGTCAAAAACTCTCCAAAACCAGGATTTTCCAAATGTACATTGCCTTAGTGCCAGAATAAGTGTCAATATTTAATTCTTACTCTGCCTCATCCACTAAGTGCTTTAAGTATTTTTTCACTTAATTCTCAAAAAAATCTTATGATCCAGAACCATAATTAACCATATTTACGCGTCAGGAAACTGAGGAAACTCAGACGTGAAACTGAGACGTGAAACTGAGGAAACTGAGACGTGAAAAGCTGCCCAAGTGGTATAAACTTACCAATAACTGCTAAAACCTGGATCCAAACCCAGACTGTATGGTTCAGGGTCCACACTGCTGACCACTTGCTCTACTTCCAGAACTTCCTCTTCTGGGAATTTATTCTAAGGAAATAATCAAGAATATGCATGAATACTTTTATTTTTTTAATTTATTTTTAACTGAAGGATAATTGTTCTACAATGTTGTGTTGGTTTCTGCTGTAGAACGAGGTGAATCAGCCATAAGTATACATACACAAAGACTGTTCAACCAGTGTTAATTTCAGCATCATTTATAATAAAGGAGAAGAAAGGAAAATAACCTAAATTACCATTAAAATGATTGTGTTAAAACCAAACAATTGGCTCTGTACCCTTAAAGAGCATCTAATAACATGGAAAATGTTCCCAAATATAGTAAGTGAAACGTTAGAAGCATGCACACATAGATATATATGTATATGTACATTGTGCTCCTATTTTGTAAAGAAATATATGTTCAAGAAAAACGAAGGAAAATTATCCAAGTATAAATAATAATTATGTATAATTGGTGAGTTTACGGGGTAATGATTTTTATTATCTTTTTTATGCCCATTTTTCAAATTAATTCTAAAAATACATTATTTTAATGACGGGTTCAGGCCAAATGTGCTCTCAGATACTTTCTGACTCTAAATTTTTATTATTTTGAATGTGACAAATAGAGAATAGTCATGGAGTTTTAGAACTAGGGGAGAAAAAAGGTTACATTGTCTCCAGCAGTTTCCAAATCTGTTTCATCTTCAGAATCACCTGAGCTGATCAAAATACAGACTCCCTGCCTCCCTCTTTCCCTGAAGCAAATCACCTGCACACGAAGCTCAGGTGATTTCTTATGATCTGACACTTTGGGAACTACAAATTTACCCCCATTGCATGACTGAGCGACTTCACTTTCACTTTTTCACTTTCATGCATTGGAGAAGGAAATGGCAACCCACTCCAGTGTTCTTGCCTGGAGAATCCCAGGGGCAGGAGAGCCTGGTGGGCTGCCCTCTATGGGGTCACACAGAGTCAGACACAACTGAAGTGACTTAGCAGCAGCAGCAAGTAGTAAAACAGGATTCTTCTAAACCAAACGCAGACCAGAGTCATCATATACCATTATGAGCTATCATATCCTATTATCAATTGATATTGATATTGACAAACTTTAACTTTAGTTTCAATTCCTTAATTTTGTTAAGGAAAAAGTGCATCTTACAATAAACAATAAATTTACTAATGAAAAAATTTTAGCCATAAAAACAATGAAAGTTATACCCACCAACACTGAGCAGAGAGAATGTATTCTTTTTTTTTTTTTTTTTTTTTTTTTTTTTTGATATTTATTCCTTTTGGCTGCGCTGGGTCTTTGTTGAGGCATATGGACTTTCCTAGTTGTGGAGAGTAGGGGCTACTCTTTAGTTTCGGTGCATGGGCTTCTCGCGTTGGCTTCTCTTGTTGTGGAGCATGGACTCGAGTGCGCGGGCTTCAGTAGTTGTGGCTAGGCTCAGTGGTTGTGGCTCACAGGCTTAGTTGCCTCACAGCATGTGGGATCCTCCTGGACCAGGGATCAAACCTGTGTCCCTTGCATTGGCAGGTGGATTTTCAACCACTGGACTAGCAGGGAAGTCCCTGAATTCTTACCTATATTCATTGCAAATGGCTTGTCCTCATTTCTCAAATACATGCTTACTTAAAGGAACCAAGATTTATCCCTTAGTGCCCACAAGACCCAAAATCAGATTCCCTCCCCCCACCCCAAAAAGAAGCATACATTTCAGTTAACACAGCAAAAAAAAAAAAAAAATTGTTTCAAGCAAAAGATCATCCAAAGGTTCTCAGTAGTCCTAGTTGCACAGAGTAAGGAAAAGACACTCTGGACACAGTGAAAGCATTTATAAAGAGAGAAGTTAAGACTTGCAAAATCTCTCTTGAAGTTCCAGAATTTAAGTATTTGTCACCTTTTTGAAGCTACTTAGCATATTCTTGGGGCAGCAATTTTTATTTGTGGTGTAGTAACCTGAGTCCCAAATTGGCTATATGGAAGAAAATAAAGTTTCACTAACTCTCAGGGAGATTCACATCACCTGAGTCTATCTTATTCAAACCACAAACCTAGTTGCATGATATACCCATGTCACTTTGTACATGAAGACATCTACCCGAGGTGTACCCCAGCAGAAAACAGGAAGCTGGCTATTGATCGAAAGTGAAGAGTGAAAGTCACTTAGTCATGTCCATATTCTGTGACTCCATGGGCTGTAGCCTGCCAGGCTCCTCTGTCCTTGGGATTTTCCAGGCAAGAATACTGGAGTGGGTAGCCACTTCCTTCTCCAGGGGCTCTTCCTGATCCCAGGGATCAAATCCAGGTCTCTCACCTTGCAGGCAGACTCTTTACTGTGTGAGCCACCAGGGAAGCCCACTGATTTTAAAATGATAGGTAAATAAGATTGAAAGGTAAGATGGTTCATCTCACCTTCCTAAAATTCCAAACTAAATATCTCCTGATATTACAGTCTTAAAACAAAAATGCATACACTCACAAAACATTTAAAAATAAAAACCAGGACCAAGGTTGAATTTTAAAACTTCATGAAAATTGTTGGGTAGTAGTGGGCGTTGAGGCAACATTAATTGTGGGTAACATGTTCTGGTGGGCTGCCGTCTATGAGGTCGCACAGAGTCGGACATGACTGAAGCGACTTAGCAGCAGCAGCAGCAACATGTACTGTTGGTTTGACTGCTTTGGTGACTCATCAGATAACACCTTCCCCCAAGTTGTAACTGCAAACTCTGCTTCAGTGCCCTTACCTGAGCCTTCTCTCTGCTTTCTTACAGTCCTGGAAAATGTTCTACTCAAGGCAGCAAGTACACACAGAGCCCAAATGAACTATAATTAAAGTGGCAAGAGACCAAGGAAAAGAGCAGTGTTAGTTCAATTGTTTCCTTTGCACGGGTAACAGATGGACTCCAAGGTCTAATAACCCTTTGTACTTCAGCTAAGGCTGACAATGCGTCATTATACTCAGATGGAAGCAAGAAGAAGGTGCCTAGCAACTTGGGCTTGGAATGCCTAGGCTTTTGTCAATTTACATCATAATCTTAATATTAAACAGGCTTGCTCTCATTTGCCAGTCATCACCTCATTTTATGTTTTTCAAACACAAGAAGATTAGTCTTTCTTGAAAGTACTTTAGCCCCTTAGATACAGAACAGTAGTAGTATTTTAGAGTCTCCCCTTATAAATGTGTACATAAAACTGCCATGATCCTTGATGGAAATTATATCAGTAAGTTGGGGGGCCTACCATGGGTAATATTTTCATTAGCAACAGTATGCACATAACCCAGGCTCTTTTTGGAATTCAGTAGGATACCAAGGACTATTTTTGGGGCCTCATTACTCTTGTATTCTTGTACTTTATGTATATAAGAAGTCATTAGAATGTCTATTTAATTTTATATTCTCCTTTTTAAGCTCTATTTGTCTATATTTTATGATGCAAATAAAATGTGTGTGTGTTGGGTTGTGTGCTCAAGCATTTCAGATGACTAGATGATGATATGTGTTCAATGAATAGTTGATAAAAGAAGACAAGAAGGAAAGAATGAAGAAGGAAAGACGTGAGAATGAATAAAAATCACTGAACCATCAGTGAACCGCCTGCCCTTCTCACAGCATAGAACAGGCAGAATTTTCATTAGTAACATACAACCAGGAGGATGAAAATCACAATTTATCTCCAATAGCCTACTATGATGTCTATTTATATCAGTCTAGGAGAAAGACAGAGTTTGTTAATCTTTCATTCTATGGTAAAGAAAAGAAATATTGGGAAAAAATTCATTTCTATCAGGAAACCCAGAAACATTGGTTGCAGATGTAAATATCATTTCCTATCCTTAGGTCCCAGGTAAACAGCTTAACATAATAGCTGGCATTCTCCTGGCTTTCTTACTGCAGATGCCAGTGAAAAAGAAGAATGAGATCATTATACAGATGACGAAGTTATCACTGAACTCTTGCAAATCTTTTTGACAACAACAAAAAATGGAATAAGAAATGTTGCCAACAGAATTACCACTAAGATGAAGAATATATAACAGTGTATGTTATTCATAACAGGACCCAACCTCCCCAGTAGCTATGGACATTTGGAGTCGGAAGACACTTCAAGGAGGAGAAAATTAGGAGATTTTTATAGACCACATAGTTCTCATCAACTCAGGAGAGAGAGAGGAAATGTCCCAATCCAAACTTTACTTGGAGGAAGAAACTTTTCCCAACACTACTGATGTACTTTGGTCTAACATAATGTCTTCTCCATTGCCATACTCTCTTGCCATGTGACAACCCCTAGTGAGAAAAGTTGTGTCTATCTCATCTTTATCTTATCCCTATCATCCTATGGTATATAACCATATACTTGAAGATCTTAAGTAAATGTTACAAAGGGCCATAAAATAGTTTAGAAAAGAAAAAATGTGAGAAAAGCAATTAGTGAAACAACTAATGGAAGCAAAGGCGAAACAGAAAGAAAATCACTGTGGCCAGAACAGTCAAGGCTTCTCTCTTGAGTGGGTAAGGTAATTTTCCTGCTTCAGGCACAAAGAGGGATTTGATTTTTTTTTCTTCCTTATTTTTCACATCCAGTCTATTGAAATATTAGTAGACCTTTTCAAGATGGGTGTTAAACTTCTACAAGTTTAGCATTCTTTATGTAAAGGGATAAAGGTAGCCAAAGACTCTTCTCCACGGTCCTAATTTCAGCTGGACAACTAACTTCCTGTGGAGCCTTGAGAATATATTTTAACCTTTTCAGATCAAGGCCATGGCTTTCTCATGGGTAAAAGAAAGCTAAATTATCTTCCTATGCTTCATTCATGAAGTGTGTTAGAATCCAAAAAGACACTGGTAAATTTTAAAATATTTTGTTACTTTTTTTCCTCCAAAGATAAAAAGGGATCATCCCTCCAATGAAGGGAAGACATGACGTCTACAGGATTAAGTCATTTTAGATTCTTAAATGTATGGCATTCTTAAATAGGAACCTCAAACCTTCAGTTCTGGATAACCTCTCACAATTGCACCACTGTTTTAATACATTCTTACAATGCCAAGGTTTGAGAAAAGAGGGTAAAAATACCTTCTCTGGGCAATTTGTGTGCAAATGGAACAGCTTATTAAAGATTCCCTCAATGAGATGCGTAAACACTGGTACTGGCCACAAAGAAACAGTTTCCTAGGGCAAACTTCATGGTTTGATTTCCCAGAAATACCCTGGAAACTGAACAGAAGGAAACGCCTTATACCGCTTTGTCTGTAGCCACAAAATACACACATAGGGTCCCACCCAGCCTGAATTTAACCCTGTGCCGCCCAAAAAGGACAAAAATAAGTTTTAAAAATCCCATAATGAGGCCATTGTACACATAAAAATAGTATCTGCACTACCTATGCATGAAAGCCAATATAATTGTGGCCAAAGAAACTGAGTTCCTTCAGAGTAGAAATGTGAACAGGTGCCCTGTGATAATATGTTCTAGGCTAGAAACCATTCAAGGTTCCCTCTGCTCCCCTCAGCTCTACTTAGTTTAAATCCACCCTGGGTGGAGAAGGAAGAGGGTAGTTGGCAATTTACTCAATTTAGAATATTTCATAGACTTCAGTGAATATTTATAAGAATATATTTAACTGTCAAATATTAATTTCTTTTAAGAACTGTCATTATTGTAATTGTTGATCTAACAGAAGAAGATTTAGAACAAATCATTCAGACTTGTTCTACTCTTATATGGTTACCTATATGTCTACTACCATCTTATACCCCAAATGAGGCTTATCATTGTCTTTCTATCCTACTCCCATCCCATCAAACTAATTTACTGCCAGGATTAGCCACTTCTATTAGCAGATTGGAAACTATAGAGTCAACATCAACCTCTCTCCTTCTTTCCATAACTCAACTGATCAACATTCCTTTAAATAGTTCTTAGAAATGCTTCTCATTTTCTCTGCTGCTGCCATGGTCCAGGTCTTTGGCATCCTGCCCTGATTGCTTCCAATCTTGCCTTCCCACCGCTGGTTCTCAACACTAATTGTACTACCTCAAAAATTTGAGAGGTACCCCCAAACTTCATACACCTATCCCTAGAGGGTAAGTTGTTGCTTGCCTGCTTCACTCAAAATAATAAAAACTTTTAGTGTAGAGACATGTGGAATTTTTTATTAATGTTAAATTGGGGTGCTTTATAGTAACAGGCTTCCCAGGTAGCACTAGTCATAAAGAATCCACTTGCCAATGCAGGAGATACAAGACACACAAGTTCGATCCCTGGGTCGGGAAGATCCCCTGGAGAAGGAAATGGCAACCCACTCCAGTATTCTTGCCTGGAGAATCCCAAGGACAGAGGAGCCTGGCAGGCTACAGTTCCATAAGGTCTCAAAGAGTGAGATACAACTGAAATGACTGAGTGCAAATACACGCACTTTATAGTAATATCTATTTTCATACTGTCAGCTGACACACAAGTATTTCTGGTCAGTGAGTATAAAATGCCTGTGCCATTTATTTTGTAGGAAAAATTTTTCTTTGCCCCAAATTACCCACAGGTTACAAACTGCTATAACTGAGTTAGTGATTATCACTGTCACGTGATATGCTGGACAGATCATGGGACTAGGAAATTTGAGTTCTGATTCTTGGATAAGTTATTTATTCTGATGGGTTTCTGGTGGTTTTTTTTTAATGAGAATAATATTATTTTCCTTTCATACCTCACAGAATTATTGTCAGGGTTAAATGAGATAATATATATATAAAAAAGTATGTACAACTACAAATTATAAATGGCCTCCTCTTCAGATATATATTTTATTTCTAAATAGACTATAAATCTTTAGAATTGTCTAACTTTGTTGTAAGTAAATATTGCAAATGAAGCAATATTCTACAAAGAAGAAAAGGCATTTCTCAACAGCTATTGTCTCTGTAATCATGTATGCTTACTGTACACCAGAGGCAGCCCTCTGTACTTAAAGAAACTGTAAGTCAGAGTATGTGGAACCCCTCTTAGGTTGCCAGTACTTTCTCCCACATCTGTAATCACTCCCCACTGTCCTTGGCAAACCCTCCCTAAATCTGCAAATAATTCCTGCTCCCTAATTTCAAAACCAAGAAAAAGCAGCCAAAGCAACAGGTAAACTGCCAGCCATGTTTTGATTCCACATAGGTTCATCAGGCCTAGTTATCTCCCAAATTCCCCTGCAAAGAGGGCTGGAGAAAAATACAGGAGCTGCTGCCAAGAGTGAGGATGCTCACATCTGGTGAGGGCGCCTTCTCACGTGTTTGACGATGAGAAAAGAAAGTGTATCTAAATGTTAATTCACAGGATGGCATTGAATGAGTGCAGGGGCAAAGTAGAGGACCAAGACTGGTTTCAGCCCAAAGCCACATAGCAGACAGATTTACATTTGCTTAGGTCCCTACTTGGAGATTAATCTGGATTATCTCCCAATTCAGGGGCTAAAAAATTATCCCTGGAACTGAAGGGATTTCTAATCATATTCCAATAAACCTGATAAATCCTAGTTAACTTCAAATCCCATGGGATCTTAGTCAAAAACAAAAGCAATGCAAACAAAAGAAAACCTCATAAAACAGAAACTACCTATATCAAACTTCTTTATCGTAGATATTTAGGAACACCATCAAGTTTTAACAACAATAAAATACATAATTCTGAATATAAATTCAGAGGATTCTTCAATTAAACTGTATTTAAATGCAATATGCATGTATTATTCAATTGAGAAATTATTTCTAAATAATAATTAAGATTATTATTGAAGATATGTTTAAGATAAATTGGCAAAATACATTTCTTCTAAGAGTTTACAATATTATCTTCTGTTTCTCAATCATTTGGAGTTATTGAATCTTTTAAAAATCTAATGAAAGATACAGATGCTCTTACCAGAAATACAAATACACCTATAAAATTTACATCCATTTTTTCTTGCTTGGACATGCCCAGTATTCATACACAAATGTGATCCCCTACTTTTGTTTATGTTATTCATGTAGTATTAAATGTTGTCTCCCCAACCCCATCTCTGTCTGGCAAAGTCCTACTCAAAGTCCTGCAAAGTGACTTCCATCATGAATCCTTTCCTGAACATTCATATCTAATGCTTATTAAGAATCCTTAATGTTGAAGAAAAATAGATATGAAGATAATACAAAGTAGCATAATATTAAAGCAATAAATAATGCTTTAAGAGCTAAGACCAACGAGCATTTATTTAGGTGTAAAATGCTCAGGAAAGGATTCATGATGGAAGTCACTTTGCAGCTTGTCCTTGAATGGACAATATTAAAAGAAAAGGGACTAAAACGAAATCTTGAGACTTCCTCAGAAAATTGTTCAATTGCCCAGTTTCCAAATAAGTAAGACTTTAGCGATAGTTTGTAACTCATATCAGGTTTCCGGGTCCCTGACTCTTTAATTTTAGACTCTGCAACATAAAGAGACTGATCTACTGTGCATAAAAACAGAAGGTGTTCCAATACTCAACAATAAGTAGAAATAAACAATGTTGCCAAAGTCAGCAAAAATACTGATTTCTCCCAAAGAGAAGGAATCTCATCAAAACAGTTTAAGCAAGAGTTACTTGACAACAGCAGGCACCAGAACCTTTATTGAAAACCTGCCTCAGACTCAGCCTTCTCAGAATAATGAGAGCTAAATGAGACCCAAGTAATCATCTAATGCAATCTTCCTCAAGAAAACAAAAAGCTCATGTCCAGGGATATTAAGGAAGTTGCTTTTGTAATAAACAACGGGACTAGAGCGTTTGTCTCCTGACTCCCATTTCAGGTGTACTCTCCTCAGCGGCATACTTTCAAATGCTTCCTTGAGTCATGAATTAACTCCATGGATTTGGAGTTAACCTGTGTCCCACAGAGCAGACCTCAGGAGAATACTGAGCTGCCATACTGATGGATTATTGGGGTTGCTTCCAGCTGTTTGAGCAGAATCACTCAAACAGCTGGCTGCGATGAGGGATGAGTGACTACATACATGTGTGCTTAGTGAGGAAATGGTTAGAAAGCAGAAAGTTTCTTCAGAGGTGCCCTCTACCTTCCCCGTGGCTGCTGAGAGATCATAAATCAGAGGATTCCATGTTCTCCAGCCTGCCCTTCTCTCTCTATGAGCCTCATGGCCCCATGTTAGCTATCCCTATTCCTGGGACTTGAGAGAATGTAAATGCTTAAAAATTGCTACTCTATGGAACAAAGAAGCAATGTAATGAAAATGGTCTTTAAACTTCAGAATGTGGGAAGCTACATTGAAAGGACCCTTCACTACACTGTGGGCTTCCCAAGTGGCTCAGTGGTAAAAGGCTCTGCCTGCCAATGCAGGAGACGCAGGTTCAATCCCTGGGTCAAGAAGATCCCCTAAGAGAAGGAAATGACAACCCACTCGTTTTCTTACCTGGAATAATCCCATGGACAGAGAAGCCCGGTGGGCTCTAGTCCAAGGGGTCACAAAGCGTCTGACACAACTGAGCACGCCCGCACTGCCCTGTTACAGAAACAGAAACCAAAAGCTTTAACAAAAATGGTTGAAGAATCAGACTCTCTGGGAGCAGAACCCAGGAATCTGTTCAACAAACTGCCCAGGACTCTAATGTTAAACAAATTTTAAAATTCTCCAGTATAATGTGTATTCAAATTGTTTTCCCTGAGGTTACATTTTGGGTGTTCTAGTTCAATAGCTAATCTAAAAGTCTTACTGGGGAAAAAAGCAACACAAAACTGCTGGAGATTAAATGTGACAATGCAAGTACTAGAACTAGAAGGTTTTGGAGATTGTATCCAGCATCCTGTTTCTCATGGAGAGGAATGCAGCATGCATTACAGAAATTTCCAGGTGTTGCACATTCATGGGAAGGAAGATTGAGTGTAGCGTTTATCTTCCTACCTTTTTCCTTAGATTACTGATAGTAAAATTCAAAAAAGGGTATCAATTTCAACTTAATTCCTGAAGGAGAAACAAAGAAACTAAATGTAGACAAAATTTGATAACCAATTTACCCTCCATATGCTAAATCATTAACTTGTTCTTAGCTTAGGTACCAAACAAAGATTTATGTGCCCCAAAATATTCAACTCACTTGACACTTTACTTAAGAAAAAACAGCAGGCCACTCACTTAGTGAGACTCTGTTTCATGGCTATTTATAAATGGAGTAGAATAACAAATCATTAGGACATGTCTGAGAGGGGGGAAAGGCATGAATAACTACAGTTATTATATTTCATGTGTGTCAGTCTACTATCTGAGCATTTATAGAGCCCACAGGAGGAATTTTTTGATATTTCTTTTCAGTTAAAACCAGCTGGTAAAACTTATAGCTTTTCTGGTTCACAGAAAACTATGGCCTTTGTACAGGAAGGGTGTTGGGCTTCTAGGAAATAGAGAATAAATGATATTACAGAGAAATATTACTTTTCAACTTATTTTATACTGGCTCTATATCACAGTCTAACTTCAGTGTTTCTCCCAGACCTTCTAAAATCACAGAAAAAAGAAATCACTTTGGAAAATCAGATTAGTCTTACAGAAGAATATCTCAAGGGAGGAACAGTTTACTGTGTCAGATGAGGTTTCTTTTATACAAAGTCAGATTTTACCTGCACACAGATATTCCTTAAAACATTGGAACTTATTAGCTAAGATAAAGCTTACTCAGCAAGATTTGTTATATCTTGCTTTACATCAGCACTAAATGTTTATCTGTTGTAAGGAATATTTTCTCAAAAAAATAGACAGCAGGAAAAATTTGGATTATTTATCAAGTGACACACTCTGGAGATCATACAATAAGTTTTAGAATATTTGGGGTGCATTGAAATTATACTTATTGTGATAGGATAAAGATTCTTACACCATGAATTTTTCAAGCATGGAAAAGGATTCTGATGGATTGGCAATGCTTACTTCATAACCTGACTGGTTAGTTTGTGAAAATCAGTGAACCATATTTTTTGTATACTTTTCTCTACATTTGTTACATTTCACAGTTAAAAGTAAAACGAAAGAGACCATATCTCAACCATTCCTTAATCTCTGGTACCCCCTAAGAATGTATTTAAATTACATTGAAAGGATATTGTTTAAATTCCAAATCTTCAGAGCAAATAGAATGGAAGAGGATAAAATAGAAAAGAGAGACGTCAACTAAATGTTGGAAGATAGAAAGTACATGGAAAGTACATGGAACAGAATAGAGAGCCCAGAAATAAACCCACACATTTAGGGTCAATTAATCTATAACAAAGGAGTTAAGAATATGCAATGGAGAAGAGGCAATCTCTTCAATCAATGCTACTGGGAAGACTGAATGGCTACCTATAAAAGAATGAAATTAAAACGTTCTCTAACACCATATACAAAAATAAACTCAAAGTGAATTGAAGACCTGAATGTAAGACCAGAAACCATAAAACTCTTACAGGAAAATATAGAACACTCTTTGACACAAATCATAGCAATACTTTTTTGAATCTGTCTCCTAAAGCAAAAGAAATTAAAAATTGGGCCTAATTAAATTTTTAAGTGTTTGGACAGCAAAGCAAACCATCAACAAAATGAAATATAACCTACTAAATGGGAAAAAATATTTACAAATGATATGACCACTAAGGGGTTAATATCCAACGTATATAAATATTTCACACAACTCACCATAAGAAAGCAATTTTAAAAAGAAGACCTGAATAGACATTTTTTCCAAACAAAAAATGCAGATGGCCAATAGGCACTTCATCAGGGAAGTGCAAAACCACAATGAGATATCACTTCACACCTGTCAGGCTATCATCAAAAAAAACACAAATGACAGTGTTGGCTAGGACGTGGAGAAAAGAGAACACTCGTTCATTGTTGGTGGGATTTGATGTAGCCACTGTGAAAAACAGTATGGAAATTTCTCCAAAAATCTAATAATAGAAGTACCATACGACCCAGCAATTCCACTCCATGAGTATTTATCAACAACAAAAAAACAACACTGATTTGAAAAGATATAATGCCTTTGACTGTATGGATCACAACAAACTGTGGAAAATTCTTAAAGAGATGGGAATACCAGACCACCTTAGCAGCCTCTGGAGAAATCTGTACACAAGTCAAAAAGCAACAGTTAGAACTGGATATAGAACACCAGACTGGCCCAAAATTGAGGAAGGAGTATGTCAAGGTTGTGTATTGGCACCCTGCTAATTTAACTTATATGCAGAATATCATGCCGGGCTGGATGAAACACAAGCTGGAATCAAGATTGTCAGGAGAAATATCAACAACCTCAGATACACAGATGACACCACCAATATGGCAGAAAGTAAAGAGGAACTAAAGAGCTTCTTGATGAAAGTGAAAGAGGAGAGTGGAAACTCTGGCTTAAGACTCAGTATTCAAAAAATTCAAAAAAGTATTTCATGCAAAGATGGGCTCAATAAAGGACAGAAATGGTATGGACCTCACAGAAGCAGAAGATATTAAGAAGAGATGGCAAGAATACACAGAAG
>NW_011495026.1:4481476-4512236 GCF_000754665.1 Bison bison bison | reverse complement strand
TTCAAGCTGCTTTTAGAAAAGGCAGAGGAACCAGAGATCAAATTGCCAACATCTGCTGGATCATGGAAAAAGCAAGAGAGTTCCAGAAAAACATCTATTTCTGCTTTATTGACTATGCCAAAGCCTTTGACTGTGTGGATCACAATAAACTGTGGAACAGTCTGAAAGAGATGGGAATACCAGACCACCTGATCTGCCTCTTGAGAAATTTGTATGCAGGTCAGGAAGCAACAGTTAGAACTGGGCACGGAACAACAGACTGGTTCCAAATAGGAAAAGGAGTTCGTCAAGGCTGTATATTGTCACCCTGCTTATTTAACTTCTATGCAGAGTACATCATGAGAAACGCTGGGCTGGAGGAAACACAAGCTGGAATCAGGATTGCCGGGAGAAATATCAATAACCTCAGATATGCAGATGACACCACGCTTATGGCAAAAAGTGAAGAGGAACTCAAAAGCCTCTTGATGAAAGTGAAAGTGGAGAGTGAAAAAGTTGGCTTAAAGCTCAACATTCAGAAAACGAATATCATGGCATCCGGTCCCATCGCTTCATAGGAAATAGATGGGAAAACAGTGGAAACAGTGTCAGACTTTATTTTTCTGGGCTCCAAAATCACTGCAGATGGTGACTGCAGCCATGAAATTAAAAGACGCTTACTCCTTGGAAGGAAAGTTATGACCAACCTAGATAGCATATTCAAAAGCAGAGATATTACTTTGCCAACAAAGGTTCGTCTAGTCAAGGCTATGGTTTTTCCTGTGATCATGTATGAATGTAAGAGTTGGACTGTGAAGAAGGCTGAGTGCTGAAGAATTGATGCTTTTGAAGTGTGGTGTTGGAGAAGACTCTTTTGAGAGTCCCTTGGACTGCAAGGAGATCCAACCAGTCCATTCTGAAGGAGATCAGCCCTGGAACTTCTTTGGAAGGAATGATGCTAAAGCTGAAACTCCAGTACTTTGGCCACCTCATGCGAAGAGTTGACTCATTGGAAAAGACTCTGATGCTGGGAGGGATTGGGGGCAAGAGGAGAAGGGGACCACAGAGGATGAAATGGCTGGATGGCATAACTGACTCGATGGACATGAGTCTGAGTGAACTCCGGGAGTTGGTGATGGACAGGGAGGCCTGGCGTGCTGCGATTCATGGGGTCGCAAAGAGTCGGACACGACTGAGCGACTGAACTGAACTGACTGATTCAAAATCTAAGATCATGGTATCTGGTCCCATCACTTCATGGCAAATAGACGGGGAAACGATGAAAACAGTGACAGATTTTATTTTTTTGGACTCCAAAATCACTGCAGATGGTGACTGCAGCCATGAAATTAAAAGACACTTGCTTCTTGGGAGAAAAGCTATGACCAACCTAGACAGCTTATTAAAAACCTGACACTTTACTTTGGACACCTGATGTGTAGAACTGACTCGTTAAAAAAGACCCTGATGCTGGTAAAGATTGAAGGCAGGAGGACAAGGGGATAAAATGGTTTGATGGCATCGCCAACTCGATGGACATGAGTTTGAGCAAGCTCTGGGACTTGGTGATAGACAGGGAAGCCTGGCATGCTACAGTCCAGGGGGTTGCAAAGAATCAGACACCACTGAGTGACTGAACTGACTGAATGCACAAACCCTAATGTTTATAGCAGCATTATTTGCATTTGTCAAGATATGGAAACAACCTGAGTGTCCATCAACAGATGAATGGATAAATAAGATGTGATATAAATATATATATATATATGAAACTGAAAGTGAAAGTCGCTCAGTCGTGTCTGACTCTTTGCAACCCCATGGACTATAGTCATTGGAATTCTCCAGGCCAGAATACTGGAGTGGGTAGCCTTACCCTCCTCCAGGGGATCATCCCAACCCAGGAATCAAACCCAGGTCTCCCGCATTGCAGGTGGATTCTTTACTAGCTGAGTTACAAGGGAAGCCCAAGAATAGTGGAGTGGGTAGCCTTTCCCTTCTCCAGGGGATCTTCTCGACCCAGGAATAAAACAGGGGTCTCCTGCATTGCAGGCAGATTCTTTACCAACTGAGCTATCTATCAGAGAAGCCCACATTTGTGTGTGTGTGTGTGTAATGGAATACTACTCAGCTATAAAAATGAATGAAATGTTGCTACTTGCACCAGCATAGGTGGACTTGGAGGGTGTTATGCTAATTGAAATAAGGTAGACAGTAAAATACAAACACTGTATGATATCACTTATGTGTGGAATCTAAAACAACAACAAACTAGTAAATATAACAAAAAAGAAACAGAGTCTCAGTTATAGAGAACAAACCAGTGGTTACTACTGGGGATTAGAAAGGGAGAAGGGGCAATATAGGAGTGGACGATTAAGAGGTACAAACTATTGTGTATAAAATAAGCTATAAGGGAATATAGCCAACAGCTATAATAACTATAAGTGGAGTATAAACTTTAAAAATGATGAATTTTTAAATCACTATATTTGATACCTATAACTTGTATAATATTGTACATCAACTATACTTCAATTTAAAAAATAAGATATGCAGATGGCAATAAGAACATGAAGATATACTTATGTCAGTAATTATTGTCATTGTCCTAATATCATCAGGGCAACACAATTAAAACCATGGAGATACAACTACACACCTAGTAGAATGGCTAAAAGTAAAAAGACAAAAGATTGACAATACCAAGTATTGTCAATTGGAAAGACTGTGATAGAACTGGAACTCTCATTTCACCCCAAGCACTTATCCAAGAGATACGAAAGCATATATCCATACAAAGATTTGTAAATGACTGTTCATAGTAGTTTTATTTATAATAATAAAAAACGGGAAACAATCCAGTCATCTATCAACAATTTACACCAAAAAAATAGTAGTACATCCATACAAGGGGATACAATTCAGCAATAAAAGTAAACAAACTATTATGGTTTGCAACTACATGAATGACTCTCACAATAATTATGGTAAGTAGAAGCCAGACCAAAAAAGACATGCTTTATGACTCAGTTATGTAAATTCTTGAAAATTTAAGCTAACCATTTTTTTTTTTCTTTTTGCCACACAGTGCAGCTTGTGGGATCTTCTTTCCCTGACCAGGGATTGAACCCATACCCCTTGCAGTGTAGAGTGGAGACCTAACCACTGGACCAGCAGGGAATTCCCACAAGCTTATCTTTATGACAAAAAGTTTATCAGTAATTGCCTATCAGGTGATACTCAGTATGGAGAGATTATAAAAGGAGACAAGGAAACTTTTGAGAGTGATGGTGCAAGTGAGTGTGTGCTCAGTCATGTCGTGTCGGCTGTTTGTGACCCTATGGATTGTAGCACACGTTACTCCTCTGTCCATTGGATTTTTTTTCTAGGCAAGAATAGTGGAGCGGTTTGCCAATTCCTCCTCCAGAGGATCTTCCCAACCCAGGAATTAAACCAGCATTTCTGTGTCTCCTGGATTGGTTGAAGGTGATGGGTATGTTTTATCTTGATTGTGGTGATGGTTTCATGGGAGTAAACACATGTCAAATCTTAACAGATTTTTCACTTTAAATGTGTACCTTTTTGTATTGTGTATTATACTTCTATAAAGCTGTTATTAAGAGCTATATATCAAATTAAATATAATGATAGATCTGAGTAATATTTACATAATCATAATAATATAAACCGGAGAAGGCAATGGCAACCCACTCCAGTACTCTTGCCTAGAAAATCCCATGGACAGAGGAGCCTGGTGGACTGCAGTCCTTGGGGTCAATAAGAGTCGGGCACAACTGAGTGGCTTCACTTTCACTTTTCCCTTTCATGCATTGGAGAAGGAAATGGCAACCCACTCCAGTGTTCTTGCCTGGAGAATCCCAGGGATGGAGGAGCCTAGTGGGCTGCCATCTCTGGGGTCTTACAGAGTCGGACACGACTGAAGCGACTTAGCAGCAGCAGCAGCAATAATATAAACACTGAGTAAGACATGCTTTTTTAAAAGGCTGAGGGCTGGGTTATTTAATTTGATTTTTTCTGATTTCTACTGAGGTTTCATACCTCTACACATACTGATTGATTACTTGGGGTTTTTCCTTCTTATTCAAAATGCTTATGCATGCATTTTGCCCTTTTTGGTGAGTTTTCCCTCCTTGCTGAAGGGCAGGAGTTCCTTATTTACTCTAGATATTAATCCCTTTTTGGATCTCTTTGCTGCAGATGTCTCCTGTCAGTCTGTCCCTGTCAGTTAATTTTGGCTAACTCCATCCTCTTCCTTGCAGGCCACCTAAATTTCCCTATCCAAAACACTGGGCAGCTCACAGCTTCAACTGACTGTATGTGTCAGCTGTTTCAACCTTATCACTCTGCTATTCTTCAATTTAATATGCTGAATAAACTCTAAAACATCTTAAAGGAATCTGCTGTATTATGAAATCAATGAGTTTGCGTGCAGAAGAAGTTTGCCCCAGCCAGAGAAATCTATACATAACTTTAGAAAATAACAGGCTATATAAAGTGGTGATGAGAGAAATAAGGTGTTTTATTAAACTTTGTCCACCTTCACCCCTCAAATTTCCCACATCCACTTGTTTTGAGGCAGTAAAGTGCAGTAGTAAAACTTCCAGACAATGGACATGATTTCAAATCATGAGCCTCCACGTCCCTTTTAAAATGGAGTTGGTAGTATCAACCTCACAGAACTGTTTCCAGGATGAATTATGATAGCATAAGTGCTTAACTGAGTTTTCCCAGGTGGCGCTAGTGGTAAAGAACCTGCCTGCCAATGCAGGAGACACAAAAGACATGGGTACAATCCCTGGGTTGGGAAGATTCCCTGGAGAAAGAGATGGCAACCCACTCCAGAATTCTTACCTAGGAAATCCCATGGACAGAGGAGCCTGACAGGCTACAGTCCACGAGGTTGCAAGAGTCGGACATGACTTAGTGACTAAACTCTCCCCCCACAAGTGCTTAATTGGCACATCACCTGGCCATGCTGCTGCTAAGTCACTTCATTCGTGTCCAACTCTGTGCAACCCCATAGACGGCAGCCCACCAGGCTCCCCCATCCCTGGGATTCTCCAGGCAAGAACACTGGAGTGAGTTGTCATTTCCTTCTCCAGTGCATGAAAGTGAAAACTGAAAGTGAAGTAGCTCAGTCGTGTCCAACTCTTCTCGACCCCATGGAGTGCAGCCCACCAGCCTCCTCCATCCATGGGATTTTCCAGGCAAGAGTACTAGTGTGGGGTGCCATTGCCTTCTCCGACCTGGGCCATAGTTAACACCCATTAAATGGTAGCCATGATTCTTACCTAGACTGCCCTCCCCCAGCCCATTCTCCTTTACAACCTAGCAAAAATCCTTCTACTTATATTTTATCTTGTATACCTTTTTAAAATTTTTTAAATATTTCATTGAGGTATAGTTGATTTACAATGCTATATTAGTTTCAGGTATAAAAAAAAAATTCTGGATTTAGAAAAGGCAAAGGAACCAGAGATCAAATTGCCAACATCCGTTGGATCAGAGAAAAAAGCAAGAGAATTTCAGAAAAACATCTACTTCATTGACTATGCTAAAGCCACTGACTGTGTGAATCACAAAAAACTGTGGAAAATTCTTAAAGAGATGGGAATTCCAGTCCACCTTACCTGCCTCCTTAGAAATATGTATGCAGGTCAGGAAACAACAGTTAGAACCGTACATGGAACACCAGACTGGTTCCACATTGGGAAAGGAGTACGTCAAGGGTGTATATTGTCACCCAGCTTATTTAACATATATGCAGAGTACATCATGCAAAATGCAAGGTTGAATGAAGCACAAGCTGGAATCAAGATTTCCAAGAGAAATATCCATGACCTCAGATATGCAGATTACACCACCCTAATGGCAGTAAGCGAAGAGGGACTGAAAGCGTTTTGATGAAGGTGAAAGAGGAGAGTGAAAAAGTTGCCTTAAAACTCAACGTTCAAAAAACTAAGATCATGGCATCTGATCCCATCACTTCATGGCAAATGAAACAATGGAAACAGTGACAGACTCTATTTTCTTGGACTGCAAAATCACTGCAGTTGGTGACTGCAGCCATGAAATTAAAAGACGCTTACTCCTTGGAAGAGAAGCTATGACCAACCTAGACAGCATATTAAAAAGCAGAGATATGACTTTGCCAACAAAGGTCCATCTAGTCAAAGCTATGGTTTTTCCAGTAGTCATGTTTGGATATGAGAGTTGGACCATAAAGAAGGCTGAGCACTGAAAAACTGATGCTTTTGAAATGTGGTGTTGGAGAAGACTCTTGAGAGTCCCTTGGACTGCATGGAGATCAAATCAGTCAATCCTAAAGGAAATCAGTCCTGAATGTTCATTGGAAGGACTGATGCTGAAGCTGAAACTCCAATACTTTGGCCACCTGATGCGAAGGACTGACTCATTGGAAGAGACCCTGATGTTGGGAAAGATTGAAGGCAGGAGGAGAAGAGGACTTCAGAGGATGAGATGGTTTGATGGCATTGCTGACTCGAGGGGGACATGAGTTTGAGAAAGCTCCAGGAGTTGGTAATGGACAGGGAGGCCTGGCATGCTGCAGTCCAGGAGGTTGCAAAGAGTTGAATACGACTGAGTGACTGAACTGAACTGAATAAAGCAAAGTGAATCAGTTATTCATATACATATATCTACTTTTTTTCCTTCTACTTTTAAGGCTAAATTCAAAAGACATCTCTTCCATAAAAGCATCCCCAGATCATTGCAAGCTGACTTCAGGACATGACTTCTTAAACCCCATTTTCACCCCCAAAATACTCATCGTGCCAAAATATTCATCACTTTCTTTTCTGTAATCTCAAGTGCATTATTCATTTACTTACATGTATCTTTACTTACATGACAATGCCACAATGAGATCAATATGTGACTATTTCCCACCATGAAATGTGAACTCCTGAAGTCAGGAATAATTACTTCTGTCATTTTTAACATGATAAAGGGTTTTCTTCTTAAATATAGCTAGCAGCTAGGCTAAACATGTTATCCAGATCCAAATGATAAAGAGATTGAAGTTAAGAGAAACAGTATTTTGACATATCATGAAACTATCTTTTAATATAATAGAAGAAGGAGGAAGGTGGAGAAAGAAAGAGGAGGAGGAAAGAAGAGGTAAGAGTAGAGGGAGGAGAAAAGAAGGGATTTGAGGGAAAAGGTGGTGAAGAAGAATCCTGTGAAAGATTTGGGATATAACAATATCCTGCAACATCACCTCTTTTCAAAGTAGTTCAACTATACCCACCATATGAATTTCACCAATAGCAGTTTATTTAAATTGCTAAATTTAAATCAGTGTGTATCTATTATTAATTAAAGGCTCAGTGTCAGCCACTTTTAATTGTTAATATTATGTAACAGAAAGTTCTATGGTTTTCCCAACAAGTCATTGTGGGAAAGCTCACATGGTGAGAAACTATTTCCATATAAAATTTTCAGTTCTTGGTGAAAACTAAATACCTAATTGAAATAACTCTTATAACACTCATCTTTCTGTCTATAACATTATAACCCCTGTCTATAACACTCATCTTTCTGGAAAGGGGTGTCATATATTGCAACACCCATAGTATGAAAGCCAAAGTCCCCAGCCCAAAAATATTTCCATTCTATTTTAATGATATTTAACTTATAAAAAGGCAACACATGTTTGAGTCAATATTTAAATACGGTTTAGTCTTTAAGTGAAAGTTTTTATTTTTGTTTTAATTTTTACTTCCAAAGTAAAGTAGGACATTGCATTTATTTAATATCCACATAACCTGAATAATGTTTACCGTACTCCATGTTGGTAAATTAATTTTTAAAATTAAAAGTGAGTATTTATGACTTTATACATATACTTTATTCTTATCTTTTGAATATGTTCTGGTTATTTATTTCATTAAAATAAATCACTACAAATTGGATTGACTTAAAACAACAGCAGTCATTTTATTATTTCCACTAGTTTTTGTGGGCCAAGAATTAAGAGAAGGCTCATCTAAGCAGTTCTGACTTGGAGCCTCTCATGAACTTCGTGTATTCTGCCTAGGACTTTCTGGGGTATTACAAAGACTATTCTAGCTCCAGCTATTACCCTTAGATCTTTGTCCTAAAGTCCTTTTAAAATTTGAGACCAATTTGCTACCTGAAAAGACTGGTCTGAATCCTTTGCATTTCCTATGAATTTCATTCAAAACTGAATAATTTGTTCATTAGCCCATCACTCTCCTCTTTTATTTTATTATCAGCCACAGGAAAAGCCAGATCATCGTGTTTATTAGGAACAAAACCTATGTTCCACATTCACACAGGCAAGAATTTTGCAGAAGTTCCTTCCACTACATAACAAGGATCCCTCTTTATCTAGCTTCCAATCAATGATTTTCTCACTTCTCTTTAAGCCCTTCCAGACAGCCTTCTTAGGCTACTGCTTAGGCTACTGCTAACCCTTAGGCTACTGCTAACGCTCTATGTTTCTTCCAGTTATCACTAACAACCTCCCTAGTGCTCCAGATTTTAACTGAAAATCTCTTCCTAAAGGATTCTGTCCACATGACATTTTTGTTATGTCAGCATTCCATTTCTGCATCAAATTCTGTTCCAGTTATCTATTGCTACGTGATAAATCACCCCAAAATGTAGTTGCTTAAAACAATTATTGTATTATCTTTTGTGATTTCTGTAGCTCAGAAGTTCAGAAAGGGATCAGTTTAACAGTGCTGGCTACCAGTCGCTCCTTTGTAGTCGCACAGTAGATGTATTGGAACAATGAGAAGCTGGAGCAGCTGGGATGGCTAGACATATCTCTCCTAACTTGTCGATTCAGTGTTCCTCTAAGTACTGTCTTGTAGGCTAAATTCAGCTCCCTCACAGCACAGCAGTAGCAGGGAAGTCAACTTCCATGGTCTGACTTCCTCCAGAGCAGTCATCCCAAGAGAACTAAATAGAAGAGTATGGCCTGTTCTCTGCTAGTATCATAAGAAATGCAAAGTCACCTCAATTGGACTCCATTTGTGAAGCAATTACAGTCCTGCTGCTGCTGCTGCTAAGTCGCTTCAGTCGTGTCCGACTCTGAGACCCCATAGACAGCAGCCCACCAGGCTCCCCTGTCCCTGGGATTCTCCATGCAAGAACACTGGAGAGGGTTGCCATTTCCTTCTCCAATGCATGAAGGTGAAAAGTGAAAGTGAAGTCGCTCAGTCGTGTCCGACCCTCAGCGACCCCATGGACTGCAGCCTTTCAGGCTCCTCTGTCCATGGGATTTTCCAGGCAAAAGTACTGGAGTGGGGTGCCATTGCCTTCTCCACCCAAATTCAATTTGAGGGAGGAAATTCACTCCATCTTTTTATGGGTGGGTGGCAAGCTTCTAAAAGTGTATGTGGCATGGCAATTATTTTGCAACCATTTTTCAATAATACAATCTGCTACCTAATAATACTTTTAGCCTTTGTTCCATATGGTTTCTTTCTCTAGCTGTTTTTGGTGACGTAAAAATTGCTCAGTCATGTCCAACTCTTTGCAACCCTATGGACTATACAGTCCATGGAATTCTTCAGGCCAGAATACTGGAGTGGGTAGCCTTTCCCTTCTCCAGGGGATCTCCCCAATCCAGGGATCGAACCCAGGTCTCCCTCATTGCGAGCAGATTCTTTACCAGCTGAGCCACAAGGGAAGCCCAAGAACACTGGAGTGGGTAGCCTATGCCTTCTCCAGCGGATCTTCCTGACCCAGGAACTGAACTGGGGTCCCCTGCATTGCAGGCAGATTCTTTACCAACTGAGCTATCAGGGAAGCCTAGCTGTTTTTAAGTGAGAAGTAAAACAAATCATCAGCCCTTGAAACAGGATCTCAGTTGAGACTGGAGTAAGTGACCATCATTTAACACTAGGTAATCATGGGATTTTTTTTTTTATCATGATTTTGAAATTATGGATCCATAATCCTGATTACTACATGAAATTAGATTTTCACTATATACTTTAACGGAGAAGGCAATGGCACCCCACTCTAGTACTTTTGCCTGGAAAATTTCATGGATGGAGGAGCCTGGTGGGCTGCAGTCCATGGGGTTGCTAAGAGTTGGACATGACTGAGTGACTTCACTTTCACTTTTCACTTTCATGCATTGGAGAAGGCAATGGCAACCCACTCCAGTGTTCTTGCCTGGAGAATCTCATGGAAAGAGGAGCCTGGTGGGCTGCAGTCCATGGGGTTACTAAGAGTCAGACACAACTGAAGCGACTTAGCAGCAGCAGCATATACTTTAAAAGGAATCCATGCTTCTTTTTTTCTTTAAAATATCTATAAATACAATTGTGTTGTTACTCTTCTTCTGTGAAATACTAGAGTACATTGCTATTGGGCAACCTTGATTCCTCTACAATGAATGATACAAAATATTAAACATTTCTTTCTTCACTCACTTTCCATACATGTAGCAACATATATAATTCTTTCTTTTAAATAAGTTTATCAATTCACCAAATAACAACAAGAGTCATATCTGATCAACAGGGGAGTTAAAATTATTTTTATTTTTTTCTAATTTTTTTTTACTTTGACCAAATCATCCAGTGCAAAATTTTACTTTTATCACTGGAAAGGAATCAAAACTCTTGCAATTTAACTTCATCCCCTTGCATTGTATGTTACATGCTATAAACTTAAGAATGATTATGTTTTCAGTGATTCCAACACCTCCATATGTCAGTGTATAATACCATAGACACATAGTTAAGAGAAAGATAAATATATGAAAATAGAATTTAATAAGCAGTTTAAAACATCTAATACCATATATGCACATGTACATAACTCACTCCTGCTTTGAAGAGATATTAATAAAATGATATTGTATCCCCTAGAAAGAGGGACCCATCCATCACACAAAGTGTAGTTTGTGATTCTGTAGCAGTTTGGGGAAGCAGCTATCCACCCCAGCTATCCACACAACATCCCATTTGCTTCTACAACTGAGGAACAGATATAATCAGATAGTGTGAATACCTTTGTCTTTCTTTCTGGCTTAAGTGAACTCTGGAATTGAATACACTCCAGATTTTTTTTGACAGTCCAATACCAACACACCAACGTTAGTCCAAGTGAAAATAAAATGCGGAAGGTTTGATTTGGGAAGAGCATTGATTTTGGCATCAGAAAGACAGTGTTCAAATCCCCAATTAATAGTTCATGTATTACCTCTGGAATCTTCAGCAAATTCCTTCTTTCTGAGCCTTTACTACTTCGATTGTATTAACAGTTTCAGACATGTTTGGGTATGTCCACATCTATCAAATTGTATGCATTAAGTTTGTACAGTTCTTTGTATATTAATTATACCTCCATAATGCTGTTCTTGAAAACAGTTGATGGTATAACATACCTGCCTCAGAAAGTAGATTTGAGGAATCTGTGCAAGGCTATACAGTGCATGATCCATGAGCAGTCTGGAACTTATTTTTTGGTAGTAAAGGTTTAGCTTTATTTACTCAGATAATTGCAGGGTTCTAAGAAATGCCAACAGAAAAGAGGAGGAAGTGGAAGTGTAACTGGACTAGAGAGAGGGTCTTTCCTTAAAATAACTTTGCTTTCCTTCCAAATAGAATTTATTTTCTGAGAAACAGAGAGTGCTAAGACAAGCTAACTAAGGGAGTGTTTTAGCTTTAGCTCTCTGAGAACAAGGCCTGGATTCCAACTCCAACCTCTATACAGCTGACTTGTTAGGGTTCATACCCATTCTAATGCAAACACATGAAAATGATTAAACAGCTGAATTCCAGCCTGGCTTCTCAATACTATGGCTTGTTTAGCTCTTAGCAGGGGATACTGCTGTGGCCAAAAAACCTGGTTTACCACAAAGTGATTTCTGCAGAGAATGTAAAATCATATCAGCAGGTTTGTTACAAATCACATCTTGGCAATAGAATAAAGCTTGAGTATTCAATTGGCAGTGTGTACGTGTACCTCCTATACTACTGTGTCCACCCTAGAAGATTAAAGTGGAGGGTTAAAAATAGCCTAGATAATTTGGATAAGAGGAACAGTAATAAAACCTGCTGTTTACTCATGGAGAAAAACAGTGATGTTTACAATATCCAAACTTCATGGACTTAAATAATTTGAACACCCAGTTCCATTTGTATTTACAGATAATTTTATCAGCATATTTAAAGGAAATTGCTTAACTTTCTACTCTTTTATGTTTGACACAGCTCATTGTTAGAGAACTGACAGAATTAAAATCTTCCAAAGACACCATCCACCGATCTGAAACCCTCACATTTAAATCCAGCTGAAAATAAGGTAGAATTCTTTATTTTATAAGCCAAGATAGAATCCTTTTTTTCTCTTAATTTTTATTTATTTATTTCTGACTCTTGCTACATGGGCTTTTTCTCCATTTGCAGGGGAGTGGGGGTCGTGGGGCGCGGTACTTTGTAGTTGCGGTGAGCGGGCTTCTCACTGTGGTGGCTTTTTATGCAGGACACAGGCTCTAGCTTCAGTAGTTGTGGTGCAGGAGCTCCAGAGCACAGACTCAATAGCTGTGGTGCACAGGCTTACTGTTGCACGGCATGTGGGATCTTTCCAGACCAGGGATTGAACCCCGTGTCTCCTGCATTGGCAAGGAGATTCTTTACCGCTGAGCCACCAGGGAACCCAAAGATACAGTCCTTTTTAAAAGGTGCATCTGTTTAAGAATTTTCCACACTTTGTTGTGATCTACCCAAAGTTGGTGTAGTCAATAAAGCAGAAGTAGATGCTTTTCTGGAACTCTCTTGATTTTTCAATGATCTAAAGGATGTTGGCAATTTGACCCCTGGTTCCTCTGCCTTTTCTAAATCCAGCTTGAACTCAGCAATGGCCACAGGACTGGAATGATAAGTTTTCATTCCAATCCCCAAGAAAGGCAATGCCAAAGAATGTTCAAACTACCGCACAGTTGCACTCATCTCACACGCTAGCAAAGTAATGCTCAAAATTCTCTAAACCAGGCTTCAACAGTACGTGAACCATGAACTTCCAGATGTTCAAGCTGATCTTAATATGTTTTTTTAATACTTAAATATTTTTTTAATATTTAATATCTTTTTTAATATTTAGTTTTATGCCAGCTCTTTCATTCTCCTTCTTCACCCTCATCAAGAGGCTCTTTAGTTCCTCCTTGCTCTCTGTCATTAGAGTGGTACCATCTGCATATCTGAGGTTGTTGATGTTTCTCCGGCCTGTCTTGATTCCAGCTTATAACTCATCCAGCCCAGCATTTCTCATGAAGTGCTCAGTGTATAGGTTAAACAAACAGAGTGACAGCAGACATCCCTGTTGTACTCCTGTCTCAATCTTGAACCAATCAGTTTTTCCATACAGGGTTCTAACTGTTGCTTCTTGACCAGCTTTGGCATAGTCAATGAGACAGAGGTAGATATTTTTCTGGAATTCCCTAGCTTTATCTATGATCCTGTGATGTTGGCAATTTGATCTCTGGTTCCTCTTCCTTTCCTAAATCCAGCTTGAACATCTGGAAGTTCTTGGCTCACATAATGCTGAAGCCTAGATTGCAAGATTTTAAGCATGACCTTACTAGCATGGGAGATGAGTGTAACTGTCTGATGCTTACCACACTCTTTAGTACTACCATTCTTGGGAATTGCGATGAAGATTGACCTTTTCCAGTCCTGTGGCCACTGCTGTTTAGTCACTCAATCGTGTCCAACTCTTTGTGACCCCATGGACTGTAACCAGGTTCCTCTGTCCATGGGGATTCTCTGGGCAAGAATAATGGAGTAGGTTGCCATGCCCTCCTCCAGGGGATCTTCCCAACCCAGGGATTGAACCCATGTCTCCCACATTACAGGCAGATTCTTTACCATCTGAGCCACCAGGGACACCCAGGGAAAGGAATACATCAAGGCTATATATTGTCACCCTACTTATTTAACTTATATGCAGAATACATCTTGCAAAATGCCAGGCTGGATGAAGCACAAGCTGGAAAAAGATTTCTGGGAGAAATATCAATAACCTCAGATATGCAGATGACACCACCCTAATGGCAGAAAGTGAAGAGGAACTGGAGAACCTCTTGATAAAGGTGAAAGAGAGTGAAAAAGTTGGCTTAAAACTCAACATTCAAAAAACTAAGATCATGGCATCCAGGCCCATCTTCATGGCAAATGAAACAATGGAAACAGTGACAGACTTTATTTTCTTGGACTCCAAAATCACTGCAGATGGTGACTGCAGCCATGAAACTAAAAGACGCTTGCTCCTTGGAAGAAAAGCTGTAACCAGTCTAGATAGCATATTAAAAAGCAGAGACATTACTTTGCCAAGAAAGGTCCATCTAGTTAAAGCTATGGTTTTTCCAATAGTCATGTTTGGATGTGAGAGTTGGACCATAAAGAAACCTGAGCGCCAAAGAACTGATGCTTTTGAACTGTGGTGTTGGAGAAGACTCTTAAGAGTCCCTTGGACTGCAAGGAGATCAAATCAGTCAATCCTAAAGGAAATCAGTCCTGAATGTTCATTGGAAGGACTGATGCTGAAGCTGAAACTCCAGTACTTTGCCCATCTGATGCGAAGGACTGTCTCGTTGGAAAAGACCCTGATGTTGGGAAAGATTGAAGGCAGGAGGAGAAGAGTACTTCAGAGGATGAGATGGTTTGATGGCATTGCTGACTCGATGGACATGAGTTTGAGCAAGCTCCAGGAGTTGGTGATGGACAGGAAGACCTGGAGTGCTTCAGTCCATGGGGTCTCAAAGACTCAGACACGACTGAGTGACTGAACTGAACTGAAAGTTTAACTCTGCAGAAATAATAATATAACCTAAAGCTTTATATCATGTGTGTAATTTTTCATTCACTATAAAAATACTTGTGTGATATAAGTAAAAGCAGTCTGTCTCCAAGTTATAAAAATAATAACTTTATAACAATAGAAATGGAAGAACTCAAACATTATAAATGTTTAGAAAATCAGTAGGGGTATATCCCTATACCTTTTTTATTAAAAAAAAAAAAAAGAAGAATTTTTGCTTTCGAAATCAAAGACTATGATAATTCAGCATATTCAGACTATGAAGATCATTTTATTGTTGATTCCATATTTTTTATGTCATGCTTTTTTCAGGTGAGTTATTTTTCAAATTATTATATCCTTTTCTACAATAAAATAATTTCCTATACTCTTAAAGCTAGTACTTGCTAAGAATAAAAGAATGAATAAATAAGTGAATGAATTCCACAATATCCATAAACATCAGGGTCTTGAAAATGGAAATGAAGAAAAAGAAATTCAATCTTTCTCTCCAAGTAACCTAAAAATCAGTGTTTGTTCATAACATAGTACCACAGAATCCTTTTCCAGGAACTTTATATAATTTTTTTTTCCTGTGAGTAGAGTCTTGCGTCTGTCTTCTATCATCATGTAAGTCACTAATCCACTGACCTTCTTAAGCTTGTCCAAGATTCCTGTATGAAAAGATAAGCCATCTTTTTATTGAACCTTTTGTCAAAAAATATATATAACAAAATTTGCCATTTTAACCATTATGAAGTATAGAATTTGGTGGCGTTAATTAGATATATAATGTTGTGCAACACATACTACTATTTGTTTGACTTGCATAAAGGAATATAAGAAGAGCCAAAATTTTTCTTAGAAAACAGTTCTGCAGAAATCAGAACTGAATGTTCATGTTTTTCCTTTATTTTCCAAGGCTGTTGAAACTCTATTCTCTTGGTTAAGGGCTTACTTAATGGGGCTTACTTAATTACATGTTCATAGAGTGTGGAACATCATGCTTTCCAAACTTACCAAATTTCACTCCCACTTTAGTTTAAAAGGGTTTCAAGAGTCTGAGGTATTGGGAGGTCTAATGCTGGTATGAGTCCAAGGTCAAAACAACTATCACCAGCAATCCTTTCTTTATACAAAGAAATAAGAAAATGATGACTAAAGATACAGAAAGTAGGATATTCTTTTTTCTTAAAAAACTATTTTTGTTAGAAGATAAAGATTATGGTAATCATCTATTCAGGCAAGAAAACTTTTAAGATTTTCTCATTTTGCAACAGAATTTCAAAGTTACCTCTTGCTCTTTTTTGTTTCTAAGTATATAGATCTAATCTTAATCAGGAACACAGAACACATGAACTTAAATTCCTTGCCAGAAAATGAAGGCTTAAATTGACTCCTGTTCAATTTTTATCAAACGTCTACTTGCAAAAAAAAAAAAAAAAAAACATCATTACTGAAAGGACTTACAATCCATTCATTCCATGAGAAGTTTTAAGTTTTATTCCTTTGTATCAAGATAGTATTTGGAGATATTAAACCAAAGTTTTTAATTTGTCCCACAACCAGTTTTCAAGCACTCTGCCTTTAATACTGAGGCAGCAGCAGTAACTTCCTATATGAAATGCCCCTGGGCTAGAGCAGATACAGAAAGAAAACAGTAAAATTCCTGGCTTTTGAATTCACAAATAGACTTGTAAATCTATGGTAAATTATTGACTCTCAGTTGCACTTGTAAGGTACATGAAATGGAAGGGTGTTTTGAATTTTTTTTAATATATATATTACCTTCCCTTTTGAATTGAAAATCTACATGTCAAAATCCAGAACCTAGTATATACACCATGAAAATAGAGTAAGGAAGCCTCAAAAGTGACAAAAGGAACTTAAGTTCATGTGTTCAGCGAGAGTGAGGAAGAAAAAGATCAGAGTATGTGGTCAAGTGTTCATCCTAGTGGGTGCATGGGGAAGGACTTCAAGACTCTGCTCCCCAATCATAGTTGAATGTCAAAGCTAAATGTGTCCAGTATACTGTGAAGAGGGCTGCTGTAGAACTCTGTGGAAGACTGTTGACTCTTTGAAGCTACTACCCCCAGGAGCTTACAGCGAGCATCTGGTGGTGGGCCAGCCTGGGGCTGCTGTTGGTCAGTAGGGCCAGCAGTTGGGAAGAAGAGCTGGAAGCAAAATGAGGGGGCAGGATGATAAGCTATAAACTGCTAGCCTCTTGGCATCTGTCTTCACTTCCTCTCACCAGTGACAGCTTCCAAGTATGATGGCTGTTGTTTTCACTTCCGCTTCCCAAATCTTCCTGCAGCATCCTGTGTAACCAACTGAAACCTGACAGTGAAACATAGTTCACAGCACAAACAAGTTCACAAGGAACAGATCTAGTACGAGACTGCTGAGGAACAAAGTGAGAATTAAAGGATATGTTAAGCAAGAATACAAACACAAGTGAAGAAAGAAAGCATTCCAGATGAAGCAGCAGAATGACCAAAGGCACAAAGGTGGAGAAAACAAAGTGTGGGAGGAGCCCAGAACATACAGGCAAGCAGGAACACATGGGTGCTGGGGTCGTTAGGGAAGCCATGTGATGGAAAATCCCATGGACAGAGGAGCCTGGCAGGCTTCAGTCCATGCAGTCACAAAAAGTTAACTGGACATGGCTGATGCCAATAAAGTTGACAGAGTCAGTTCTTGAGGAAATTAGTAACGTGATAGAAGTCAGGAGAGAAAGTTATGACCAACCTAGATAGCATATTCAAAAGCAGAGACATTACTTTGCCAACAACGGTTCATCTAGTCAAGGCTATGGTTTTTCCTGTGGTCATGTATGGATGTGAGAGTTGGACTGTGAAGAAGGCTGAGCGCCGAAGAATTGATGCTTTTGAACTGTGGTGTTGGAGAAGCCTCTTGAGAGTCCCTTGGACTGCAAGGAGATCCAACCAGTCCATTCTGAAGGAGATCAGCCCTGGGATTTCTTTGGAAGGAATGATGCTAAAGCTGAAACTCCAGTACTTTGGCCACCTCATGCGAAGAGTTGACTCATTGGAAAAGACTCTGATGCTGGGAGGGATTGGGGGCAGGAGGAGAAGGGGACGACAGAGGATGAGATGGCTGGATGGCATCACTGACTCGATGGACGTGAGTCTGAGTGAACTCCGGGAGTTGGTGATGGACAGGGAGGCCTGGTGTGCTGCAATTCATGGGGTCGCAAAGAGTTGGACACGACTGAGCGACTGATCTGATCTGATCTGAAGCATGTACAATGACTGAAAGTGGAAGAGGCCCAAAGGGGTCATTGAAGTGATTGCTGCCTATGAGATCATGAAAACATGGACAAGGGTAGTGACAGTGTGACAGAAGAAAGAAAAAAAATCTGAGCGACATTAACTGACAAGTCAACAGAATCTAACCCAAAACTGAAAAGCAGTGCTTCCAGGGGATGGAGCATTAGATAGCAGGTTAATAAAAGCAATGCTTTCGATGATTTATTCAACTATAAAAATGATTTGGAACCATATCAACTGAGTGAAAATTTATGCACTAGAGCACTTCACCACCAACTCTTCTGAAGTATATGAATCAACTGAGATAAAACGGCTTCCCAAGGTTTCCAGACTGGCCTCATTGTTCAGAATGTTTGTGGTATTCAACCTCATTTATCCTAGTTCAACCTCTCATAGACTGTTTTATTTATTGATGTGGAGGTAAATGAAGATCACTGAAAAGAGAACAAACAGAGGCTATTTATTCAGAGCTTGCTATGTCATCTCATCATCTCTTGTGTTTGGCAAAAACTCAAAGGCAGGCAGAGGGGTGGGAAAGCTTTATAGTGAAAGAAAGAGTAAAGGCTTCAGGTGTGCTCTGATTGCAGGCTGTTGGAAAGCTGGAGGTGAGCTACCTAGAAGCAGGGCATATTAGGAGATTGGTTTGGAGAGCATATTTGATTTTCTCTGTTCAGTCCTGATTTGAAAGTAATGGCAAAAATAGGAAAGTTGGCAGTCATTGACCAAGCCCTGATACTTCTGGGCCAGAAGTATTCTGCAGAGATGTGGTTTGGCTTCCAGGGCTTCCAGATCAGAGTTCTGTTGTCATATATGGTCTGATCATCATCAGCTTGCATGTTTAGCATACTTACTGGAGAGATGTGAATGATAATTCACTGATTTTCATTAATTCAGTACCTTCACAAATTTGCTTGTCTATAGATTTACTGCCCAAAATATATTATTGTGTTTAAGTACATGAAAAACACCAATTATCATGGAAGTCTTCCAAGAGGAAGAAAAAAAAGAAATAGTTGTCACTCATGTAGAGGAGTGTATTTATAAGTATATCCATAATGATGATAAAATCTTCCTAAAACGCAGCTCTTCTTGTGACATAATTTAGCTTAAAAATTTATAATGATTTCCTATGGTCAACCTCCTTTGTGTAATATCAAATTTCACCATCCATTCAATTCCCAAACAGTTACTGAGTGCCTATGACTGCTAAGCATTGTGTTGAACTTTGGGGTATAGTCTTTGCCTGAGAAAGTCAGTGATTAATATGTAATGTTATAAATACCAGTATAGGACATTGTAAGAACATAGAAGAGGAACATTAAAAATCAGATAGTATACCTCCCAATCCTCCACCCAGTGGCAGAAGACAAGCCAAGCCCAGGCTCTCCAAAGCCCTCCACATAGTAGCAGGAGACTGCTGGAGTCTTCAGACCCTCCACCCACTGGCAAAGAGCAACTCCAATGTGATGTATCCTAACCTTTTACCAGTGCAAGAGGCACTTTCTTCATGAAAAAGCAAAGACTGAGCAGGAAGCACACTAGAATGTCTGACAAAAGAATAGGCCAGGATCCTATGGGTCCACCATCGTCCATTCACCACCTACCTTGGTCCAGTCAACCTGTAGTCCTGTGAAAAATAATAAACAAATGCTTAACAAATGCTGGGTTTAATTTTTTTTTTAATTCTTATAGAAGTTTTAGATCAGGTATACCTGTGGCGGATTCATTTCGATATTTGGCAAAACTAATACAATATTGTAAAGTTTAAAAATAAAATTTAAAAAATAAATAAATAAATAAAGTCAAGAGGGTGATACAGAGATTTCCCAAATACCCACTTCCCACACAATTACCTAACCTCCCACTTTATCAACATCACTCACCAGAGTGGTACATTTGCTAAAACTGATGAACCTTCATTGACCATTGTAATCACTCTAAGTCTATCGTTTATATTAAGATTCATTCTTGGGCTGTGCTTTCTATGGGCTTCATGTACATAGGTTAATGTATAATGACAGATAGCCTTCATTACAATACCATACAGAGTATTTTCACCACCCTAAAAATCCCCTGTGCTCTGCTTACCCATCCCCACCCACCCCCCACCACAAACATACACCCTTAGCAACAATTGACTTTTTTATTATCTCCCTCGTTTTACCTTTTCCAGAATGTCATGCAGTTGGAATCATACAGAATATAGCCTCTTCTTGGCTTCTTTCACTTAGTAATACACATTTAAGTTTCCTCCATGTGTTTTTTTTTTTTTTTCAGTTGTGGGATCTTTTTAATTGTGGTTCATAGGGTCTTTAGTTGTGGCATGCAAACTCTTAGCTGCTGTATGTGGGGTCTAGTTCCCCAGTCAGGGGTCAAGTCCAGGCCCTCTGCATTAGGAACTCAGAGTCTTAGCCATTAGACCACCAGGGAAGTACCCCCTCCATGTCTCCATGTCTTTTCATGGCTTGATAGCTTGTTACTTTTTAGAGTTCAATAATATTCCCTTGTCTGGATATAACATGGTTTATTTATCAGTTTACCTCCTGGAGGACATCTTGATTGCTTCCAAGTTTTGGTAATTATAAGAATCCCAGGGGCGGGGGAGCCTGGTGGGCTGCCACCTATGGGGTCGCACAGAGTCAGACACGACTAAAGCGACTTAGCAGCAGCAGCAGCATCCAGTCTATCAGAGAAGGCAATGGCACCCCACTCCAGTACTCTTGCCTGGAAAATCCCGTGGACAGAGGAGCCTGGTAGGCTGCAAATCCATGGGGTCGCTAAGAGCTGGACACGACTGAGTGACTTCACTTTCACTTTCTTTGGTAATTATGAGTAAAGCTGCTATAAATATCTTTGTGTAGGTTTTTATGTGGACATAAGTTTTAAACTCCTTTGATTAAACAAATACCAAGATGTATGACTGCTGGATCATATGGTAATAGTATTTTAGTTTGTAAGAAACTTCCAAAATGCCATCCAAAGTGGCTGTAGTGTTTTGCATTCCCACCAGCAGTGAATGAGAGTCCCTTTTGTTCCACATCCTCATGAGCGTTTGGTGGTGTCAGTGTTCTGCGTCTGACATTCTAAAAGGTGTGTAGAGGTATCTCATGGTTGTTAATCTGCATCTCCCTGTTAACACAGGATGTAGAACATTCTTTCCTATGCTATTTGCCATCTGTACACCCTCTTTGGTGACATGTCTGCTCAAGTCTTTGGCCCATTTTTGAAACAGGTTGTTTGTTTTCTTATTGTTGAGTTTTAAGAGTTCTTTTGTATTTTGGATGGCAGTCCTTTCTCAGATATGTCTTTTGCAAATATTTTCTTCTGCTCTGTGGCTTGTCTTCTAATTCTCTTGTTATTATCTTTCACAGAGCAGAAGTTTCCAATTTTAATGAAGGTCAGCTTATCAATTCTTTCTTTCACAGATCACATCTTTGCTGTTGTATAACAAATGCTGTTTTAAGTCACTACAGATTTTTTTGTTTGTTTGTTTGTTTGTTTTTCAGTAGTGTGTTATGCACAGTAGTTAACTTGTACTTACTGGAGAAGGCAATGGCACGCCACTCCAGGACTCTTGCCTGGAAAATCCCATGGATGGAGGAGCCTGGAAGGCTGCAGTCCACGGGGTCGCTGAGGATCGGACTCGACTGAGCGACTTCACTTTCACTTTTCCCTTTCATGCATTGGAGAAGGAAATGGCAACCCACTCCAGTGTTCTTGCCTGGAGAATCCCAGGGACGGGGGAGCCTGGTGGGCTGCTGTCTATGGGGTCGCACAGAGTCGGACACGACTGAAGTGACTTAGCAGCAGCAGCAGCTGTTTTTCTGGAGAAGGCCATGGCAACCCACTCCAGTACTCTTGTCTGAAGAATCCCACGGACAGAGCCTGGTGGGCTGCAGTCCATGGGGTTGCTGAGGGTCGGACACGACTGAGCGGCTTCACTTTTCACTTTACCTCAAAAGTCATGGTGGAAAAAAAAAAAGCAATTCATTAACTTCATTGCTGTAAAAATATGCTTCTCTTTTCTTATTTTCTATTTTCTTTATCCAATTATCTAAGCTTAAACTCTCAAGAGTTATCTTAATGTCTTCCCACTCCAGCATTTACTTTATTCTGTAGGCAAAAGAAAACTGCTGAAAGATTTTAAGCAAGGGAGAGACATAAACAAATTTATACTTTATAAAGATCTGTATTAACAGTTCTCAAAGTGTGGCCCAAGAAACCCTGGGTTCCCCAAGACTGTTTTAGAAGGTTTTCAAGGTCAAAAATATTTCCATAATAATATATCATTCACTCTCATTTTTTATGAGTGTACAGTGGAGGCTTACAGAGACTACATAACATGTGACTTCATAACAGATTGAATGTAGAAATAGATGTATGAATTCATCTGTCTTCTATTAAGAAGAGTCTCTACCAACATTACAGAGACTTGCAAAAAAATAAAAAGCAATGCCATTCTGCTCACTAAATTTTATTTTGTTTTATAAAATATATTTTTCATAAAAATGTGTACTTATCTTAACATCAAATGATATTACTTTTATTTATAAATTTTTAATTTAAAGTTTCTCAGTGTTAATTTTTAGTATATTAAATATTTCTACCACCCACATAAACAAAACTTTCTGGGGTCCTCAATAGTTTTTGAGAGTATAAAGTAGTCTTGAGACAAAAAACAAATGAAAACTACTTATCTAGACTGGAGGTGATATGATAAATATTTTCAAAAAGTGCTTCTTTTCAAAAGAATATAGATAAAAATCCAGTTGGAGGCTTTCAAAGTGAAAACTGTGCTAATATAAACAAAGCAATGTGGATTGGCAGGAAGAAATGGATAAAAGAGATGTTAAAAGAGATAGATTCAATAGACCATAAGAACTAAAAGATTTGTAGTATGGAGTTTCCTTTTAAAACTAAAAATACAGCTACCATATGATCCAGCAATCCTATTCCTGGGCATATATCCAGAGAAAAGCATAATTTGAAAAGATATATGTACCCCAATGTTCATTGCAACACTATTCACAATAGCCATGATATGGAAGCAACCTAAATGTCCATTTTTTAGGAGGAATGGAGAAGCTGTAGTACATATATATAATAGAATATTACTCAGCCATAAAAAAGAATGAAATAATGCCATTTGCCGCAACTGAGATTGCTGCAAATGGCATTAGAGATTGTCATTCTAAGTGAAGTGAGTGAAAAAGAGAAAGACAAATATCATATGATATTGCTTATATGTGAGTGATAGTTGCTCATGTCTGACTCTTTGTGACCGCATGGACTGTAGTCTTCCAGGCTCCTTTGTCCATGGAATTCTCCAGGCAAGAATACTGGAGTGGGCTGCCATTTTCTTCTCCAGAGGATCTTCCTGACCCAGGGATGGAACACAAGTCTCCTACATTGCAGGCAGATTCTTTACCATCTGAGCCACCAGGGAAGCCTTTGCTTATATGTGGAATCTAAAAAAGTGGTACAGATATAGAAAACAAACTTACAGTTACCACAGGGTAAAGAGAGGTAGGATGAGACAGATATATTGGGAGATTGGGAATGACGTATACTACTACTATATATAAAACAGATAACTAATAAGGACTTGCCATATAGCATAAGGAACTCCACTCATCTGTAATGGCCTATATGGAAAAAAAAATCAAGAAAAGAAAGGATATATGTATATGTATAGTTGATTCACTTTGCTGTGCATTGAAACTAAATCAATATTATAAATCAACTATAGTTCAACAAGAACTTTCAAGAGAAGTATTTGTAGAGGCTAAAGGAATGGGAAGACTCTAGGATTACTGCTGGATTTCTTCCTTAGGAAACCACTCACTTGAAAAGCTACAACTTCTCTTTAAAGAACAAGGCCTTTTTGTCTGTGAAGCCTTTATTGACCTACCTATGTTTGGCCACACATGGCCTAACATTTAACTCCATTCTTAAACCTGCCCCACTGATTATGATCATTTGTCTAGTATGCCTCTGCCTTCTACTGGACTTGAGTTTCCTGAAGTTGGAGATAATATCCTAACCATTTATGTCCTCAGTGTCTCCGCAATGCCTGCCATGTATATACTCAACAAATGTCAGAAGAATGTATAATAGATACAAAATTATTGACTCATCCCGACCTTTTCTACTCACTAAAAAATTGTCTTGGTCTTCTAGCTTCCCTGCAACTTGACCCATTGTGTTCAATTTTGCCAAAAATTCTCAGATGTCGAGAAAGAGAGAACTAAACTGGAAAGACAAAAAGAAAAGACAGAGTAAGAGACATAGAGGCATGTTTGGGAGAGAAATATTGGAAACTTAGCACAAAGAGAGGCACCAGGACGACAAAGGGGCATTGGAGAATAAGAAAGAATAAAGAAAGCCTCTAGAAAGATTCATAACGGAGGACTATGAACTTGTTGTTCATTTAATATTCTTAAGGAGGCCAAATAAGTGTGGGAATTACTTTTTAACCACCTTTGGTTGTAAGCTGTGTTTCTTTAATGCAGTACTATGCCAAAACTGGACCATATGGGGCCTAGGAATTTATTTAGATTATAAATGAAGCATACATGCATGAACCAAATTAATGTGAGACATTTTCCACTGAAAGACTTTGTTTTGTAGTATTTTGTATGAATTTTTGTTAAGCGTGTACAGATACTTTGGTTTTAGCCTAAGCTGTTTCCTCTGCTGGGATTCAGACATGTCTGGGCATGTCTGATGAGGTGTTGGAAGCCCACAGGTGTCTATTTATGCAGATTGATCTGTCAAGGGGTGTAGAGTGGCTGCAGGGAGTAGGGCTTTTCAAGGCACACTATGGAAGACATCTGGGATTTTAAGGGAACAGTATGGTGGCTCTCCCACTCGGGACTCATTGTCTTGTGTTTGAGCTCTAAGGAGAGAGAGATGCTATAGGCGAAAATGGAAAAAACAAACAAACAAACAACAACAAAACTTTTTTCCCAAAGGAACTTACGAGACACTTTCTAACACCCTCTTTGTTTGCCTGCTGACAAGATACATTCTGTGCAGAACACAACTTTTTCCTGGGCCAGGGTCAATTGCAGAGCATGCCATTCTACATGGTCCCTCATTTGCAGCTTTGGGAGTTTCAGAAGTATAGCGAAAGCAATCAGCAGCCACTCTCAGTTATTTTCTTAGAAAGAAGACATCATTGAGGAGAAGGGCCATTCAGAGTGCGTAAAAGATACCCCTAGAGATACCCAAAAAATATACTTGGCAGTTAATTTTCAGAAAGCTAAGGCTATCACCAGTAAGTAAAATTCGAATTATTGAAATTAAGTTGACCTAATTTGTGCCCACTGGTTTCCGCCTTGGGATGACACAAGTCTAGCACCATGTTCTGTTGAAGCCATGTTGAAGAATGAATATTTGTTGCCTTGATGAGTGGATCTCTTATTTTATTTAGTAAGCAAGTCTTACTTCATTTCAGAAAGAATTTGAGGCAGCTATCTAGTTTGTTTAGCAATGAGTTGCAGCCTGAAGCTATTCCACTGAAACATTTTATTGCTAAAATCTAAGAGACATCATGATCAAAAGCCTATTTGTCAAGTGTCTATTCACAGGTGGTCTTGCACTTAAGGCCATTCACCAAGAAAGCTTTCAAGCATGACCCATGTTCCTTGGAATTCTATGGTCTGAAGTGGGTTGAGAACTCATTTCCAGAAGGGAATAAGATTAGAAATTTCTATTTAGAAATGATGAAGAAAATAGGGAAATAAGAATGAAGAAAAAGAAAAGTTAGCAGTCTAGGCAGAAGCACATGCTCTATTATGAATGTTATGTAGAACTCTTGCATCTGTTTCCTTTTATAAAGGGACCCTATGGAAGCCTTTTCCCTTTACATCATCTGTTTACTACCATTTTGCCTTTTCATAGCATATGCACCCAAAAGACTCACAAATCTCTTCTCAGAAGATGTTATGAGGTAGAGGATAAGGTTATTTTGTTTTGTTTATAGTGAATCTATGCTAATCTTTCAAAGAATACTTTACCCCCACATGTAACTTTGGGTTTCATTGGTAACTGTGTGAAAATTTTCCAGAGATGAACTGACCTGCAAAGAACTATATTATAATCTTAAATATATATATATAGGATGTGAAATGGATCAAAATTAGCTGATCCAACCAGTCCATTCTGAAGGAGATCAGCCCTGGGATTTTTTTGGAAGGAATGATGCTAAAGCTGAAACTCCAGTACTTTGGCCACCTCATGCAAAGAGTTAACTCATTGGAAAAGACTCTGATGCTGGGAGGGATTGGGGGCAGGAGGAGAAGGGGACGACAGAGGATGAGATGGCTGGATGGCATCACTGACTCGATGGACGTGAGTCTGAGTGAACTCCAGGAGTTGGTGATGGACAGGGAGGCCTGGCGTGCTGCGATTCATGGGGTTGCAAAGAGTCGGACACGACTGAGCCACTGAACTGAACTGAACTGAACTGAACTAAAAGTATGAACTGTCATGATTCCTTTTTCTGTTTTTCCTTCTACACAAGTAGTTGTTAACTTTCTCCCAAGAAATAATTATTTTCCATTTCTAGGAAACCCAGTATAAAGCAAGGAAAATCTAAAAAGCTATTGGTTTCACTTTTTCTTTAGAATTCCTATACACTCTTCTAAAAGAATGACACTAATACCAGCAAAGGGAATCTGAAATTTGATCTGCTTCTGGGTAGTAAATTAAATAAAGATTTTTAGACACCAATCAAATCTCATACTACTTCACAGATGTTGCAATGAAAAAGTCAAAGCCTGTTAGGGTTTCCAATTAGTAAGCTGCTCCTTCCCATTGCTGGGCTTGCAGATAAACACAGGTACCGTGATGGATGTGGAGATAGAGAGACTTAGGCCGTGGTCAGACATTACACAGATGTCCTTCATAAACGTCAGAGACAAAATCGACAATTCCTTGGAGATTGGAGTTTTCAGGGCTAAAACTCTAGACGCATTCATCACAGAAGCCGGCAGGTTGCCATTGCCCCAAAGCAGAGCCAAGCTAAGCGTGCTTAGTTACATTAAGATCTTGCAGCACATCTAGTAATCAGGGGCTCTAAAATGGAAAGCCAAGCATTAGTGTATAAAAGTCATCTTGGGAAGTAAAATCACAGACATTCAGTTTCAACTTGTGGAAGCTTATGGTAGAATTGCAGTCATTTTCTCTGGACTTTCTACAGTGAAAGGAAATCAAATTATTCCAGGAGGAAAGTATGCTGTGGTTTTCTTTTCCGAGGAAAACACAATTTGCTCTCTCCTATTATGTTTGACTGAGGTCAGAATTGACATTGTTGCCAGTGTGTCTGCTATTAAAAGTCTTGAATAAGCCTTTAAATAATGACAAGTTAAAATGCAGAGCAGACAGAGAAAACCCCAAAGGCTTTCTTTTTGCAGCTAATATGAATCATTCATTTATTTCAGTAGCTTGAGACATTTATGTTTAAACACACTTAGAAAAATCAGTGATTCTATGTATAACATGAGTCATTTAAAACCTCATCTTCTTTCATGAGAAAGTCCAGTCTTTAACCTGGCTCAGTCTGAGCAAATATTTCATTATTTGAGTGTTCATCTATATTTTAATGTTAAGTCTACAGCTTAGTTTCATTCTAAATGTTATTTCACCTAAATTTCTAGCTTCCTCTAAAGCATTTAGGAATTTCTCTTTTAAAACATTTATTAAGAAAAGCCAGTAGAATTCAGGAAGTTTATACTAACTCAAGCATAAAATTCTTAGAGAATTCTAGGACAGTGATTAGTGATAGTTTACATTAAGCAGCTATAACAAAGATACCCAAATAAAGTGATTCAAACAAATGGAATTTTGTTTATCTTCCTTAAAACAATTCAGATATAGATGGCTAGTCCACAAAGCCATCTGGGACCCAATTCCTTGTATCTTTTCATTTGGCATCCCCTGAAGGGTTGTCCTGGCCAGAGAGTCAGAACTGAGTCACCAACAATTGAGTGTTCCCGCCAGCAAGAATGAGGAAAGATAGAAAGTAGAGGGCAAGCAACTTCCTTTTAAAGGAGCAACACACAAGTTGCCTACATCACTTTTACTCACATTCTACTGGCAAAAAAATCATTCACACAGCTGCAACTGGTTATAAAGAAGCTAGAAAATGTAGTGTTTAGCTGGAAAGCTGTGTGTGCCCAGCTAAAATTCAGAGAATCTCTTACTAAAACGAAAAGAGAATGCATACAGGGAACAAACAGCCTCTGCCAGAGACAGTGTATCCTCAAGTGTGTTAAGGAAATACTAGTTCCTTGAATTGTTAACAAGCTTACCAAAAAAACAGAAACAAGTTCTTTACAACCAAGACTTAGAGCCTTTAATACACTAACGGTTAAACTCTATGAGGGAGGAATAGATTTCCTACATTTCCTAGATTTATTTGACCACGGGACTCGTTTTTCAAAGGTCAACTCTTAGAGCTAATATGTGGTAGAATACATATTAGGGAACACTACTCTGGAATACTGCACTTAAATTCATTAGCTACAAATCAAAATTCTCCCAAGAGAAAAAAGAAAACATTGGCGTATTCACACGCTATACTCTTTGAAGGAGCTGAATATACCTAAAGAATGTGTATTTAAATTCTTTCAGTGAGCTCATTAAGATTAGTTTGTGAAACTATTTTGCTTTTCCTTTAAGGGTTGGGGCAGGGGGTGTATTTCTTTATGAAAGACAAAATAAATGCATATGATAGGCATCCTGCATAATGGAGTGTCCAAGGGGTTAATGGTCTAACCCAGGCTAAATCAGTAAGGCCACAAGTCAGTTTAACAAATGGAATATAAGTTAAGCATTGTTTGTGGTGCCAGTTCAATGTCCTTTAATACACAAAGCCACAGGGCTGGGTCCAGTTAATTGGAACCCTTGTATCACCTAGAATATTCAGGGGTACAGGATGAGGCAGTGGAGGCTAAGGACATTGTCTTCGCTACCCAGGTCAAGAAAACACCCTGAGACTATTTTCCAGTACACAGCAGCAGTCATCACTGGTACTTCTTTTATCTTTACGCAAACTCTAGAGTCTAAGACACTCTTAGATACTACCTAATTTGCCATCAGAGAACTGGCTTTTTATATTTGTTTGGCTCATATTCCCTATATCAGTGTTCAGTGTCTCTTAGACTGAAAGGGCACTGCTGAAATTCTGGTGAAAATGACTTTAGAATCCCCCAGCCCTGAGTTCAAATCCTGACTAGGGCACTCCCCAGCTATGAGACTCCTCTGTCCATGGGCTTCTCCAGGGGATCTCCAGGGAGTGGGTTGCCATGCCCTTTCTCCAGGGGATCTTCCTGACACAGGGATTGAACCAATGTCTCTTACATCTCCTGCAATGGCAGGCAAATTCTTATCATCTGAGCCACTAGATATGACTTCAAACAACCTAACTAATTTGAGCCTCAGGTTCCTTGTCTATAGTATGAAGACTATTATGTCTGCCTCAAAGTTTTTGTGAGACCAAGATAAGAAGTAGTACACAGAGATGTACTAGAACAATGGCTGCCACATGATAGAAAGTCCTCAAAATGTTAGCTTTCTTCCATTCTTCCCACTTTTCCCCAGCAGAATGATTAAGATCATGGGTAATGAAGACATACACACCTAAGTTTCAGTCTTTGCTCTGCCTCTTAGTAGCCATGTACCTTGAACCAGTTTTTTTAATCCCTTCAAGTCTGTTTCCTAATTCATAAACCAAATATTAATATTTAATTAGATTATTAAGGAAATATAATATTAAGAAATCAGTACAGTGCCTGACATAGTTTGTATTTCATCAAAAAGTGAAAGTGAAAGTGTTAGTCCTCAGTCATATCCAACTCTTTGTGATCTCCATGGACTGTAGCCCACCAGGCTCCTCTGTCCATGGAATTCTCCAGGTAAGGGAGTGGGTAGCCATTCCCTTCTCCAACAGATCTTCCCAACCCAGAGATCAAAGCTAGGTCTCCTGCATTTCAGGCAGATTCTTTACCATCTGAGCCAATTTGGAAGAAAAATATGTGCACCTTGTTGATAAAATATGGGAGTAAGCACTTAATAAGTTGTTGTTAACATGTGTAACATTATTAAGGAGACTTATATGGAGACCCAAGGTAAAGCTTTCCAACAGAGGTTGGAAAGATCAACAACTTTAGTGCTAGAAAACCAAGTATAATCAGAAGAGCTATCATTATGGCCAAAATATAACACAATTAACATAATAAGAAAGCTATATCTGTGGTGTGAAGATACTAGAGAAGAAGCTGTGATAAACTCTAGACTAGGATTACGGGGTAGGCGGTGAGAGAAATGAAGATGGATAGAAAATGCTTCATCATAATTGATTCATAAAGATGGTTTTGAAGAATGAACAAAAGTGTCTAATGGCTTTAAAAGAACATCCCAGACAGATGAAAAAGCCACTGAAAAATACCAATTTGGGGGGAAACACAAGATAGCTCAGTATTACTGGAATGCAAATTGCTTTCATCTTGGATGAGAGAGTTCACAGGAATCCACATGGCCAGCAAAGATAAGCCCTCTTCATTCCCTGAAGGGATGCCTTCTTAAGTAAAGGAATTTAAATCCATTCAGAAAAGAAACATAAAATAAATGTACCTAATCGCCTAACCCTGTAGGATAAT